>NC_134904.1:19863532-19931032 GCF_041734735.1 Babylonia areolata | reverse complement strand
ACACTGATTATGACAACAACAACAAAATTAAAACAATCATGATGATGATGATACAACAAGAAAATAACAATACTGATTATGACAACAACAACAAAATTAAAATTATGGTGATGATGATACAACAAGAAGAAAATAACAATACTGATTATGACAACAACAAAATAAATATATAATAATAACAGCAACAACAACAATAATAATGATGATGATGATCTTTTCAAGCCAACCCAAGTGAACTCTTTTCAGGAACAACGATGTGGAAAATATTTTCATCAACATTTTCAAACTTTTTATAACTCTCAGGTCCTCAGTCAGTGAATCCTTGCATGGTGGGCTGTTTATGGTGTACCAAACTTTGTGTCCATCATTAAACAACAGTTTGAAAGTGAATGTAAAGCCCACATTAATCATTTATCATTCCCTTCCCAGCTGGCGGAGCATTTTGAGAATGTGACTGAGAGTGGTGGGAAAAAGACCTCTGTGACCAATGCACAGCTGCCATTTTTGTAATCCAGTTTAAGACTGTATTTTCATTTTACACACATGATGTGTAATTTCTATCTTTATTATCAATGCAAGATTGCATGTGTCTATGTGTGTGTGAACGTTAACACCAACACATCATGGTATCACAGCAAGAACAGGATATATGTGTGTGTGAACGTTAACACCAACACAACATGGTATCACTGCTAGAACAGGATCTATGTGTGTGTGAATGTTAACACCAACACATCATGGTATCACAGCAAGAACAGAATATATGTGTGTGTGAACGTTAACACCAACACAACATGGTATCACTGCTAGAACAGGATCTATGTGTGTGTGAACGTTAACACCAACACATCATGGTATCACAGCAAGAACAGGATATATGTGTGTGTGAACGTTAACACCAACACAACATGGTATCACTGCTAGAAGAGGATCTATGTGTGTGTGAACGTTAACACCAACACAACATGGTATCACTGCTAGAACAGGATATATGTGTGTGTGAATGTTAACACCAACACAACATGGTATCACAGCAAGAACAGAATACATGTGTGTGTGAACGTTAACACCAACACAACATGGTATCACTGCTAGAACAGGATCTATGTGTGTGTGAACGTTAACACCAACATGGTATCACTGCTGGACAGGATCTATGTGTGTGTGTGTGAATGTTCACACCAACACAACATGGTATCACTGCTAGAACAGGATCTATGTGTGTGTGAAGGTTAACACCAACATGGTATCACTGCTGGACAGGATCTATGTGCATGTGAACGTTCACACCAACACAACATGGTATCACTGCTAGAACAGGATCTATGTGTGTGTGAACGTTAACACCAACACATCATGGTATCACTGCTGGACAGGATCTATGTGTGTGTGAACGTTCACACCAACACAACATGGTATCACTGCTGGACAGGATCTATGTGTGTGTGAACGTTCACACCAACACAACATGGTATCACTGCTAGAACAGGATCTATGTGTGTGTGAACGTTAACACCAACACATCATGGTATCACTGCTGGACAGGATCTATGTGTGTGTGAACATCACACCAACACAACATGGTATCACTGCTAGAACAGGATCTATGTGTGTGTGAACGTTAACACCAACACAACATGGTATCACTGCTAGAACAGGATCTATGTGTGTGTGAACGTTAACACCAACACAACATGGTATCACAGCAAGAACAGAATATATGTGTGTGTGAACATTAACACCAACACAACATGGTATCACAGCAAGAACAGAATATATGTGTGTGTGAACGTTAACACCAACACATCATGGTATCACTGCTGGACAGGATCTATGTGTGTGTGAACGTTCACACCAACACAACATGGTATCACTGCTAGAACAGGATCTATGTGTGTGTGAACGTTAACACCAACACAACATGGTATCACAGCAAGAACAGAATATATGTGTGTGTGAACATTAACACCAACACAACATGGTATCACAGCAAGAACAGGATCTATGTGTGTGAACGTTAACACCAACACATCATGGTATCACAGCAAGAACAGAATATATGTGTGTGTGAACGTTAACACCAACACAACATGGTATCACTGCTAGAACAGGATCTATGTGTGTGTGATGGTGGGCAGATGGTGGCATAATGGTTAAGACGCTCATCTGCCAATACAGAGTCCGTGAGGGTGTGGGTTCGAATCTCGCTCTCACCCTTTCTCCCACGTTTGACTGGAAAATCGAACTGAGCGTCTAGTCATTCGAATGAGATGATAAACCGAGGTCCCGTGTGCAGCACACACTTGGCACACTGAAAAAGAACCTATGGCAATGAGAGTGTTGTCCTCTGGCAAAATTCTGTGAAAGAAATCCACTCTGATATGCACACAAATATATATGCATGCACCCCAAGGCCTAAGCACATTGGGTTAGGCTGCTGGTCAGGCATCTGCCTAGCAGATGTGGTGTAGCGTACATGGATTTGTCCGAACGCAGTGACGTCTCCTTGAGGAAACTGAAACTGAAGCTGAGTGTGTGAACGTAACAGCAACACACCATGGCATCACTGCTGGAACAAACAAAATACAGAGAGAAAGGCAGCTGACCGTCGCATGCCCTTGCAGTAGTGGGAGTGTATGAGGAAGATGGGTCGCAAGGCACGAGTGACGCGGAAGTGGTTGGTTTGACGCACCAGCACCACGATGGATTCCGTCAACATGAGGAGCACCATTCCAACCTGAAACATACCACAGTGATGGGTCAACGTCCATGCTCAGAATATGCCCCCCCCCCCTGCCCGCCCCCCAAACCTGAAACGTACCATAGTCATGGGTCAATGTCCATGCTCAGAATATATCCCCCAACCTGAAAAATACCACAGTGATGGATCAACATCCATGCTCAGAATATATCCCCCCACCTGAAACGTACCATAGTCACGGATCAACGTCCATGCTCAGAATATATCCCCCCCAACCTGAAACGTACCATAGTTATGGGTCAACGTCCATGCTCAGAATATATCCCCCCAACCTGAAACGTACCATAGTTATGGGTCAACGTCCATGCTCAGAATATATCCCCCAACCTGAAACATATCACAGTCAAGGATCAACGTCCATACTCAGAATATATCCCCCCACCTGAAACATACCATAGTCATGGGTCAACGTCCATGCTCAGAATATATCCCCCCAACCTGAAACGTACCACAGTGATGGGTCAATGTCCATGCTCAGAATATATCCCCCCACCTGAAACGTACCACACTCATGGGTCAATGTCCATGCTCAGAATATATCCCCCCAACCTGAAATGTACCACAGTTATGGGTCAACCTCTATGCTCAGAATATATCCCCCCACCTGAAACATACCAAAGTCAAGGATCAACATCCATGCTCAGAATATATCCCCCCAACCTGAAACGTACCATAGTTATGGGTCAACCTCCATGCTCAGAATATATCCCCCAACCTGAAACGTACCATAGTCATGGGTCAATGTCCATGCTCAGAATATATCCCCCCATCTGAAACATACCACAGTGATGGGTCAACATCCACGCTCAGAATATATCCCCCCAACCTGAAATGTACCACAATCATGGGTCAATGTCCATGCTCAGAATATATCCCCCAACCTGAAACGTACCACAGTGATGGGTCAACGTCCACGCTCAGAATATATCCCCCAACCTGAAAAATACCACAGTGATGGGTCAACGTCCATGCTCAGAATATATCCCCCCACCCGACACATACCACAGTGATACCTTAACTCACTCTGGACAAAGGGCCCGGATTGAGGCCCTACTGTTTACAACCATTTCAGACGAAGGGCCCCAATCCGGGCCTTAGATAGTTATTAAATTTTGGGGCGGCACCTGATTTCCATAATAATAATAATAATGGATACTTGCGGAGCGCTTTCCTCCCTGGAAGGGAGATCAAAGCCCTTTACAATAAACATAAAACACACACACACACACACACACACACTGAGTAAGTTGTGAGTCAAATGGTTACTAAGCTGCAAAAGAACGAGACGCTCTAACAACTTAGACAGAAAGGGCAGATTTGAAACAGGATGGTAATTCTTCATATCGTCAGAATCAAGTGAAGGCTTCTTTAGCAGAGGTTTTACCAGAGAACACTCGTATGAATCAGGAAAGTTTCCAGACGTTAGAGAGTCATTCATTATGTAAGTAAGTAAGGAAAGGTAAGAGAATGTAGAGGCAATCAAGAAATAGCTTTGAAGGGACGGGATCAAGTTCGCATGTTTTAAGTGGAGAAGAGAGAATTGTATGTTTGACTAGATCTTGAGTCACAGGGGTGAACTGAGTGACAGGTCGACCACGGAAACATGATGACATTATGAGCTAGGAATATCTTAACCGACCTTTCCACTCTCCACTGCGACCAGTAAATGCAGTGTGTGTTGCTGTGCTCGCGAGCAGGAGAGTTATTTTTGCAGTGACTGGTTCACGTGAACAGAGCATGTCAACAATGGTGTCTGACCCAGTTTCGTCTCAGTCACAAGGCAGACAACAAAACTAGATGACGGGGCCCTATCACGGTTATATAGTGTTCTGAATTTAACCTGTTCCAAACTCTTAGTGCTTTCCTGGATTCATTTACAATTCATCAGTGTGTGCAAATTTCAAACAAAAAATATGGACACTTTCATCATCTCACTGTGTGATAGCATAAGAAGGGAGGAAGTTTTACATTTTGTCCCCAACTAACTCATTACGTTACTGATCAGTTTGGAAGTTTTCAGTTCATGAATTCTAACCTTTGTTTTTTTGGAGATTTTTCTTTTAATTTCTTATCCATACAAATGGGTCATCCGAGGGAAAAGTCAAGGGAGCTAACTGGCAGTACAAAGTGAGTTAATGTCCATGCTCATGATACACACCCCTCCCAACGTGAAACATACCACAGTCATTATTCAGTGCACATGCTCAGAATACGCACACATTATGTTCATTGCAATACAAGTAAAATATTGCATGTCTTCGTGAGTATGTGTATGTGTGCATGACAGAAACCTGACTGAAGGACACAGGAAACAAATGATGAGTGCCCAATCACAGCTGTCAGTTGGCTCGACCCTAGAAGGCAGCCTGTTGTGCAGATGACTCTGTGTTTGTAAAACGCTTAAGAGCTTGGTCTCTGACCGAGGATAGGCACTATATAGGTATCCTTGTCATCATCAACATAAAGCACACAGCAAAATCACCAATGAAGAAGGCATGCAGATCTAATACCTCCCCATGAAACATTACACATTTATGGATCAATGTCTGGGCTCAGAATACACACATATTATATTAAGTGCAATATAAAGCAGACAAATAAATCGCCAATAAACAAGGCATGGGATCAAGTTGCTGGCAACCTGCCAAAGTTATTAGACAGTAACACACGCACTAAATAATCACATAAACACATGCACATTTTTTAGAGTGACGATCAGAGTGTCCTGACCTTGGCCATGGTACGCTTGTGGCGCAGGAACGTGTGCAGCCCCAGCCACTTGAAGCGGATGAACAGCTCCAGGCTCAGCAACAGCAGACACAGCAGCTCAATGGAGCCATGCACCTGAAACAGTGCGACACCACTCATTTCCTTCCACGGTGTTTCCAACAGCACTAGCGCTAATCATCAACATCCACACACAGTGTAAATCAGCATGACACGACTCATTTCCTTCCACGGTGTTTCCAACAGCACTAGTGCTAATCATCAACATCCACACACAGTGTAAATCAGCACGACACGACTCATTTCCTTCCGAGGTGTTTCCAACAGCTCTAGTGCTAATCATCAACATCCACACACAGTGTAAATCAGCATGACAAGACTCGTTTCCTGTCTACGGCACTTCCAACAGCTCTAGTGCTAATCATCAACATCCACACACAGAGCAAATCAGCATGACAAGACTCATTTCCGTCCATGGTGTTTCCAACAGCTCTAGTGCTAATTATCAACATCCACACACAGAGCAAATCAGCATGACAAGACTCGTTTCCTGTCCACGCCATTTCCAACAGCTCTAGTGCTAATCATCAACATCCACACACAGTGTAAATCAGCACGACACGACTCATTTCCATCCACGGCACTTCCAACAGCTCTAGCGCTAATCATCAACATCCACACACAGTGTAAATAAGCATGACACGACGCATTTCCTTCCATGGTGTTTCCAACAGCTCTAGTGCTAATTATCAACATCCACACACAGTGTAAATCAGCACGACAAGACTCATTTCCATCCACGGCACTTCCAACAGCTCTAGCGCTAATCATCAACATCCACACACAGTGTAAATCAGCACGACAAGACTCATTTCCGTCCATGGTGTTTCCAACAGCTCTAGTGCTAATCATCAACATCCACACACAGTGTAAATCAGCACGACACGACTCGTTTCCTGTCCACGGCATTTCCAACAGCTCTAGTGCTAATCATCAACATCCACACACAGTGTAAATCAGCATGACACGTTCACATCCATGGCGTTTCCAACAGCTCTAGTGCCGCTCATTGTCAACATCCACACACCGTGTGGAATATAATTCTGAACATCTCTCCTCGACTGACTCTTTCCGCATCATTTCGAACAGTTCTAGCTGATAATGGTCAACATCCACACAGAGTGTGAAATACTGTTCTGAACATCTTACCTAGACCTACTCTTTTCTACTTATTTTCCAACAACTCTAGCGCTAATCGTCAAAATCCACACACAGGAAAATAATAATAATAATAATTAGTGTTATATAAGCACTGAATCTTGCGCAGAGACAATCAAAGTGCTTTCACACCAGCCATTCACATGCATACATAACTCTACGCTGGGAAAACTGAAGACAAGGAAGAGGCAAGGGAGGGAGGTGGGTTTTAAGGCCAGACTTGAAAAAGCACAATTCTGAACATCTTTACAAGACTGACTCTTTTCCATCCATTTCCAACAGCTCTACTGATAATCCACACACATCCACACACAGTGTAAAACACAATTCTAAAAATCTCCTATTACATTTTTTTTTTCTACAGCTCTTGATCACCAGTTTTTAACTGTCCAAAAACAGTCTAAAACACTATTCTAAACAACTTTCAAAGACTTTTTCTAGAGCTCTTTATGAGCAGCTTTCAACTTTCAAAAAACAATCTAAAACACTATTGTAAACAATTTTCCAGGATATTTTCTAGAGCTCTCCGTAAGCGGTTTTCAACTATCCAAAAACAATCTAAAACACAATGCTACATATCTTTCTAAGGCATTTTTCTAGAGCTCTTTATTGCCAGTTTTCAACAGTCAAAAAACCAATATGATTGTCAGGTCCAAAAATAGAGAGAAACATGGGCTGTGACTGATGTTCTTGTTTGTAAAGCACCTAGAGCTTGGTCTCTGACCGAGGATGGGTGCTATGTAAGTATCCATTATCATCATCATCAAGAGTCCCCAGACCCCAGGATGCGGAAGTGATCAGAAGGGACTCATCCCCACAGGCAGAGAGAGAACTGTATGGCAGGTCTCTCACACACACTCACCCCCACAGAACTGTACAGCAGGTCTCTCACACACACTCACCTCCACAGAACTGTACAGCAGGTCTCTCACACACACTCACCTCCACAGAACTGTACAGCAGGTCTCTCACACACACTCACCCCCACAGACAGAACTGTACAGCAGGCCTCTCACACACACTCACCCCCACAGACAGAACTGTACAGCAGGTCTCTCACACACACTCACCCCCACAGAACTGTACAGCAGGTCTCTCACACACACTCACCCCCACAGACAGAACTGTACAGCAGGTCTCTCACACACACTCACCCCCACAGACAGAACTGTACAGCAGGTCTCTCACACACACTCACCCCCACAGACCGAACTGTAAAGCAGGTCTCTCACACACACTCACCCCCACAGACAGAACTGTACAGCAGGTCTCTCACACACACTCACCCCCACAGAACTGTACAGCAGGTCTCTCACACACACTCACCCCCACAGACAGAAGTGTACAGCAGGTCTCTCACACACACTCACCCCGACAGAACTGTACGGCAGGTCTCTCACACACACTCACCCCCACAGAACTGTACAGCAGGTCTCTCACAAACACTCACCCCCACAGAACTGTACAGCAGGTCTCTCACACACACTCACCCCCACAGGCAGAGAGAAGAACTGTACAGCAGGTCTCTCACACACACTCACCCCTACAGACAGAACTGTACAGCAGGTCTCTCACACACACTCACCCCCACAGACAGAACTGTACGGCAGGTCTCTCACACACACTCACCCCCACAGAACTGTACAGCAGGTCTCTCAAACACACTCACCCCCACAGAGAGAACTGTACAGCAGGTCTCTCACACACACTCACCCCCACAGAACTGTACAGCAGGTCTCTCACACACACTCACCCCCACAGAACTGTACAGCAGGTCTCTCACACACACTCACCCCCACAGGCAGAGAGAAGAACTGTACAGCAGGTCTCTCACACACACTCACCCCCACAGACAGAACTGTACAGCAGGTCTCTCACACACACTCACCCCCACAGACAGAACTGTACAGCAGGTCTCTCACACACACTCACCCCCACACAACTGTAGGGCAGGTCTCTCACACACACTCACCCCCACAGACAGAACTGTACAGCAGGTCTCTCACACACACTCACCCCCACAGAGAGAACTGTACAGCAGGTCTCTCACACACACTCACCCCTACAGAGAGAACTGTACAGCAGGTCTCTCACACACACTCACCCCCACAGACAGAACTGTACAGCAGGTCTCTCACACACACTCACCCCCACAGAGAGAACTGTACAGCAGGTCTCTCAGACACACTCACCCCCACAGAGAGAACTGTACAGCAGGTCTCTCACCCCCACTCACCCCCACAGTGAGAACTGTACAGCAGGTCTCTCACACACACTCACCCCCACAGACAGAACTGTACAGCAGGTCTCTCACACACACTCACCCCCACAGAGAGAACTGTACAGCAGGTCTCTCACACACACTCACCCCCACAGAGAGAACTGTACAGCAGGTCTCTCACCCCCACTCACCCCCACAGACAGAACTGTACGGCAGGTCTCTCACACACACTCACCCCCACAGAGAGAACTGTACAGCAGGTCTCTCACCCCCACTCACCCCCACAGTGAGAACTGTACAGCAGGTCTCTCACCCCCACTCACCCCCACAGACAGAACTGTACGGCAGGTCTCTCACACACACTCACCCCCACAGAACTGTACAGCAGGTCTCTCACACACACTCACCCCCACAGAACTGTACAGCAGGTCTCTCACACACACTCACCCCCACAGACAGAACTGTACAGCAGGTCTCTCACACACACTCACCCCCACAGAACTGTACAGCAGGTCTCTCACACACACTCACCCCCACACAACTGTAGGGCAGGTCTCTCACACACACTCACCCCCACAGGCAGAACTGTACAGCAGGTCTCTCACACACACTCACCCCCACAGAGAGAACTGTACAGCAGGTCTCTCACACACACTCACCCCTACAGAGAGAACTGTACAGCAGGTCTCTCACACACACTCACCCCCACAGACAGAACTGTACAGCAGGTCTCTCACACACACTCACCCCCACAGAGAGAACTGTACAGCAGGTCTCTCACACACACTCACCCCCACAGACAGAACTGTACAGCAGGTCTCTCACACACACTCACCCCCACAGACAGAACTGTACAGCAGGTCTCTCACACACACTCACCCCCACAGACAGAACTGTACAGCAGGTCTCTCACACACACTCACCCCCACAGAGAGAACTGTACAGCAGGTCTCTCACACACACTCACCCCCCACAGAACTGTACAGCAGGTCTCTCACACACACTCACCCCCACAGACAGAACTGTACAGCAGGTCTCTCACACACACTCACCCCCACAGCAGAGAAGAACTGTACGGCAGGTGTCTCACACACACTCACCCCCACAGAACTGTACGGCAGGTCTCTCACACACACTCACCCCCACAGACAGAGAGAAGAACTGTACAGCAGGTCTCTCACACACACTCACCCCCACAGACAGAACTGTACAGCAGGTCTCTCACACACACTCACCCCCACAGAGAGAACTGTACAGCAGGTCTCTCACACACACTCACCCCCACAGGCAGAGAGAAGAACTGTACAGCAGGTCTCTCACACACAGCCAGCATCATGATGGCAATGGCCGCCACCAGGTCCAGCACATGGAACCAGTGGTTGTGGGCAATCTGGGGTCAGCATCATCATCATCATCATAATAATGATAATAATAGCAGTGATGATAATAGTAGTAACAATAACTAATGATAATAATAATAGTAATAACAGAAGATCAAATAAACACGTTAAAGATCCTGTAACCCATGTCAGTGTTCGGTGGGTTATGGAGTTATGGAGACACGAAAATACCCAGCACGCACAAACCATGACAGAGTCATCGGCAAGTCGATATTGGTCATGTAACGGAAAGAAGAAGAACAATAATAATTGTAATAATAACTACTACTACTGATAGTAATAATAACAACAACAACAATGATTATAATAATGATAACAATAATAACAATAACAAAAATAATGATGATATCAATTATCATCATCATAATTACAGTGGTTTTTGGCCACCTGTGGCGATATAGACACCCCAAAACACTGAGTTATGATAACAACAACAAAAACAATCAAAATTACAGTGGTTGTGAGCCACCTGGTATCCACAAAAAACACCCCCACTCACTGCGTCAGTCATGATAATTGTACTCTTGTTTGTAAACTACTGGTAAATTTAAATCAATGACCTGTGCAGAGGCAAAGCAGCTTCAACCACTGTCGACACCAACATCACCAGTAGTCTCACCTCATAGGCTGGCAAGGCTTCTGGCGACCTGGGGTGGGTGTTGAACTTGTCGTTGTTGCTGCCTTCCTGCAGGTAGATTGCGGCTTCCTGGTATCGGAAGTTGAGCTGCCACAGTCGGCGTTGTTGTGCCTCTGACAGGTGCTGCCCATTGCTCCCCACCTCACCAGCCATATCCCTCTCTGGGTCATCTGGAACCAGGCATCAAGGCGCTCATCCCAGCAGCCATATGATAGTAGTATTAGTTGGTATCTGTTGGTCTCTGGAGACTGTTCAACTTTAAATGAACTCTGTATTTTTCCATTCAAAGAAAGTTCACCTGAACACCTGGGAAGCTGAAATCAAGCCTCAGAGCAATTAGCCTGGAGGCAGAGGGTGCAGACACGACTCTGCAAGTTTGAAGACATGCTTGCCGAGCGTTCCAAGGCAAAGAGACTGAAGACAAAGGCCCAAAGCCAGCCAGACAGACCAGCGTCAAGACTTCACGTGTGTGCAGTGTGGCAGAGACTGTCACTCTTGTATTGGTCTGTCCAGCCACATCCAATGCTGTATCAATCATCACCCAGATAGCAACTCCACAATTTCCTAAGACTGACGGGTACCTGCCATACTATGATATTAATCAGGTATCAAAAAAACAAAAAACAAAAACCAGTACACACATGACTAAAAGACTTTGGGATAAGGGGGTAGGGAAGAAGCTTATTACAGTGGATTCCACTTGATACAAATATAGCTGACACAATAACCTGTTGTAAGCAAATTCTGCTTACCTGGGAGGAAGGTGGTAGAATGGTTAAGATGCTCATCTGTCAATGCAATATCCATGAAGGTCTGGGTTTGAATCCTGGTCTCACCCTTTCTCCCAAGTTTGAATGTAAAATCAGTCTGAGCATCTAGTCACTCAGACGAGACAATAAACTGACATCACTTGCGCAGCACACACTTGGCTTACTGAAATAGAACCTATGACAATGAAAGGGTTGCCCTGTAGCAAAATTTTGAAGAAGAAACCCATTCCAATCAGCACGGAAATAAATGCACTCAAAGTCTGACTGGTGCACAGGGTTATGCTGTTAGTCAGGCATCTACCCAGCAGATGTGGTGTAGCATAATTCTATGGATTGTCCAAATGCAGTGACACCTCCTTGAGAAACTGAAACTGAAACTCCTTGCCTGACCAACACCCTTCTATTTCTTTCTTCTTTTTGACTCACTTGTGTAAACAAAGTGAGTCTGTTTTAACCCGGTGTTCGGTTGTCTGTGTGTGTGTGTGTGTGTGTCTGTGTGTGTGTGTGTGTCCGTGGTAAACTTTAACATTGACATTTTCTCTGCAAATACTTTGTCAGTTGACACCAAATCAGGCATAAAAATTATCTTGTTTAAAACAATATTGCACCTCTGGGATGGGCACAAAAAAAAAAAAAAAAAAAAAAAAATGAAGCCTAATTATATGCAAACTGCATTTACTGTTATATTTATATTTTTTGTATTCTCTAAACTTGGCACTTTGATCTGATATTGTGACCCAACAACAAGAGCAGTCATTATTATCATTTTTTGTTCAAACACGAACTTTTGCTAAGCATGGAAGTTTAATTTATTTTGCAAACGTTTTGGTGCAGATGGTAAAAAAGGGAAATTACTCTGTAATTAATGCTAGGGGACTTAATTTGCTTTAAACTGATCTTTCTCATCTTAAACATTACATTTTGAAATTATACTCAAAACATAAAAAGCTTGGATTTTTTTTTTTAAGTGTATCACAAGTGAGTCTTGAAGGCCTTGCCTCTCTTGTTTAAATATATTTTTGTTGTTGTTTTCTTCAAACAAACAACCAAAGACTGATGTCCTAAGATTTAAACAGCACCAAACTGACAGTGTACTCATGCCCTGATCATGACCTCTAAGCGTGAACATGTTGGTATTTCTCACTATCTGTGCTGTGAGGCAACAGATAACTGTTGCTGTCATATTCCTCAGTGACACAGCATGAAAAATAGTGACATATACTATGCAGCTGACAAGAGTGACTGTCAAGTGGTTTGAGCACTGAACTTTCAGTCTTTGGGTCCTGGGTTCGAGTCCCAGCTGTGTTTGGTGGGACAAAGGTGGAGATGTGTTTTTCTTCTCCCTGGTTAAGTTATTTATTTGCAGACCTGTGAGTGCATGAACCCTCTTCAGTCTTTGTACATATACACAGTACAAAATGCATGTTAAAGATCCTGTAATCACTGTCTGAGTTTGGTGGGTTACTCATGGGAACACAAACAAAGCCAGCATGCACACTCTGAAAAATGGAGTATGGCTGCCTCAATGGACACACACATAAAATCCCACCAATAAATCTCAATAAAAGTGAAGTATAGGAATTGCAGCCTTCAAACAGGGAAGTGCAGGAGGAGGGGGTGGGGGTGAAAACAAAGCAAAACAACAACAAAAAACACAATGCAGCTGCGTACATAGCTATCTGTTCTTCTGCCACTAAACTGTAATTTCTGGCTCCCTGTTTCTTCCACTGTGTGTGTGTGTGTGAGTGAGGGGCAGAATGACAGGAGAAGACAAACAGGGAGAGAGTGAGAGAGAGTGTGTGTGTGCCTGAGTGTGAGTCTGTAAGTATACATGTCTGTGAGTGTGTGTGTGTGTGTGTGTGTGTGTGTGTGTGTGTGTGTGTGTGTGTGTGTGTGTGTGTGAGAGAGAGAGAGAGAGAGAGAGAGAGAGAGATACTAAGATAGATAGATAGAGAGAGCGTGTGTGCGTGCATGCGCATTAGTCTGCACCTGCCAATTAAGCATCATCAATATATATATATATCAGTTTACAAGTGCACTTATCAACGGAATGTTTTAATCAAAGGGCAGAAACATGTGACTAAACTGCTATCATTTAATATGCACTCACCTAATTATCAAACAATCAAATAGACTGATATCATTTAACAGTCACTCACCTAATCATCACAGTATGTTACAGCTGATATGTTACTGCTTTATCAGCAGATATTACGCCATACACAGGCACACTCGGTGCATAAAGTGGAGGTTGGTATCAATGATCAGCATGGGTCATGTTGAAATCAGCCGCATGCCAACTGCACTCTGTTCTACATAATGACCCATGTCAAGAGTAGGGTCACACAGTATTCTCTGGTGTAGATCACTCTGTTTACCTTTCATATCAATAACAAGTAAGATGTGTTGTGTGCTTGATCAAACATGGATCAACTCCTTCACTGGCATCAAATTACTCGAGCAGATTAGTCCTCATATTATTAGGTACAGAACAGCCAATTATTTAAATTAAATTAAATTAATACTAATATAATTTCATACAATACAATAAATGTATAGTATATTGTCTGTGTTTGTTGAATACATATCACATATATTGTTGGTTTATAATAAATAGACACATATTGTTTGTTCTGTTTCAGAGACAGAGAGAGAGAGAGACAGAACACCCATTCACAGTAAACATATGCGCAACACAGCAAAGGTACAGTATTCACAGTAATTGATTACATTTGTTTGTACTTTCACATCTGTGAGACGTGTGCGCGTGCATGTGCGTGTGTGTGAGTTTACTTATTCATTTATTGAAATTATCACTGTTAAATATGCTATTCATACTATTATTCACATAATTATTTTTTTCCGTATTTTATTCTATTTATTTACCTTTTTTTTTTCTTTTTTTTTAATTCTGTATTTCTTTTATTTTCTCTCAAAACCTGACTAAGCACATCAGTTTATCTTGCTGGTCAGGCACGTTTAGCATGTGGATTTGTCTGAATGTACTGATGCCTCCTTGAGTGATTGAACTAAACTGCATTTGGATTATGTGATCGTAGGTGGGCATAGCTGATGTTCTGCATGTGTATGATGATGATGATGATGATACACACACAAATGGGATCCAGGCTTTTGTACATGTATAGCAGCAGATTTGCACATACACTGACCTAGAAAATTGTATAATTATTCGCCCATAATGTGCTGCTGAAATAAAACCAAGGACCATAACATTAACAATTTCAGCTATTGTGGCCATCACGTTCCTTTGCCTTTTGAGTTCTTTTTCCTCTTTTTGAAGTAGTTTTAGACTTAAATCAGTTCAATTATATGATTCAACTTTTAAACATACTCCACATTTTCCTGTTCAATAGGGTAGCTATGCCTAATTGCGAATGGTCCAGTTGAAGTGACCAGCTCAACGTGTGTACTGTAAAGGTAACATGTCGTACAACAGTCAAACGTAGTTATTTGGTTTTTTAGGTCTTTCTCCGACAGGCTGCACCAGGAAATGTTCGTCTGCTCATTCTTTTCAACATTTTGTCGACGTATGAAACAGCATGGGTGCCTGAGGGTAAATGCGAACGGGCAAGTCTAATTGCGAACGACTGCTTCGGGTACATGTAGACAATTAAAACAGAAGCAGGTCTGTAACTTATTAGACATGACATATTATTGGAACATCGCACCAGACTGTTCTATTCTTGGTTATAATCAACGCATGCACACAAATTCACAGATATCTAAACACACACACACACACACACCTTTAACTGTGCAGCATGCAAATAGACTCACGTCAAAATATCCTATGGTCTAATTACAAACGACACTACTTTGCAGATTCCTGTCAAAACTGATGTTCTGATCTGTCACCAGTATGCTTTCTTGAATTCTTCCAACACTGGTAATGCGCATTCAACATATCCAAATCAAATCAACTATTTTAAACTGTGTCATAGTTCAATTTCCACAACTTGCTTCCCTTGATTTCTGGATTTCGAGAGCACGTTTGTAACTTTAGTCGGCAGTGGTGCGCGAAGAGAAGAAAGAACGTGGATATAGCCAGAAGTAGCTGATCTTTGACTGGTTCATGGAAATGGATATTCATTAAGGTATTAGAAAAAGGTCGAAGCAGACGTTGCATTGTGAAATGTAACCGTTGAGAACGCTTCGAAGTGGGGTAGTATACAAATCGTTCGCAATTACCCATACCTACCCTACAAATTGGTACAATCAAAAATAAATCGCTCTTGTCCTTTCAGATACATAATACACACAGGTTAGCTCTGCAGGGTCCACCCCTGGAATACATATTATTCGTTCATCAGAACCCAGTCAATGCCAAGGAAGAGAATGATCCAATGAAGGTAAATAATAGATACAGGTAAGAAATTAAGAAAGTTTCTTCATATCATATCAATATGAAGGCCTTTGGGCCTGTAAGGCCTTTTGCCCACTTGAAATGGGGGGAAGTGAGAATCCGCATAAATGTATTGAGAGATTTTTTATTATCTAATAGTGCGCAATGCTTATCAAAGAATATTTAAATGAGTTTTGTATTTTAATTTTTGAAAGTGTCAACATGATTTTTAAAAGTATTCACTGTTCCTGTGGCAAATTATTTCAAACATTTGTTTGTCTGTTAGTAAAAAATGTCCAAATCTGGAAGTTTTAACAGAAACTTTTAACAGTTTGTCGGAATGTCCTCTTGTGACACTGTTGTTGTTTAAGGTGAACAAAGAATATATAATTCTACTGTCATAAAAACCATGAGTCATTTTACATATCTCTATTAAATCACCATGCAGTCTTCTATATTCTAAACTAGGATAATTTAAGTAAGTGCAGTCTTTTTTCATAGTCCATATCAATAAAGCCAATAATTCTTTTCGTAAATCTTCTTTGAACATTTTCAATAATGTCTGTATGCTTAACTAATCCTGTGTTTCAGACCACATTCCCATATTCCAAGACTGGCCTAACTAATGACTTAAATAAAGGTATCATCATGTTCTTACTTTTACACTGTATATTCCCAACTAACATTCCAGTCAGTCTATTGGATTTAAAAAAATTCTTTTCATGAATATGAGTATGAAAAGAGAGATTGGGGTCAACAATAACCCCAAGATCTCTTTCAGATAAAGTTTCCTGCAGTTTAGCACAGTCCACGTTATACCTATAATGTGGATCATTCTTTCCTACATGTAAAACTTTACACTGTTATTAAATTTAATTTGCCATTTATCAGTCCAGTCTATTAATCTATCTATATTACCTTGTAAATTCAACCTACCTATATCAGTCTACTTCCTCATAGATCTTTGCATCATCGGCAAAGATTTTCACTAAACAGTCAAGAATATGAGGCATATCATTTATATAATACACAGAGAGAGTGGGCCCCAAGACACTGCCCTGAGGAACACCACTACTAACTTCTCAGACAAGAAGTCTTTTATCCATCCCAACAAATTACCACCTATACCATACCCTTGCAATTTTACAATTAACCTATTGTGAGGAACTTTGTCGAAGGCTTTCTGTAAATCCAGATAAATTTGTATCTTGGTTTATTGTTTTCGAGGGATAGCAACCAGTCATGTAAAGTGCTCAGTAACTGTATTTTTCACTTCTTTCTGTGCTGAATGAAGCGAAGAGCTTAACAGCATTGGTTTGAAGTTGCATACTTTATCTTACACTGACGGGCAAAAGTTGCCGCACTTCCAACTACTTGTTTACAAACAAAAATGTTCGTAAACTTGTACCGCTGCGATTGACTTCAATTTCAGTAATTTAAACTAAAGAGTTTGAAAGCACCCATTGGAAATATCACTGTGTATCAATTGGAGCATTTCAAATGATAAGCATAAAACAAATGTCGACAGGAGTGACGCAAATAAAAATGCCAGTACTTATGCTGAAAGTCCTTGTCCGCTGGTTTCGAATTAGCAGAGGACTATCCAAGGAAGACGCCATCTTTGAAACCCGACCTTCACATTACGCCCACTTCCTGTTATAGTCCCTGGTGATGTTTTATCTCAAATATTCATACGCACCATCAATAATGCAAAATAAAATATATAGTATCGTATTATCATGATAATTGATAATAGTATTAATGTTTAACATATAATTTTGTTTGCATGTATCGAATATAGACATAACTGAAGATAAAATGACAGTGATCTATTTGTTGCTAATGTAACAAAATTGCGCGTCATTTTGAGTTAAATGGCAGCAGGTGCCTGCGAGGATAACATTACCAGCTGAACGAATACGATGTGTTTTCACTGAAACACTACAATGTGAAGAAAGTGCCGTTCAGCAGATCATACGGAATTGATTGGTGATTGCTTAACTAAATGTGAAAAGTTTTTTTCCTGCATAAAAAAGTCTGATTTTAATTTCAAGGACTGACCAAGGAAGAGCGCTTTCTCCAAAATGGCGCAGTCACTAACCACCACGATCCCAGCGGAACCAACCCTGAACATAAAACTGCAGGTTCGCCCTCATCCACCAAACAAGAACCCGCCAATGAACGCACAGCCATCCTTCAGGTTCCAAAACTTACGCCTGGACCCTTCCCGCGCCTTGGAACCAACACGTAAAAAACTGACGACGGTGGAGGCTCAGAGAGTGATGGCCGTTTTTGAAGACACCATCCAGAGAATAGAAATCATCACGCTGCTGCCGCACGTGATGGAGAACCTGGACAGGTTCCGTGTTTCTCTGGGAGGGGAGCTTGTGGAGCTGCTGAAACACCATCGCATCATCATCTCCAGCTACGAAGAGATCCGTCATGAGCTTGACAACCAGCTTGAGCGACTTGCTGCCATGAGAAAGAGCCCTGCTCCTATAGAGGAGGAGGAAGAAAAAATAGGGAATGAGATCTTTGACGAGCTTGGTGAGGATATGGGGGAGGGAGAAATGTTGGGAGGAGAAGGAATGCCTCAGGAGCTTCAGAGACAGGGGTCCGCCTGCAGTGAGCGTTCAGCCGCAGAACAGAGCACTGACAGTCAGATTGAGGCAACCATGAGGAACTTGTCGCTAGTGGCCCAGCAGATGAGTCACTCCATGAGGAATATTCTTCGAGGGTTTACCATCAACCCTGCTGTCATGACCATGGTCAAAGGTGGAGGATTTGTTTTTCAGTTTTCTAATGGTGTGTGTGCGTGTGTGTGTGTGTGAGAGAGAGAGGGGGAGAGAGACAGTTTGTGTGTGTGTGTGTGAGAGAGAGAGAGAGAGAGGGTGGGGAGAGTTTGTGTGTGTGTGTGTGTGTGAGAGAGAGAGAGAGAGAGAGAGAGAGAGAGAGTTTGTGTATGTGTGTGTGCGTCTTAATATTTTCTTTGAAAAAAAGAAAGATGTTGTGTGTTTTTATTGCTGTCGACATAATTTCAAATTCAAATTGTAAATGTTCATCATTAATCAATTAATATACAAACTTCCTATTTGTCTTTATAGTTTCTTTTATTCTTCAATGAAGAAGGTGATGATGAGAGTGTGAAACACGTTTTGTGGTTATTGTTGTTGTAATCAATCAGTACCGGAATTCAGTCAGAGGAATGCAAAAATGTTTTGCTTTCACATCTTGTTTTGACTTAGGATCTTGTGCAAGTGCCTTTACACTTTCTGCACAATAATAACTTATTACCAGCAATATTTTGGAAATGAGATATCAGTTGTAAAGGACAGTGTCTGAGTGTGATATAATTAAGAGTTCAAGTTTGTAAAAACTGAAAGGCATGAGTGTCACATGATTTCTTTCTTTTTTATACTTATTTCATTCAACTCAAGGACATAGCAGAGTAAGTAACCATACTCAACTGCCTATTTTAGAACAGTTTAAAAGAAACAGTACATACAATGATGAAAAAAAGAGGGAGTCGAGCGAAAATGTGTACAAAAATATATATGAGTGGGGTAAAGGAGAGAACAATATTTGATAATCAAACCATTTGCATACGACTGAGATTCAATTACTTTATGATGAAATGCAGACTGCAAATAAATACAGCACACAGTTTCCAGTGGGACTTAAACATCAGGCCTCAAGGATATTTTGTAACATGGTAATGATGGACTTATTTCATTTTCACAGCCTCAAGGATATTTTGTGACATGGTAATGATGGACTCATTTCATTTTCACAGCGTCAAGGATATTTTGTGATATGGTAATGATGGACTCATTTCATTTTCACAGCCTGAAGGATATTTTGTAACATTGCAATGATGGACTTATTTCTTTTTCACAGCCTCAGGGATATTTTTTATAACATGGTAATGATGGACTCATTTCATTTTCACAGCCTCAAGGATATTTTGTAACATGGTAATGATGGACTCATTTCATTTTCACAGCCTCAAGGATATTTTGTAACATGGTAATGATGGACACATTTCATTTTCACAGCCTCAAGGATATTTTGTAACATGGTAATGATGGACTCATTTCATTTTCACAGCCTTAAGGATATTTTGTAACATTGCAATGATGGACTTATTTCTTTTTCACAGCCTCAGGGATATTTTTTATAACATGGTAATGATGGACTCATTTCATTTTCACAGCCTCAAGGATATTTTGTAACATGGTAATGATGGACTCATTTCATTTTCACAGCCTCAAGGATATTTTGTAACATGGTAATGATGGACTCATTTCATTTTCACAGCCTTAAGGATATTTTGTGACATGGTAATGATGGACCCATTTCATTTCCACATTTTTAGCACATTTTTCTTCTTTTTGTTCCTGCAGGGGAGATGAGTAAGAGGGGTCCTGAGTGCCAAGCGCTGCTGCAGTATCTTCAGGAGCTTCGGGAGATCCTGATGAACAGGCTGCTGACCACTCCAGAGGAGGAGAGAGAAAGGATGGCTTACTTGACCGAAATATCAAAGAGAGAGCGTCAGAATGCCGTTATCATCGATAAGTTGGAAGGGGACCTGAAGGAAAAGAATGATGACAAAGACGAAGAGGTGTGTCTAGAAAAAAAGAAAAAGAAAAAAAAAGAGAAAAAGTGGTGTGTGTGTGTGTGTGTGTGTGTGAGAGAGAGAGAGAGAGAGAGAGAGAGAGAGAGATGTGGAGGGTGGAAGGAAGAGAGAGAGAGGTGAATTAGATTTTCCCCAACAAAACAACTTTCTTTTTTAGCATCATATTTTCCTATCAAACACCATGTATGCTAGGTAGGTATAAATAGTTTGTATCAAAAGCAATGGTTGCTTATATATATGTTGTTCATATCTTGTAGGTGATGTTGTATCTTGCCTCGAGTATTATGAAATCTGATTGTGTTTGAACATTATATGCATAATTGTATGTTACGTTCTTTCCTTTATTGTTAATTGTTGCTGACAGTCTTACATCCTTTTGCTTTTTCTCTTACACACACACACACACACACACACACACACACACACACACACACACACACACACACACACACACACACACACACAAACACACACACACCTTTGAACTCATCTGCAAAACTAACTTCAGTTAATGATTTCAACAAATCTGTGTCACACCTGTCCCACTAACCCAGAGAAAGAGCATGTGCAATGCATCACCTCTGCTTTAGTGGTGTGGCTTGGTGATGTTGTAAATTGACGTGTGTGTGTGTGTGTGTGTGTGTGTGTGTGTGTGTGTGTGTGTGTGTGTGTGTGTGTGTGTGTGTGTGTGTGTGTGTGTGTGTGTGTGTGTGTGTGTGTGTGTGTGTGTGTGTGTGTGTGTGTGTGTGTGTGTGTGTGTGTGTGTGTGAGTGAGAGAAAGAAAGAGAGAGAGGGCAGGAGAGGGGGTGTGGGAGGGTGTATGGAAGGGAGAAATAAAATATGGGGTTAAAAGACATTTGTGTTTTCTCAACTTTTATTTGACACTGTTGTGCATTTGGAAATGCGTGTTCTGAGCATGAAATGATTTATTTGCAGTAGTCCTCCATACTCCAGTGGGAGTGAAAGGATAATTAAAACTTGAAACCTGACTAAATAAATACACAATATCCTTCTCCTTCGTTTGTGGGCTGCAACTATCACATTTACGTACAGGTGGGCTTTTATGTGTGTGACCATTTTTACCTCACCATGTAGGCAGCCATACTCTGTTTTCAGGGGGTATGTGCCAGGCAACTTGCATGTTCTTGTTTCCATAACCAACCGAACACTGACATGGATTACAGGATCTTTAATGTGGGTATTTGATCTTCTGCATGAGTGTATACATGTAGGGGGTTCAGGCACTAACAGGTCTACACATATGTTGACCTTGGAGATTGGAAAAAAATCTCCACCCTTCACCCATCAGACGCCGTGACCAGGAATCAAACCCAGGACCATCAGACTGAAAGTCTAATGCTTTAACCACTCAACTGTTGTGCCCATCGACACACAGCCTAAAAACCGCATTGCCGTTCTGTTTTCAGATTCGCAAAAAGAATGAAGTCATCAAGAAGCTACAGGCTGAGCTTCACCAGATAGAGAAGTTCTCAGAGGAACACATCCGTCGAGTTCGCGGGGAGGCTGACAAGCAGGAGGCGGCGGACGAGAAAAACTCGGAAGGAAAGCGGCAGAAACTGCAGAGTGAGGTGGCCCAGCTTAGGTCCCAGATGCAAAATGCCACGCTGGAACACAGAGAGAATGAACAGGAGCTTCGCAGGGTGAGCTGAAAATCTGTTGACACGTTGTTAGTGTTCCTTGTCTTCATTGGTAGGAGGAAGGTGGCAGAATGGTTAAGACGCTCATCTGTCAATACAGGGTCCATGAAGGTCTGGGTTCAAATCCCGCTCTCGCCCTTTCTCCCAAGTTTGACTGGGAAATTGAACTGGGCGTCCCAGTCATTCAGATGAGGCGATAAATCAAGGTTCCGTGTGCAGCATGCACTTGGCGCACTGAAAAAGAACCCACAGCAACAAGAGTGTTGTGCTCTGGCAAATTCTGCAGAAGAAATTCACTCTGATAGGTACACAGGTACTCTGATAGGTACACAAAGGCCTGACTAAGCGTGTTGGGTTATGCTGCTGGTCAGGCATCTGCCCAGCAGATGTGGTGTAGCGTATATGGACTTGTCAGAATGCAGTGATGCCTCCTTGAGAAACTTTAACTGAAACATTTTATTTTATCATTGCAGTCATATTACTACATAAGGAGATGCATAGGGTGAGCTTAACATTTGTTGATACACTTTCAGTGGTCATCATATTAAAAAAAAAAAAAAAATTACTGTTGTATTATTGTTGTAATAGTTATTGATGTTGTATTATTGTTGTAATAGTTATTACTGTTGTCGTCTTTGTCATTATCTTTATCGTCACTATCATTGTTGCTGCTGTTGTCATCATCATTTTTGTTTGGGGCCAATCTGTTAACACTTTCAAGGTTCTGGTGTTTATTATTGTCATCATCATCATTGTTACTATTGTTATTATTTTGTTGTCATTGTTGCAATTATTATAACTTTATCATATTTATCATCACCATTATTTTTGTTTAGAGTCAACCTGTTAACACACTTTATTATTGTTGTTATCATAATTAATTATCATATCATAATTATTATCGTCATTGTTATTATCATTGTTATCATATCTGGGGTGTGTGTGTGTGTGTGTGTGTGTGTGTGTGTGTGGGTGGGTGCGTGTGCATGTGTGTATGTATACATGTGTATGTGTGTGTGATGACAATGTTTGATCATGTTTCTATTTTCCAGGATTTCAACAGATAAAATATGAAAATAACAAACTATTAGCTGTTGCAACTTCCAGCTTCGGGAGAGAGGAGAAGTGATGGGCACCAGATTGTAATAACACTCACACATGCATTGTTCCAGAAAAAGTTCAAGATTGAGACTGAAGTGGAGAACTGGATTCTTAGATACGACCAGGAGCTTGGAGAAAGACAGGTGTGTATAGTATTTCACTGAGCTGCTGATATATTAAAAGGAAATTTTCTATCTAAAATTATGTTTAAGTAACATACTTACCGTGACCCACTAGTGCAGACTCCAGCAGGGGTCTGATTTCTGTCTTGTGCAAACTACTATCCACCTATGCGGAGAAAACGAAAGTAGTTATGGCCGATAACCTCCCGGAAGTAGGTAACCTCCCCTTTGCCCCCCAGACTAGCGCTCTCTTTTTCCGGCAGCCATCATGACTCCTGTTCCTGTGCTCTTCATACGGCTAAGTTTTTTCGTATTTTCAATTTTGTCAGTGTTTCACTTTGTCTTTCTCCCAACATACACACAACACTTATGTATTTTATTTGAAAGCTGGGAGCTGGGAAAAAATGGGTGTTGTTGAATAAAAAAAAAATCATGAGAAGGAAAAAAGGGTGGGTTTAAAAGTGGATGACACACAAGCACATGCACATTCACATGTGTACATGTGGAGGTCTGTCTAATACCATGTTCATTGAAAAAAGACTGGAAAAAAAAAATCTCATCAGATCTCTGCACTCAGCTCTTTCAAGTCTGACCTTAAAGTCCACCTCATTCCCAAACAAACCACCCCTCTCCCCTACTTCTTCCCTGTGTAACGTCCCCCATCCCTCCCCTTCCATTGGTCCCCTGGGGGACGTATCAGTTTCCCCCGAATCCTGTAATGTCCCCCATGTTGTTTCTGTTCCCCTCTAACTTCACCAAAGCATCCGTCCCAAAATGTGATGCCCTCCCCACCCCCACTAAACTTGTTTTTCATTTGCTTGCATGTACGTATGTTTGTGTGTGTGTGTGTGAATGTGTTTTGTTTTTG
The DNA here is from genome assembly GCF_041734735.1 of Babylonia areolata. Classification (NCBI taxonomy): domain Eukaryota; kingdom Metazoa; phylum Mollusca; class Gastropoda; order Neogastropoda; family Buccinidae; genus Babylonia; species Babylonia areolata. Next base: position 19,906,550 of record NC_134904.1, on the reverse strand, counting down.
TTGTTGTTTTTTGTCATGCAGTGTGTATGTATTTTTAAAATTTTTGTCCTTTTTTTAAATTGTATTTCGTAGATTAATTTGTAGATTTCCTGTAAGAGGGTAGGATGAAAACAGGCCATAAGACCTTAGTGTGTGTGTGTGAACATGTTTTGTTTTTGTTGTTGTTTTTTGTCTGCGGTGTTTATGTATTTGCTTTGTTTTTGTCCCTTTTTTTTTTTTTTTTTTTGTATTCCCTAGATTGATTTGTAGATTTCTTTTAGGAGGGTAGAATGAAAACAGGCCAATAAGAGCATATTTCCCTCAGTAAAAAAAAGAGAAGAAAGTCTCAGTTTTGATTTCTTCCCCTTTCCCCTCCTCTCCGTCTCTCATTCTCTCTGTTTCCCCCTAGTTAGAAATTACCTCCTTCTAACCTACTAATTGAGCATAGCAATATAAGAACTTGTGCATGCACACTCATGTGTACATGCACACACACACACTCACACACACACACACACACACACACACACACATTTGAACACAAGCCGCACATAACACATTACATACACACTGGGCTGATGACTACATCTTCAGGTAAAATAGTTACTGATCGCACAATTCTCTTTAAACATACTGGATTTGTTAGAGAGACTGGGGATATAAACTGTTATTATCACAATTTTACTGGATTTGTTTGAGGGACAGGGCATACAAATTATCATCATCATAATTATCTCCCTCCACCAACAGAATGAGTTTGAAAGGATCAAGTTTTTATCATAATTATCTCCCTCCCACAAACAGGACGAATTTGAAGAGATCAAGTTTTTATCATAATTATCTCCCTCCCACAAACAGGACAAGTTGGAAGGGATCGAGTTTTTATCATAATTATTGTATTGTATTGTATTGTATTACTCTTTTTTGTCACAACAGATTTCTGTGTGTGAAATTCAGGCTGTTCTCCCAAGGGAGAGAGCGTCACTACACAGACAACGCCACCTTTTTTTTTTCTGCCTGCAATTTTATTGGTTTTCCTATTGAAGTGGATTATTCTATAGAATTTTGCCAGGGACAACCCTTCTGTTGCCGTGGGTTCTTTTTCTAATTTCTAATCATCTCCCTTCCCACCAACAGGACGAGTTTGAAGAGATCGACGCCATCTACACGGAGGAGAAGAAGCAGCTGCACGAACTGGAGGAGCGTTTCAACACCCTGGAGAAGGAGTACACCGGCATCATGGAGGAGAGACGCCTGGCTCGGGAGAAGAGGGAGAAGGCGGAGCGAGAGCTGGCCATGATGGTGAAGGCGTCCACCACCATCCAGGCCTTCTGGAGGTCCTACAAGGTCCGCAAGGCCCTCAAGCAGCGCAAGAAGAAGAAGGGGGGAAAGAAGTAGGTGTTGGGTGAGCACGAACAACAAGTAATAACTGTTCAAAGGAGTTGTTTTTGGGGGAGCGGGAGGGGAGGAGGGGGGGAGGGGGGAGGGGTAAGCAGTTTCAGTTTCAGTTTCAGTTGCTCAAGGAGGCGTCACTGCGCTCGGACAAACCATATACGCTACACCACATCTGCCAAGCAGATGCCTGACCAGCAGCGTAACCCAACGCGCTTTGTCAGGCCTTGAGAAAAAAAAAAAAAAAAAAAAAAAAAAAAAAGGGGGGGGGGGGAAATAAATAATAGATAAGCTTACATAAATAAATAAATAAATAAATAAATAATAATTATAATATAGAAAAAGGTAGTAGTAATAATAATAGTAATACTAATAAAATGATAATAATAAAAAATAAATAAATAAATAAATAAGACAACAATGGTGATAATTAAGCGAATGAATGTAAAATATGACGACACACATTCACACATACACCCACACATGCATAACAGAAATGCACCAAACATGCAGTTTCACAGATATGAAAGTACAGTCAAATACATATAAACGTACATGAGCTCCAACACACACACACACACACACACACACATTACCTTGCACCTCCTCCAACCCCCTCCTCCACACACTCATTTCTAGCCTACGTATCGCAGCTTCCACGGCACACACACACACACACACACACACACACGCACGCAAACACACACTCACAGAGATGAACACTTACTTGTACAAGCACACACATATACGCCCATATTTCCCACCCCCAACCCCCACACATATATACAAAGATATATATATATATATATATATATATATATATATATATATATACACACACACACCCGTACACAGATCTCTCCTGACACTTGTGTACACTTACACTCTCGCGCATTCACAAACGCACTCAAAAACACAGACCCACACATCCACACAAACACACACACGCACACGCACAGAGGCTGCCAAGAGGGATGGGAAAAGATCTCTGATGCCAAGAACGTGGCGTCTAGTGTGTTGCTCAGTCTATTGTATTTGGAAAGGCCCACAGAGACTCTGTTCCGTTTTGAAGAAATTTGCGCAATGTTGGTTTGGAAATGATGCCGATATTTGTTTGATTTGCAAAGCATCGTGCTCTACCTTTCATGTTAGACTTTCGGCCGCTCCCTCTCTCTGCTTTTATTTCTTTGAGGCGATCGATGGTGTGATGGCCTTGTACCTGTTCTTTTTGGTATTCTTTGACTTTTCTGAGGATTTCCGATTTTCCTAGATGTAGGCCGCTCGTTGGTGTTGCGTTACCAGCAAGTCTGTCAGCTCGCTCATTTCCCTTAACACCTGCATGTCCCGGGCAGTATGACCATGTGAGTTTTTTAATCTGAAAGTTGCGCATTGCCTTATGCCACTCTGGGCTTCCCATTCCGTTTTCAATTTTCTGTATGAGGTTCATTGAGTCGGTTAGAATCATGGCATGTTGGTTTCCGGGCGTATGGATGGACGATAGCCACTGGAGGGCATGTGTCGCAGCTTCAACTTCCATCGTTAGGCTGGAGGTTGTGACTTTGTAGCCAGCATTCTCTTCCCAAATTGTTTTTCTCAAACGTTTCATACAACAGAGTGATCAAAGAAACTTAGATGAGAAAAAGAAATATATTGAGGAGTTAAACCAAACCCTTATGCAGACTGGACCTGATGATGACTTGACAATGGATGATCTAAACGAGGCAATAGCTAAATGCAAGAAAGAATCGGCTCCTGGCCCAGACAAAGTTCGTTACTCAGACATCAAGGAGCTATCGGAAGAAGACAGAAGCAAACTTTTCAGTCTATATCAAAACAGTTTCCACAATGGACAAGTGCCGGAGGACTGGACACACAGCTTCTTAAAACCCATACCAAAACCAGGAAAGGACCATCATCAGGTAAGCGGCTACCGGATCCTAACCATGCAAAACATTGCTGGAAAGCTCATGGAACGCATGATAGCCAGGAAACTTGCAAGGGATCTTGAACACAGGCACATTCTCCCTTCAAATCAAGGTGGTTACAGAACAGGCAAGTCCACATGGGAAAATGCAGCTGCTTTTGCATATGAGGTGTATGAAGGATTCCAAAGAAAAGAAGAAACACTAGCAGTAGCAATTGACCTTGAAGATGCCTACAATAAAGTCCAGTTTGCGCACCTCATGGAGCTGCTACTAAGTTATGGAGTAAGTTTGACACTGACAAGATGGATAGCAGCAGCGCTTCAGGAAAGAACTGTCGTCCTACGCCTCGGAGATTGGATGTCTGCACCTTCTAAACTATCCATGGGACTGCCACAAGGGTCTCCGCTCTCTCCTGTCCTCTACAATGTCTACACGAAGGGCCTTGCAGACTTAAACAACAATGGAATTGCTCGGGTGCTTACCCTTGCGGATGATGGCCTGGTCTTCAAAACTTCGAAAGATGCTGAGGAAAGAACTAAAGCCGTCCAGAAACAACTAAACAATATTGCTCAATGGTGCAAAGACACAGGATCTTCCATCAATCCAGCGAAAGCCCAAACGTTGCTGTGCACCCTTAACAACAAAACCGCGAGCAAATCACCACCTTCTGTGTCATTCGATGGAATTCAAATTGAGAAAACTGAATGCCTACGCTACCTAGGAATACACTTCGACAGGATGCTGACCTTCAGAAAACATACGGAAAATACTGTTCTCAAATGCAAAAAGGGCCTTTCAGTCTTAAAAGCAATGGCAACCAAAGGAATTGAACAACGCCACCTCTTCCTGCTATACCAATCACTCGTCCTCAGCGTGATCGACTACGGACTTGGGCTTACAACACCGTCTCAAAGCAACCTCCTAAAATTAGAAAGAGTACAAAATGAAGCTATGAGGCTGATCCTTGGAACAACAAAAGACACGCCCACAGAAACCATGCGATACCTGCTTGACCTTCCTTCAGTACAGGCCAGAAACAAGTTAGAACAGGTCAAGACCTACTTCAAAGCATTAGAAAACCCTCAAAACCCACTGCATGACGCAGTCAAAGAACCAAAAGGCAGCCGTCTAGGACGAGGAAGATCATGGATGGGACAAGCAGAAGACACAATCCAGCTAGTATGCCGACTACAAGACCTGAAAGAAACAAAAGAATGGGAGAAAAACCCCGAAAACCTCAACCATCTATTCAACACAGCCATTTCACCCACTCTAGGAAGACATTGTCGGGAATGGCCAGAGGGCAAAACTGATGCGGAAGTGAAGCTACTCATAGAAGAAAACAGTAAAGAAGAGGACATCATCATATACACAGATGGCTCAGTCACCAAAGACCAGTCTGGTTGGGGATTCACTGCGAAACAAAATGGAAAAAAAGGGGTAAGCATGAACAGCAACTAAGAACCGCTCAAAGGTGTTGGATTTTCTGGTTTGTTGTTTTCCCTCACTTTTTTATTTTTATTTTTTATTACATGGCACCTCACTGGATGCTTACACTCAGCCTGGGTGATCACTTTCAAAAGAACAAGTAGAATAACAACAAAAACATGAGCAATCTGCCTCAGCTGCATTCCAATGGGGGGTAATAATAATACAATAATACTTTTTTTTTTTCTTTTTTGGGGGGTGAGGGAGTGGGGGTGTAGGAGTTGTAGTGGGGCTTTCTGGACATCCTACAAGGTCCGCAAGGCCCTCAAGCAGCGCAAAAAGAAGGAGGGGGTGGGGGGGGGGGGAAGGGGGGGGAGGAGATGCTGGGTGAGCATAGAGTTAAGTCTTGTGACCGCAACCTGCAAGAGAAGTAGATGTTGGGTAAGCATAGAGTTAAGTCTTGTGACCGCAACCTGCTAAAGAAGTAAATGCTGGGTAAGCAAAAACAGCAACTGTTCAAAGAAGTTGAGTCCTGTGACCGCAACCTGCAAGAGAAGTCAATGTTGGGTAAGCATAAACAACGACTAAGACCTGTTCAAAGAAGTTGAGTCCTGTGACTGCAACATACTAAAAACGAACAGAGCTATTAGCAGTAAATGTTCCCTGACCAAAGATGACCATGAAAACATTCAATCTAAAGCAACAACAAAAATGGAATTCTAGAACTGAGGCAAAAGATGTACAATAAAAATAATAAAAATTTTAAAAAAGACCAAGAAAAGGCAAAATCCCGCTCTCCTCCCATCCCACGCATCCCCACGCCCCCCAAAAAGAAGTCAAATTTCAACAGTTACATTTATTGGAGTCAATACAGTAATTAGTGAAAGTATTCAGTGACTTGTATGTTGTTTTTCATAAGTCTTGGCCAAAGAAAAACTAGGGGTGGGGATGGGGGTGGGGGGACCTGTGTTACAGTCCTCCATTCCCTCCTCTCACCACCCCCTCCCCATCCTTTTTTCTTTAAGTTACTCCCAATGTATGGGAAAATGTTTTACTCAATAAAAGTTTTTCTTTTAATGACTCAGTCTGTAGGGTCAAATCATTGTGTCAAAGAAAGCCCCCAAAAAGCTTTACTGTGATTATATCATGATTAAAATAACTGACTTTTTAATTGTTTGTTTGACATCACCATTTTATTTCTCATCTTTTTATTTATTTATTTCTCTCTCTAAAAAAAAAAATCTATCTGTCCATCTATTTATTTATTTTTATGGCTGCATGGTTAAATCATCATTTTATAGAAAGCTCAGATATACTTTGTTGTTGTGATGACTGTGTTTATGACTATATGATTGAATCATTGTTTAGAGACAGGCCCATCAAGACTCTGCTGTGATGATGATTAAAGTTCTTGTTTGGTGTTCACTTGCTGGAGTTGTTTCACTTGCTTTCACTTTATGTCACACACACACACACACACATGCACACACACAGAGAACATGCACACGGGTGAACACACACACACACACACACACTGGCCGACTTGTACAGATAACAAGATGGGGAAGACTGATCCAACTGTGACAATTTTTCATGTCCATCACTAAATTCATTAAGTATACAAAGGTTATACTCCTCACAAACATGAATATATTTGTTTGAAAATACATCTATGTTTTGTGAGTGAAAAACACCACCACCCAAACAAACAAGAGGAGATATCACTAAAGTGTCAGTAGAATTAATTTCAATGCTTCCAGAAAAAAAAAAAAACAAAACTGTGACACGTAAAATGTCAGTCACCGGTTTCTCTCTCACTGTACGTTTTCCTGTGTACTGGTCAACAGTGATGAACAGCACTGGCTTGGAGTTATCTACCTTTTAAAGATCAGAGTTAACCCTTTGAGCCCTGACCACCGCTTTACCGGTGGCCGAGAAAAATTACATAATGCCCTGCCACCGGTTGAGCGGTGCGTAAACACTTGAAGCGTGCAGAGTCTCAACCTGGCCCGTCAGGGCAGAAATCAATGACAAAACGCGCGAGAAAACAACTGTACACAACGCAGAAAGTAATTGATATGCTTGATGATTTATCGGAAGTAGAGTATGACAATGATTACTCTGATAGTGAGGTGGAATTCGAATCGGATGATTTTGCTACAGATAGTGATGTTGAAAATGAATCTGAGCATGCAGAATCAGTTGATTAAAGGAGGCGTGTCAGGTTGAGACTCTGCACGCTTCAAGGTAGAAATCGATCTTTTTTATCCAAAGCGCATGCACAAAACACAGTGAAAAGGCACGGCAATGTTGGTACTACGTTTGCTGATGTCAGAATATTACGGTTTTTCTGATCGGCTCTTCAATATAAGTCAACCAATAGCAAAACACGATACAAGTGTTTACGCACCGCTCAACCGGTGGCCAGGCATTATGCCACCCCTCCCCACCACCGGTAAAGTGGTGGTCAGGGCTCAAAGGGTTAATGGTTTGGAGTTATGTACCTTTTAAAGATCAGAGTTATACTTCTCTATTGTTTGCTGTTGACCGCTCTTGGCCTCATCTGCATTTTTTTTTTTTTTTTTTTACTCAAAAAGTCTTTGTAAAAGACGTCACTAAACATACACATTTACTATGTAGATTGAACAGAACAGTGTATAAGACACAATCTTAACATACAAACTTGTTGTAAACTCTGTACAGTGCACATATTTGTCTAGCTGGTTTTATGAGATTTTTGGGGTGGTTAAACTGCCTTATATATTTGTAAGCATTGACTTATTTGCAGGAAAAAAAAAAGAAGAAAAGAAAATGTATTATTCGTCCCCTTCAACAATTTCACGAGTTTGTTTGGAAAATAAAAGCATTGCGTTTTCTCTGCAACTACTTCATGTAGTGTGTGTGTGTGTGTGTGTGTGTGTGTTCATACATGCACACATTTAATATGACAATAAAATGATGATGGTGTCTGTGTGTGCATGCATTCATTATTTTTGCATTATGAATATACTGAGTGCGTGCATGTGTGTATGTAGGTGTGTATGTGTGTGTGCATGCCTTTGAGTGGGTAAAACGTGGATGAGTCGATGAGATTTGCATGAACTTAATGCACTTTACAATGCACTTCAGACTTGAAAATAAAACCAGGCATGATCAAACTCTGTGAATCTCCACCATTCAAACTGATAACCTAATCACTGTACTGTTTTTTCTCCATGCCCATGTGCACATACGTTTCATGTAACACTGAACAACAGCTGTCCGAAACAATTCTTTTATTCTTGTTTCAAACAATCAAGCAAGCAAGGAAGCTCTCATCATGCCAAAAATGCAGCTCTGAGACGGCACATTTTGGCGTACATACCATACCTTTTTATCACAGACCGGAAAATAGCTTGCTCATTGTCAGGTGAACTAGCATGGCAAACTGGACGCATGGACACACACTGCTACTGACAAGGACTACCTACCTGTCAAACATCAGCAAAGGACCAAGTCACAGACATAAACATAAGAAAAGGACCAACTCACATACATCATATAAACATTAGCAAAGGACCAACTCATAATCATCATATAAAATGTCAACAAAGGACCAAACTCACAATCATCATATAAACATAGCAAAGTCCAAGTCACAGATATAAACATTAGAAAAGGACCAACTCACACACATCATATAAACACCAACAAAGGACCAACTCACAGACATCATATAAACATCAACAAAGGACCAACTCACATACAACACATAAACATCAACAAAGGACCAACTCACAGACACCATATAAACATCAACAAAGGACCAACTCACAGACACCATATAAACATCAACAAAGGACCAATTCACAGACACCATATAAACATAAAGGACCAACTCACATACATCTTGTAAACATCAACAAAGGACCAACTCACATACAACACATAAACATCAACAAAGGACCAACTCACACACATCATATAAACATCAATGAAGGACTAACTCACATACATCATATAAGCATCAACAAAGGACCAATTCACAGACACCATATAAACACAAAGGACCAACTCACATACATCTTGTAAACATCAACAAAGGACTAACTCACAGACATCATATAAACATCAACACAGGACCAATTCACAAACACCATATAAACACAAAGGACCAACTCACAGACACCATATAAACAACAGCAAAGGACCAACTCACACACATCATATAAACATCAATGAAGGACTAACTCACATACATCATATAAGCATCAACAAAGGACCAATTCACAGACACCATATAAACACAAAGGACCAACTCACAGACACCATATAAACATCAACAAAGGACCAACTCACACATCATATAAACATCAACAAAGGACCAACTCACACATCATATAAACATCAACAAAGGACCAACTCACAGACACCATATAAACATCAACAAAGGACCAACTCACAGACACCATATAAACATCAACAAAGGACCAACTCACAGACACCATATAAACATCAACAAAGGACCAACTCACAGACACCATATAAACATCAACAAAGGACCAACTCACAGACATCATATCAACATCAACAAAGGACCAACTCACAGACATCATATCAACATCAACAAAGGACCAACTCACAGACATCATAAAAAAAATTATAAACATCAACAAAGGACCAACTCACACACATAATATAAACATCAACAAAGGACCAACTCACAGACATCATAAAAAAATTATAAATATCAACAAAGGACCAACTCACACACACATCATATAAATCAGTCATTTGCTCACAGATTATTCTAAGAAACCAACAAATTACTGTTTGTTGGTAAATCACGATTTGTTGGTAATTTCATGAAAATTCCAAGACTTTTCCTGACATTGCTGCCGAGTAAAAAAACCCACAAAAACACTGGTTTCTACAGTCTGTCTATTTCTCCCAGACTTATCCACACTTCAGTGACTATGGGAACCCTGTTCTATTGTCAGCTGTCACCAGACCAGAAACATACGCACTAGACATTTTTCTTCTTTTCTTCTTCTTTTTTTTTTTTTTTTTTTTTGCTGCCCTATCATCTGCACAGTTTCAGTGACACTGGTCATTCCAAGTCCCCCCCCCCTCCACCCCCCCCACTCCCCCAACACAGCCACACCAGAGTTCATCTGTCGCTGTCCCAGTGTTGGCAGTCCACAAGGAATGGACAACTATATATTTCATGTTCACAATCCTGAACTAAGTGATATGGAGGTACACATCAACAACCATCTACCTGAAGATCTAGTCTTCAGCCCCATCCACATGTAATATGCGGCTTCTGTTCAAATGCGTGTGTGTGTGTGTGTGTGTGTGTGTGTGTATGAGTGTGAGTGTGAGTGTGTGTGTGTGTGTGCTTGCGTGCGTGCATGTGTGTGTGTGCATGCATGTATGTATTCAAATTTCTACTGAATCTGTGTCTGTGTATGATTTTCGATTATGTACTATGTGTTATGTACTATCCCCCCCAATATTCCTTGTGACCCTGGTACACTTGGTAATAAAGACATATTCTATTCTATTCTATCTTAAAACACACACACATGCACACACACACACGCACACACACAAATACACAGAGCCCATCTTTGCTTTTTCTGCTGAATATAATACTCATACATTCTCTTTGCCTCCGCTGTCATGTCCACTGATCAAGGTCGCCAGAGGAGAACATATGGTCTGAAACGTCGACCCTTCTTATCAAAGTGAGTCTTATTTCAAAATTCACTTCTTTTTTAATCTTCTTTTTTTTTTTTTTTTTTTACAGACTCTCCATTTGTCAGTTCCATACAATCAGCAGTAATTTTGTTCTACCGCCCCCCACCCCACCCCCACCCCCCCACACACACTTTCATGAAATTAAACCTCTGCAAACAGAAAAGCACAAATTCAAAAACAGGTGGATGATACAAAGCACAATGCCCGTGGTTTCTGAACACCCTTTTGCCCTCCATGAAAACATCAACAGCAGAATCAGCCACAGCAGGCACGGTCCATCATTTTTTGTTGGTTTTCTTTTCCTCAGCAGTGTGAAGACTTATTCAGCAGTGGTACTCAACAACAGACTAAAACTGGTATTGTTTACACACAGACTGAAATCAGTACTGTCTATACATTAAAGATGGCATGGTTTGGTCACGTCATACGACATAACACCCTCTCCAAAACCATCCTGCAAGGGAATGTAGAGGGAGGGCGCAGATGGGGGCGGCAGAGAAAGAGCTGGTCCGACAATGTCAAGGAATGGGCCAAAATGACGATGCCAGATCTCACGACAGCTGCCAACAGAACGGTGTGGCGAGCTATGACATCTTCCTCATGTCCCCCCAACGACCCCAGCGGTCAAGGGAATGAGTGAGTGAGTGAGTGTGATACATTAAAACATTAAAGGTTTAAACTCAGACTAAAATCAGTATTGTTTATACATTGAAACATCAAAGGTTTAATCTCAGACTAAAATCAGTATTGTTTATACATTGAAACACTAAAGGTTTAAACTCAGACTAAAATCAGTACTGTTTATACATTGAAACATTAAAGGTTTAAACTCAAACTAAAATCAGTATTGTTTTTACATTGAAATATAAAAGGTCCTGTTACTTTTTATGTCCATCTAGGCAGTGAATTCACATCCACTGTTTTTGTGGTTCAGCTTAGGTCCAATCTTCACATCCACTGTTTCTGTGGTTCAGCATAGGTCCAATCTTCTCATCCACTATTTTTTTTTTTTTCTTTTTTTTGCTGCCCCATCATCTGCGCCGTTTCAGTGGCATTACTCCCACGCCACTCATTTAGATTCCCCCATACACGGCCACACCCAGGTTCTCATCCACTATTTCTGTGGTTCAGTATAGGTCCAATCTTCTCAACCACTGTTTCTGTGGCTCAGTATAGGTCCAATCTTCTCATCCACTGTTTCTGTGGTTCAGCATAGGTCCAATCTTCTCATCCACTGTTTCTGTGGTTCAGCATAGGTCCAATCTTCTCATCCACTGTTTTTGTGGTTCAGCATAGGTCCAATCTTCTCCTGCCATTTTAATCTTCGCCAACCAAAGTCAGGTATCCATTCACACCTGGATGGACTGAGGAACATCGGAGTAGAAGTACAGAAGCTGATAATGACTACAGATGCCAACATAACTTCAAAGTATATTTCAAAGGGTTAAAGGCTCCACAGCCTTTTACCGCAATCAAGGCAGCGAACACATACCCACTGTGTCCAGGGTTCGGTGCAGGAAGGCGGGGCCCATTCCTCTCCTTCCCAACCCCAGGTACCCGTCCACACCAGGGTGGTGTGAGGAAAATCAGAGTACAGTGCCCTTCCCCAAAGGACACAACACCACGCCGAAGCATAGCTTCCAACCCTGGTCAGTGGATCAGAAGCCCAACGCCTGGCCACAGCGCCCACATGACGCTGTGTAAATGCACAAGTCTGCGTGAACCAAGGTGGGGATCAACGATGTCACTGTGTGCTCTACACGTCTCCAACGGATGCCCACTCTGCTTGGCTTCCGTTTCTGCCCACAAGACAAGAGTCAAGGAGTCGCCAACTAACGCTTGGCACAGCAGAACCTTGAAGAGAGGACTGGGTGCAGGGCTTGACCAGGTGGCGTCAGTTCAGTCGTAGATCTGTCTGAAGGCAGTCAGCCTGGGAGGTGTCACTTGGGCTTCAGCCTCTTCTGCAACACAGCAACGTGGAGTGAACACCAGCATGCACAGAAGGAGAAGAAAGAGATGCGTTTCTGCAATTTGTCACACATGCACACACACACACACACACCGACGTATATATACAAGCATTTATGCCAAATATCACTCATTATGTGTATAAGACAAAACACACACATACACACACACACAAGCATTCATGCCAACTATCACTCATTGTGGATGCATGATAGTCAGTTATGTCCGACTATGACCATCAGAACAGCAGGGGAGGCAACTGCTGTCTGAACTATCTAGCTAGAATTTGATTGTAGCGAAGAAATGTCTTGCCCAAGTTACATCCCCACTCTCTCGGCCAAGAGGGTTTTAGGACAGTCGGCACTGGGGATGGTTCCCAAAGGCCAGCCAGCCCCCAAGGCTGAAGCACTATGAGCCAGTGCAATTTTGCCTCCTAGTTTGAGAGTCATAGTCCTTCACAAAAGACAAAGCTCTGAATGATTTCGAAATATGACAAAGAAAACAAGCACCAGACTGTAAGGAAAAGGAACGTCCATCCAACTCACCAGAGTCCAGCAGACAGATCTCTCTCAGCAGCTGAAGCCCCGTGGCCAGGTCCTCTGTCAGCAGCTGGCAGCTGGCCAGGACTGACAGTCGCTGTCTGACACACTTCAGTGCTGACGCTGCAACATCCAGTCCATCCGTCACAACACCACCAACAACAAAGAAATGTCTGACACACTTCAGTGCTGACGCTGCAACATCCAGTCCATCCGTCACAACACCACCAACAACAAAGAAATGTCTAACACTTCAGTGCTGACGCTGCAACATCCAGTCCATCCGTCACAACACCACCAACAACAAAGAAATGTCTGACACTTCAGTGCTGACGCTGCAACATCCAGTCCATCCGTCACAACACCACCAACAACAAAGAAATGTCTGACACACTTCAGTGCTGACGCTGCAACATCCAGTCCATCCGTCACAACACCACCAACAACAAAGAAATGTCTGACACACTTCAGTGCTGACGCTGCAACATCCAGTCCATCCGTCACAACACCACCAACAACAAAGAAATGTCTGACACACTTCAGTGCTGACGCTGCAACATCCAGTCCATCCGTCACAACACCACCAACAGCAAAGAAATGTCTGACACACTTCAGTGCTGACGCTGCAACATCCAGTCCATCCGTCACAACACCACCAACAACAAAGAAATGTCTGACACTTCAGTGTTGATGCTGCAACATCCAGTCCATCCGTCACAACACCACCAACAACAAAGAAATGTCTGACACACTTCAGTGCTGACGCTGCAACATCCAGTCCATCCGTCACAACACCACCAACAACAAAGAAATGTCTGACACTTCAGTGCTGACGCTGCAACATCCAGTCCATCCGTCACAACACCACCAACAACAAAGAAATGTCTGACACACTTCAGTGCTGACGCTGCAACATCCAGTCCATCCGTCACAACACCACCAACAACAAAGAAATGTCTGACACACTTCAGTGCTGACGCTGCAACATCCAGTCCATCCGTCACAACACCACCAACAACAAAGAAATGTCTGACACTTCAGTGCTGACGCTGCAACATCCAGTCCATCCGTCACAACACCACCAACAACAAAGAAATGTCTAACACTTCAGTGCTGATGCTGCAACATCCAGTCCATCCGTCACAACACCACCAACAACAAAGAAATGTCTGACACACTTCAAACATCCAGTCCATCCGTCACAACACCACCAACAACACAGTCGCTGTCTGACACACTTCAGTGCTGACACTGCAACATCCAGTCCATCCGTCACAACACCACCAACAACAAAGAAATGTCTGACACACTTCAGTGCTGACACTGCAACATCCAGTCCATCCGTCACAACACCACCAACAACAAAGAAATGTCTGACACTTCAGTGCTGACGCTGCAACATCCAGTCCATCCGTCACAACACCACCAACAACAAAGAAATGTCTGACACACTTCAGTGCTGACGCTGCAACATCCAGTCCATCCGTCACAACACCACCAACAACAAAGAAATGTCTGACACACTTCAGTGCTGACGCTGCAACATCCAGTCCAACGGTCACAACACCACCAACAACAAAGAAATGTCTGACACACTTCAGTGCTGACGCTGCAACATCCAGTCCATCCATCACAACACCACCAACAACAAAGAAATTAAACCAACATACAGGATTCCAACAGATGAGGCTACACAAAATTCAACACTTTTTTCCCCTGGCCTTTTTCAAACCAACCTGAAAATTTTCCATTCCAAATGCAAAGCCATGCTGAATCAGAAATCTGTTCTGGTACATTGCTGACAAATGAGACTGGCGGATATCCAAATATTCTAACACCGTTAAATAAAAAAAAATAAAAATAAAAAAAAGTGTAAACAAACACACACACAACAGATAAGCAACAAACACACAGTCCCACACACATGAAAAGGAGGAGTTTGTATTATACTCCATGTTTGGTGTTACATATACTTACCATGTCAAACTGATGCAAACTAGGCCTACTGGTTTGCTCTGCTTGGCCAAATTTCGCGCGGCTAACAGTGAAAAGACGGGCCCGCCCGCTCTCAGCCAATCAAACGCCTCTAAAAGCTATAAGCGCTGAATCATTCCTTTGGCCAAGGCTCTCCACGCCATCTTGTCAGGTTTACGCTCTGTCTCGTCTTACGCTTTTTTCGGCTATTACAAAAGCACACACACACACACACACGCGCGCGCGCGCGCCCCAACACACAACAAACAAACACAACAACGACAAAAAAGCTGTACACATCCCACGCTGACCTCTGACAGGGGTTCTGGTGGCCAGGAAGTGGGCCATGTGCTCCTGGAACACCAGACCCTGGGTCTGTAAGGCCGGCAACAGACCACACACGTCCTCCACCTCGCTCAGGGACAGCATGTGCAGGGCTGCCAGGCACACCTGGGGACACACAGCCACAGGTGAGGCCAAGTGATCGTCTCTCTGCCGGAGGGGTGTGCCATGGAAATGTTTGGTTTTTACTGTCATCAAGTACTTCCTTGAGTGTGTGGAGGAGGGGGGTTAGAGGGGGTGAAGGGTAATGTGTGTGTGTGTGTGTGTGTGTGTGTTGGGGATCATGTGTTTATGTGTATTTCACTGTGCTTTCATATCTGTGAAACTGCATGTTTGGTGCATATCTGTTATGCATATGTGTGTGTGTATGTGTGAATGTGTGTCTGTATTTTTTACATTTATTTGCTCATTTATCATCATTGTTGTCTTTTTTATTCATTTATTTAATTAATTAATTAATTAATTTTATTATTATTATTATTATTAATATTATTATCTTTCATTTTTAAAAAAATTTTTAATTTTATTTTTTAATTTTTATTATTTTTTTTGTACACTTATAGTTGACTTCATCAAGTTTTTGCGCCTTATACATATTATTATTATTAGTAGTAGTAGTTCTTTTTTATGAATTTTTTTTTTCTTTTTTTTTTCTCTCTCCAGGCCTGACTAAGCACGTTGGGTTACGCTGCTGGTCAGGCATCTGCTTGGCAGATGTGGTGTAGCGTATATGGATTTGTCCGAACGCAGTGACGCCTCCTTGAGCAACTGAAACTGAAACTGAAAACTGATTTCCTTCCACACTTGGGAAAATCAGTGATGTCTCGCCTGATATGTCAAACTATCTTTATAGTGGAAATTAACACTATCGGTGATCTCTTACCTGTTTTGTCAAACTCTTTTTGTAGCGGAACTCAGCAAAATCGGTGATGCCTTACCTGCTCTGTCAAACTCTCTTTGTAGCGGAACTAAGCAAAATCAGTGATGCCTCGCTTGATATGTCAAACTATCTTCATAGTGGAACTCAACAAAATCACTGTCTTACATGTTCCATCAAACTGTCTTTGTACCGGATATTGGGAAAATCAGTGATGTCTCCCCTGATAAAGCAAATTATCTTCACAGTAGAACTTAACACAATCCTTGAGGTCTTACCTGTTCTGTCAAACTGTCTTTGTAGCGGAACTTGGGAAAATCATTGATGTCTCACTTGATATGTCAAAGATCTTCACAGTGGAACCTAACATAATCAGTGATGTCTTTCCTTTTCTGTCAAACTGTCTTTGTAGTGAACTCAGCAAAATCACTGATGCTTTACCTGTTCCGTCAAACTGTCTTTGTAGCAGAGCTCAGCAAAATTACTGATGCCTTACCTTTTCCATCAAACCATCTTTGTAGTGGAACTCAGCAAAAATCAATGATGCCTTACAAACATCCGTTGACAATGCTTTGTTGTTTGTTTCAAATAAGGCATATGAACATTTAGACAGGCCTGGCACATACATCGACTGATGTTTTTTGACTTCTCAAATGCCTTGAACACAATTCAGGCCCACCTTTTAGCTAATAAACTTTTACAGATGAAAATCAATTCTCCAACTTTCTGATGGATTTAGACTACCTCACCAACAGACCCCAATTTGTAAAATTTAAAGACTCTCTTTCCAGTGTTTTATACACTAATACTGGAGCTCCCCAGGGCACTGTACTGTCACCCTTCTCTTTTACTTTGTACACAGCCAACTGCAGGAGTGGCGCAGCATCGCGTCCACTCGTCAAGTTCACTGATGATTCAGCTCTGACGGGGCTTGTAACTGTTGACGACAACAATGAGTAAAGACAGGAGACTGACAATTCTACAACTGGATGTGATGAGAACATTTTAGAATTAAATGTTACAAAAACAAAAGAACTATTTATTGATTACAGGAAGAAGAAACAAAGTATGAATCAGACTATCATCAAAGGAGAGGCTGTTGAACAGGTCAACACATACAAATACCTTGGCGTAATTATTGACAACAAACTTTCATGGAATGAACACTCAGGTTCACTGGTAAAGAAAAAGTAAACAGTCGAATGTATTGCCTCATGAAACTGAAATCTTTCAATGTATGTAACCAGCTGACAGAAACGTTCTATTGTACTGTAGTTTCCAGTGTTCTGTTTTATGGTTCTGTGTGCTGAGGCGGGAATTTGACCAAACAGAACAAATGTGACCAACCAGAACAGACTTGACAAGATCATTAGAAAAGTGGGCGGGGTGGTGGGCAGAAGACAAGACAGTTTTGACAACGTGTACCTGAAAAAGATGACAGACAGGTTTTATACAATTTTCGACATTGAAACTAACCCTCTTTACTCAGATTTTAACAGCAAACGGGTGGACAGAAGTGGTAGGTTTACAAATCCTTATACAAGAACAACCTGTTACAGCTGTACCTGTATTCCATCTGCCATTTGGACACTCAACCTTGATAGACAGCACACACATTTTTAACACATCCACCTGTGCCATTTCTCTTGTTGCTGATGTTGTTGAAATTGTGTAAGAGCGGGGCTGGGGAAGGGGGCGGCGGGGCGCGGACGGGAGGAGGGGGGATGAGTGTGTGAGTGTGGGCATGGGCGTGTATTGCGAGCTGGAATGCAAGGTGCGTGTGTGTGGAAGAGGGTGGATGGCATGTCGGGGTGGGTGGCGGGAGGTGATGGTTCGAAGCTGTTTGGGGAGAATGGGGGATGTAGGTGATTGTGAATGTGTCAGGTTGTGTTTTGTTTTTTGCTTTTGTTTCTTATTTGTTTTTTTGTTTTTGTTTTGTTTTTTAATGAGTGGAAACATGTTTATATGTTAAAAACAGTGGTCATTTTTAAATGTATTTGCAGATAGTTGTCTCCCGAGTTTATAAAGGTGTTTGTTCACATGTTTGTTAAAACATTGTGTTTAATGCATACCTTCTGTAGCTGGAATAGGGTTTCTTATTCTGAAAATCAATGTTTCTTAATATATATAATAAAATTAAAACATATCTATTTCATGGTATCCAAGAATGTGATATTTTCATTGCACAAAATGGCACTGAAGAATTTATAATAACAAAATGATAATTTTATCATTGTGTCTCTTATTCGGAAATAGTGCTTCTTAGTTTTCCTTTAAGATACATGTTATAATTTCTTTTTCCGGAAATAGTGCTTCTCAGTTTTCTTTGAAATACATGTTGTAATTTCTCTTACTGTGTTATAAAGCAAGCTGTTACGTTTTATCACTTTCGTATCTAATTCAGTCTTTTCACTTGTAAGTTAAAATTTTGCTATGCTCATAAATATGCTAGACTCAACGCTGGGCTGAGAGACTGATTGGTGTGAGCGATGAGCCTTTGAATGCACATGTAATTTCCAATCGGATTAATCAAGATGTGTTGCATTGTATTGTAACTTTCATTGTAGTGGTAACACAATCGGTGATGTCTTACACATTCTGTCAACCTGTCTTTAAACAGAACTCTATACAATCAGTGATGCCTTACCTGTCCGTCAAACTGTCTTTATAGTGGAACTTGGCAAAAATCAGTGATGCCTTACCTGCTCCGTCAAACTGTCTTCGTAGCAGAATTCAGCAAAAATCACTCATACCTTACCTGTTCCGTCAAACTGTCTTTGTAGCAGAATTCAGCAAAAATCAGTGATGCCTTACCTGTTCCGTCAAACTGTCTTCGTAGGGGAATTCAGCAAACATCACTAATGCCTTACCTGTTCCGTCAAACTCTCTTTGTACCGGAACTCGGCAAAATCTGTGATGTCGTCTGCTGTTTTCAAAGCCTCCACCAGACTGCGCCAGACCATGACGTAGAGCGCCACCTGGCCATAGTGGCAGCGGTGGCCAGGAACGGACAGCGCCAGGGCAGCATTGATTCGAACCTTGAAGTTCTTGCAGTCCTTGACCACTTGGGCCAGAGCCGTCAGCACAGAGTCCTGTTGATTCCAACAGTGTATTACTTGGAACAAGCCACAATACATAACAGTGATGGATAAACAAGACATGAAGAAAATCCTGTTCGAAGTCCTGTCCTGACAAATGTACATGGTAAGTTTGTGGCGGACGGGATGTCTTCACAGCCGCAAGCGCAAGTCCCACTGTGTCACAGAGTTCATTCTATGAGGATGGATGAGATGGGTTTTGAGGGGTGTGTGTGTGTGTGTGTGTGTGTGTGTGTGTGTGTGTGTGTGTGTGTGTGTGTGTGTGTGTGCAAAATGTCATTCTAACTTTCTGTCCTGGTGTGTCAGGGTGTTGACTGGTTAGAAGGAATGTGCATGCAAGTCTGCATGCATACATACGTGCGAGTGTGTGTGTGTGTGTGTGTGTGTGTGTAGTAGTAGTGTTCAGTTTTAGAAGGAGAAGAAAAAAAATAGTGAGAGAGATATATATATAGAGTGTGTGTATGCTTGTATGTGTGTGAGTGTGAATGAGTGTGTGTGTATGTATGTGTGTGTGTGTGCATGCGCATGTGTGTGTGTGTGTGTGTGTGTGTGTGTGTGTGTGTGTGTGCTTAGAGAGAGAGAGAGAGAGAGAGTGAGACAGAGAGACCGACAGAGAGGGGGGGGGGGGAGAGAGAGGGGGGGGGGAGAGAGAGAGAGACACTGGACACTGGAACTGGACACTGGAATTATTTATTGTCATTGCCAAGAAAGGTCTTTTGACAAGGGGGCAACAACATAAAAAAACAATAAAACAAACAAACTATATTTGTTCTCTGAACCCTTCAGTCAGTTTACTAACTATTTTCTAAGAAAATATGCAATACTTGGAAACACTTAAGTCACATACTGACAAAAACTCAACGAAACGTAACTAAAGAAAAACAAAAATGTAATGATAATAAAATAACAAAACGAATGGGAACTGACTCGACCATCCATTCAAAAAATATATCAAACCAATACAGACTGCCTCAACAATGCACTCAAGTATGCAATGTTATGTTTTCTGTTTTGTCCAAGTAAAACAGCAACTTCTGTACTGACTATAATTAAATGTCTTCTATGCTGTTGATACCATTATGACTTATGTACCTTTGTCTCATTGTCTGAGCTTCTGCAGTAAGAGAGAGAGAGACTGAGATGAGATGATTTATTCACTCAAGGCCATAGCCCCATATGAATGAAGGGCGATAATACAGTATAGAGATGTCACCATACTATCTGTAAACAATTCACCATTTTCACAGTTAGTTAAAGAAATTATGATAATACCGTTTCTCTTGACTTAAAAGCTCTGTGTAAATACAATGCGAGATTACGTATGACACCATCATCAGATGATGCCATCAATAAACATAATTTAAACAAACATGGACGTTCATAATATTTCTTTGGAATAAATCTTACGTGAAATCCATGCAACACAGGACACATCAAAACAAAATGCACTTCATCTTCATTTGACAGCTTGCACAAAGGACACAACTTCTCTGTGTGATCAACAATCTTATAACGATATCTGTGCATATGAATTTCAGAAATGCCAAATCTAAATCTTGTTAATAAAACTCGTAGATATCTTTCCATGTTAAACAAAAGATAATTCTTTACTAAATGTGTAGAAGTATGAGATCTGTAAGAGAGAGAGAGAGAGAGAGAGAGAGGGAGAGAGAGAGAGAGAGGGAGAGAGACATAGTGGCTGTCATGACGGAAGAATGACTGACCAGCCAGGCAGGCTGACTGGTGAACAGCAGGGGGTTCCTCATCATGTTGGCCATGGCGTAACAGCTGTTCCAGCGAACCTGTAACATGTAACACCGCACAGTACAGTTACTCCTCACTTCTTCCTGCACTCAGCTCTGCACCACACTCTTGACTGCATGGTGTTTATCAGGTGTGTGTGTGTGTGTGTGTGTGTGTGTGTGTGTATGTGTGTGTGTGTGTGTGTATGTATGTGTGTGTGTGTGTGTGTGTTTGTGTATGTGTGTGTGTGTGTGTGTGTGTGTGTGTGTGTTTGTGTCTGTGTGTGTGTATGTCTGTGTCTGTGCGTATGTGTACGTATGTATATTTGTACATTTGTATTTGTATATTTGTATTTCTTTTTATCACAACAGATTTCTCCTTGTGAAATACAGGCTGCTCTCCCCAGGGAGAGTGTGTCGCTACACTACAGCGCCACCCTTTTTTTTTGTTGTATTTTTTCCTGTGTGCAGTTTTATTTGTTTTTCCTATCAAAGTGGATTTTTCTACAGAATTTTGCCAGGAAAAACCCTTTTGTTGCCGTGGGTTCTTTTACGTGTGCTAAGTGCATGCTGCACACAGGACCTCAGTTTACTGTCTCATCCGAATGACTAGCGTCCAGACCACCACTCAATGTGTAGTGGAGGGGGAGAAAATATTGGTGGCTGAGCCGTGATTCAAACTAGCACACTCAGATTCTCTTGCTTCCTAGGTGGACGCGTTACCTCTAGGCCATCACTCCACACTCCACGCATATGCATGTGTCAACGAGTGTGTGTGCCTAGGTTTATAAAGATTAAAGATATTAACACAAACAAGCCCTTTATATTTTCTTATGTTGACAGATCTAAATACTGAAATATGCGTGTGTGCGTGTGCGTGTGCGAGTGTGCGAGTGTGTGTGTGTGTGTGTGTGTGTGTGTGTGTGTGTGCATGCATGCATGTGGTGAGTACATGTGTGCATGAGTGGGTGTGTGGATGTCTGTGCAAGGGTTGAAAACCCCCCAAAAAAAACAAATGAAGAAAAGAAGGAAAGAAGAATCCCTGACCTTCATAGGCCCGCTGTTCATGGTTTTGATGATGACCTTGACACTGTTGGACACAGCCTCCACCATGTGACTTTTCCCTGCCAACACAATGTTTGTCTATTGTGTGAACATGTACCTCTTTCATAACTCTGTCTGTCTACAGTGTGAACATGTACACCTGTCATCACTCTGTCTACAGTGTGAACATGTACATCTGTCATCACTATGTCTACAGTGTGAACATGTACACCTGTCATCACTCTGTCTGTCTACAGTGTGAACATGTACCTCTTTCATCACTCTGTCTGTCTACAGTGTGAACATGTACATCTGTCATCACTCTGTCTGTCTACAGTGTGAACATGTACACCTGTCATCACTCTTGTCTACAGTGTGAACATGTACATCTGTCATCACTCTGTCTGTCTACGGTGTGAACATGTACATCTGTCATCACTCTGTCTACAGTGTGAACATGTACATCTGTCATCACTCTGTCTGTCTACAGTGTGAACATGTACATCTGTCATCACTCTGTCTGTCTACAGTGTGAACATGTACACCTGTCATCACTCTGTCTGTCTACAGTGTGAACATGTACACCTGTCATCACTCTGTCTACAGTGTGAACATGTACATCTGTCATCGCTGTCTACAGTGTGAACATATACATCTGTCATCGCTGTCTACAGTGTGAACATGTACATCTGTCATCACTCTGTCTACAGTGTGAACATGTACATCTGTCATCACTCTGTCTGTCTACAGTGTGAACATGTACATCTGTCATCACTCTGTCTGTCTACAGTGTGAACATGTACATCTGTCATCACTCTGTCTGTCTACAGTGTGAACATGTACATCTGTCATCACTCTGTCTACAGTGTGAACATGTACATGTCATCACTCTGTCTACAGTGTGAACATGTACATCTGTCATCACCCTGTCTGTCTATAGTGTGAACATGTTCATCTATCATCACTCTGTCTGTCTACAGTGTGAACATGTACATCTGTCATCACTGTCTGTCTACAGTGTGAACATGTACATCTGTCATCACTCTGTCTGTCTACAGTGTGAACATGTACATCTGTCATCACTCTGTCTACAGTGTGAACATGTACATCTGTGTAACTATGGCTCAATGTGGCTCAGTTCTTGTGTGACTGTGGCTCAGCAGTGGATGATGCTGCCCACTTCTTGTTACACTTCACCTTTTCGCTCTCTGTCACACCACACACACACAGAGACACACACACACACATACAAGGACACAGACACACACACAGACACAAACACAGAAACAAACACACACACACAGACACAGACACACACAAGGACACACAGACACACACACAGACATACACACTCACAGAGACACAGACACAGACATACACACTCACAGAGACACAGACACAGAGACACACAGACACACACACTCTCACAGACACACACACATACACACACACTCTCACAGACACACACACACACACACACTCTCTCAGAGACACACACACACACACAAGGACACACACACACACACACACAGCCCCTCACCCAGGCTCCTGGCAGGGAGGTATCTCAGGATGTTGCCCACGGCCCTCACTGCGTTACACTTCACCTTGTCGCTCTCCTGTGTAGCGTTGCTAGCCGCTGTCAGCATCGTCGACAGCAACATGTCCGAGAACTGGTCCATGAAGCCCACGTCCTGGTTGTCCCTGGCAACAGGAGGTATTGTGTTGTGTTCAATCAATCAATCAATAATCAGAAACACTTCATTAATCCACATGGAAATTAAGTTGTGCAATCACAGTCTTGTTGTAAACACTGGCATAAAATCATCATGCGCAACATAAGAAGAGATTAAAACTAGTCAAATAAGAATTCACAATAGCTGACGATAGACTAACACCCCCTCTGCACACACACATACCGTGTTGTGTTGTGTGTTGTGTTGTGTTGGACAGGTGCAAAAGCCAAGTGGTTAAAGCGTTGGACTTTCAATCTGAGGGTCCTGGGTTCGAATCTCGGTAATGGCACCTGGTGGGTAAAGGGTGAAGATTTTCGGATCTCCCAGGTCAACATATGTGCAGACCTGCTTGTGCCTGAACCCCCTTTGTGTGTAATACGCACGTTAAAGATCCTGTAATCCATGTCAGTGTTCGGTGGGTCATGGAAACAAGAACATACCCTCTGAAGGAGAAACTGTTGACAGATTTGCCAATAAAAAGTGACAGCTCTGAAACAGGGTAGTCATTATATTTACAGACTTACACAAAGGTTTGATCATATTCCCATGCTCCAATAAGAACACCGATTCATGATACAAATACATGCTAAACACTGTATCAGCTCACATGTTTTATCCTCAGTGATGTGGATTGCATAAATTTCCCAGATTCAGAGAGCTGCGAGAGACAGGAAGGAACTGACGGAGAAAACTGGCCTAGAAACCACCTGCGTTGCCCTGACAACCTTCCACTGGTTTCTGGGATAGGTGAAGGTGAAGGCTGTATCAATACCAATGCAGGTCTGAACCACACTGAGCTAGTTTATTCTTCTCTCCCTGGATTTAAATATCAAGCACTTTCATGGGTTCTTTTGGCAGACTAGAAATACTGAATCGTCTGGAATAAACTTCTCTACTTCTTCTTCTGCGTTCACTCGTATGCACACGAGTGGGCTTTTACGTGTATGACCGTTTTTACCCCGCCATGTAGGCAGCCATACTCCGTTTTCGGGGGTGTGGATGCTGGGTATGTTCTTTTTTTTTTTTTTTTTTTTTTTTTTTTGACGCTTTGACACTTTTATTGTCATTACCTGTAAGGGTCTATTGACAAGGGGGTGACGGGGATTAATTCTTAAATCCCCTTAAGTGCAAAGCAAGCTGGGTATGTTCTTGTTTCCATAACCCACCGAACGCTGACATGGATTACAGGATCTTTAACGTGCGTATTTGATCTTCTGCTTGCATATACACACGAAGGGGGTTCAGGCACTAGCAGGTCTGCACATATGTTGACCTGGGAGATCGTAAAAATCTCCACCCTTTACCCACCAGGCGCCGTCACCGTGATTCGAACCCGGGACCCTCAGACTGACATTCCAACGCTTTAACCACTCGGCTATTGCGCCCGTCAACTTCTCTATGAAAATCCTGAGTTAAGCCTGATTGTGACAAAGCACATTATAATTACCATTATCATCATTCTTGTCACTATCATTAATACTACCCCCAAGAGTGGAGTATGGCTGCCTACACGTCGGGGTAAAAACAGTCATACACGTAAAAGCCTACTCCTGTACATAGGAGTGAATGTGGGAGTTGCAGCCCACGAACGAAGAAGAAGAATAATCATCATCATCATCATCACTTTTATCATTATTACTATTATCATCATCATCACTGTCATCATGAAGCCTGACTGTGAGAGAGAGACAGACAGCAGACAGGAGAGGAGGGTGGGTGGACTCACTTGTTGACGACCAGAGCGTCACAGAGGTTGCCTAGCGACCAGGCGGCCTTGATCTTCACGTTGATGCTGGGCACGCTCAGACACTTCAGCATGGCATTGGCCGCGTCAGCCACAAAGGTCACATCCTGAAAACGAGGTGATGTATTGTATCACACTGAAAGGGTGCAATAGCCGAGTGGTTAAAGCGTTGGACTTTAAATCTGAAGGTCCTGGGTTCGAATCTTGCTAACGGCGCCTGGTAGGTAAAGGGTGGAGATTTTTCCAATCTCCCAGGTCAACATATGTGCAGACCTGCTTGTGCCTGAACCCCCTTCGTGCGTAATATGCACGTTAAAGATCCTGTAATCCATGTCAGCGTTCGGTGGGTTATGGAAACAAGAACATACCCAGCATGCACACCCCTGAAAGCGGAGTATGGCTGCCTACATGGTGGGGTAAAAACGGTCATACACGTAACAGGCCACTCGTGTACATACACGTGAACATGGGAGTTGCCGCCCACGAACGAAGAAGTATTACAATGACCTGTACTGTAGTGTGCTATGTCTTATCACAACAGATTTCTGTGCCCGAGATTCAGACAGCTTTCTCCATTGGACTGTTACTATCACTCCATTTACTGATGAATTTCATACCACTGATCAGAACTCTCCTGGCTGCCTTGATTCTTTTAAAATATGAAAACCCAAAGAATGGAATTACTATCTCCAAAAATGGAGCATGGCTGCCCATATGGCGAGGTAAAAGGAGTCATGCCCGTACATGACATATGCACACACACACAAACACACACACACACCTCTAACACCCCTCCCCCAAAAAAAGAACACACACACACACACAACAAACACACACACACCCACACACACACACCTCCACACACACACACCTCCACACCCACACACCTCCACACCCACACACACCTCCACACCCACACACACCTCCACACACACACACACCTCCACACCCACACCTCCACACCCACACACACCTCCACACACACACACCTACACCTCCACACACACTTCCACACCCACACACAACCTCCACACAAACTCCACCCACACACACCTCCACACACACACACCTCCACACAACCTCCACACACACACACACACCTCCATACACGCACACACACACCTCCACACACGCACGCACACACCTCCACACACACACACACACACACAAACATACACACACACACCTCCACACACACACACACACACCTCCACACACACACACGCACACACCTCCACACCCACCTCCACACACACACACACTCCCACACATACACACGCACACCCTCCCCCCACACACACACACACACACAGCCCCCCCACCCCTCCACACACACACCCACACAGCCCCACCCACCCCACCCCCACACACCCACACCCACTCACAGGTGACAGACAGGGGTAGAGAGCGAAGATCCCCAATGCCCTGACTGCGGCGGACACCACCAGACGATCTGAGCACTGAGTCAGCTGGAGAACCAGCCTCAGACACTGCTGCTGCTGCTCCTTCTGTCAACATCACAAAACACACAGACACATCACAACTATCATCATCATTATTATTATCACTGTTATTAATCATCAATGTATTCCCTGTGATGAGCCTCTCACCATGAAACACATGCTCCTTGACTGTTGGGATCTGCATGACGTTAGACACAGACATCACACGGCGGTTTCTTTGAAGACCTTGTTTCGTGATGTCCCTCCGTGGGCGTTGATGGACTTCTTAAAAGAAGTGAACATTTTAAACCAGATTTGAAGGTTTTAAACTATGGAAGTTTTTTTTTTTTAAACTTTGGAGTGGAAAGTTTGAAGTGGTGACTCGTTTTAATTGTTTGTTGTTGTTTTTTTTATCCTTGTAGTAGTTATTAACGTGGCGATAGCCTTGAGATGGCCTTAGTGGTCGGCGAGGCTCTAAGCACCATAATTTCATTTCATTTCACCATCATCATCACAATGACGCCACTGACTGACAGATTGGTGAAGATGTGACGACCCACACTGGCCACACAGTCACAGGCACTGATCATCAGCATCATCATCATCACCATCACCATCATCACAAATGACCACTGACTGACAGACTGGTGAAGATGTGAGGACCCACAACAGCCATACAAATCAAATCAAATCAAAAACACTTTAGTAATCCACATGGAAATTAACTTGTGCAATCACAGTCACAGATCATCATCATCATCACCATTGTTGTTGTCATTGTCATCACCATTATCATCATCACCATCATTGTCATCATCACCATCATCATCACCATTACCATCATCATCACCACCATCATTGTCATCATCATCATCACCATTACCATCGTCGTCATCATTGTTGTCACTGTCATCACCATCACCATCATTGTCATCATCATCACCATCATTGTCACCATTACCATCATCGTCATCATCACCATCATCATTGTCATCCTCACCATTACCATCATCATCACTGTCATCATCATCATCATTTCCATTATTATCATCATCATCAACATCACCATCATCATTACCATCACCATCACCATCGTCGTCATCATTGTTGTCATTGTCATCACCATCACCACCATCATTATCATCATCACCATCATTGTCATCATCATCATTGTCACCATTACCATCATCATCACTGTCATCATCATCATCACCATCATTGTCACCATTACCATCATCATCACCATTACCATCATCGTCATCATCACCATCATTATCATCATCACCATTACCATTATTGTCATCATCACCATCATAACCATTACCATCATTGTCATCATCACCATCATCACCATTACCATCATTGTCATCATCACCATTACCATCACTGTCATCATCACCATTACTATCATCATCATCATCATTACCATCATCATGACCATCATCATCATGACCATCATCATCATCATCCAAGAGACTGGTGAAGATGTGAGGGCCCACAGTAGCGATACAGTTACAGGTACTGATCATCATCATCATCATCGTCATCATCACAACAACACACTGACCGAGAGACAGGTGAAGATGTCAGGGCCCACAGTAGCGATACAGTCACAGGCACTCATCATCATCATCATCACAACAACACACTGACCGAGAGACAGGTGAAGATGTCAGGGCCCACAGTAGCGATACAGTCACAGGCACTCATCATCATCATCATCACAACAACACACTGACCGAGAGACAGGTGAAGATGTCAGGGCCCACAGTAGCGATACAGTCACAGGCACTCATCATCATCATCATCACAACAACACACTGACCGAGAGACAGGTGAAGATGTCAGGGCCCACAGTAGCGATACAGTCACAGGCACTGGCCCTGACAGGGTTGGTGGTGGTGGGTCCACTCAGGATGTCCAACAGGGGGCCATCCAGCACTGCCTGCCACATCAGCTGCACCTTGGACATGTGGAGAACATCACTCACATCACCATGTGTACTTCCTGTGTTGGGACAGGACATGTGGAGAACGCTCACATCACCATGTGTACTTCCTGTGTTGGGACATGGGACATGTGGAGAACACTCACATCACCATGTGTACTTCCTGTGTTGGGACATGGGACATGTGGAGAACATCACTCACATCACCATGTGTACTTCCTGTGTTGGGACAGGACATGTGGAGAACATCACTCACATCACCATGTGTACTTCCTGTGTTGGGACAGGACATGTGGAGAACACTCACATCACCATGTGTACTTCCTCTGATAGGACAGGACATGTGGAGAACACTCACATCACCATGTGTACTTCCTCTGATGGGACAGGATATGTGGAGAACACTCACATCACCATGTGTACTTCCTGTGTTGGGACATGGGACATGTGGAGAACACTCACATCACCATATGTACTTCCTGTGTTGGGACATAGGACATGTGGAGAACACTCACATCACCATGTGTACTTCCTGTGTTGGGACATGGGACATGTGGAGAACACTCACATCACCATATGTACTTCCTGTGTTGGGACATAGGACATGTGGAGAACACTCACATCACCATGTGTACTTCCTGTGTTGGGACATGGGACATGCGGAGAACATCACTCACATCACCATATGTACTTCCTGTGTTGGGACATGGGACATGTAGAGAACATCACTCACATCACCATATGTACTTCCTGTGTTGGGACATGGGACATGTGGAGAACACTCACATCACCATGTGTACTTCCTGTGTTGGGACACAGGACATGTGGAGAACACTCACATCACCATGTGTACTTCCTGTGTTGGGACAGGACATGTGGAGAACACTCACATCACCATGTGTACTTCCTGTGTTGGGACATGGGACATGTGGAGAACACTCACATCACCATGTGTACTCCAACACTGCCTGCCACAGCTGCTGCACCTGGGTGACGTGGAAAACATCACTCACATCACTGTGCACACCCAGAGATGCCAACCCCTGTCAAGTGTTTGAAGGAACAATCAGGAAATTTGGTAGGAACATTTTTTGACCGGCGCAATAGCCGAACGGTTAAAGCGTTGGACTTTCAATCTAAAGGTCCCGTGTTTGAATCACGGTGATGGCGCCTGGTGGGTAAAGGGTGGAGATTTTTACGATCTCCCAGGTCAACATATGTGCAGACCTGCCAGTGCCTGAACCCCCTTCGTGTGTATACGCTAGCAGAAGATCAAGTATGCACTTTAGCGTTTGGTGGGTTATGGAAACAAGATCATACCCAGCATGCACACCCCCGAAAGCGGAGTATGGCTGCCTACATGGCGGGTTAAAAACGGTCATACACGTAAATGTCCACTCGCGTATATACGAGTGAATGTGGGAGTTGCAGCCCATGAACGCAGAAGAAGAAGAAGAAGAAGGTAGGAACATTTTGAATTTGGTAAGAACGCTCAGACTCCAAGCCACATCAGCAAACGTACATTTCATCTTCAAGGCATACAAACACTCCATAGCTTTGCCCACCAGGCACAGACGCTGTTTGACTGAGATGTAACTTGATTCCGCCACGTTCTCTCTTGTTAGGGCAAACGATTAAGCTGATTGGTCCACTCAATGCTGTTCCAATGTAACCATGCACGCGATTAACTGAGTATTATCGCGTGAGACCAAGGTTAGTAGTGACTGCCCTGGCCACGTGATCGGTAAGTCGAGAGCGTCTGGGTAATGTTGTGACAGGAAAGCATGTGACCATGCTTTGTAGTCGAAAATGAACTCCTTAGGAACAAACTGCGATCGAGTGTAACAAAATATGGTTAAATCCTAACAGTTGACATCTCTGTGTACTCCATAGTCCCTGTGTCAGAACAGAGGTGATGTGGAAAACATCACTCACATCACCATGTGTACTCCAACAACACATGCCACAGCTGCCATACCTGGGTGATGTGGAAAACAATTCTCACATCACTGAAAATACTGTATTGGGCTACTGAGCTCATCGTTGTATAAGCCACATGACCTAATTTCTTTTTTAAGATTGGGAATTTATTCTCACATAAGCTGCAGTGGTTTATACATATAATATAGATGATACAACTTTTTCTTCTCTTTTCCTTTCTTGGGGGGGTCTTTGTCTGCTTTTCCTTTCAGAATCTTCCATGATTTCATATATATTTAATGTTCCTTATAATGCTCCTGCTGTGTTTTGTGTTCAATGCGTACACATTGTTTATGAATCACACCATAAGCTTCTGCTTGTTCCAGCTCTATGTCTATGTATTTGCAATGTCTTTACTGGCTTTGGGGAATAACATCTTATCTAACGCAACTGCGTCACTGCTGACTAGGTGCAGACACTGCTGCTGATGCCCCTTCCGTTGACAGCACCACGCACAACACACACATACCTGTAACACAGTCAGAGTGACAGCACCACACACAACACACACACACCTGTAACACAGTCAGGGTGACAGCACCACACACAACACACCTGTAACACAGTCAGGGTGACAGCACCACGCACAACACACACATACCTGTAACACAGTCAGGGTGACAGCACCACACACAACACACACACACACCTGTAACACAGTCAGGGTGACAGCACCACACACAACACACACACACACCTGTAACACAGTCAGGGTGACAGCGCCACACACAACACACACACACACCTGTAACACAGTCAGGGTGACAGCACCACGCACAACACACACACACCTGTAACACAGTCAGGGTGACAGCACCACGCACAACACACACACACCTGTAACACAGTCAGGGTGACAGCACCACACACAACACACACACATACCTGTAACACAGTCAGGGTGACAGCACCACACACAACACACACATACCTGTAACACAGTCAGGGTGACAGCACCACACACAACACACACACACACCTGTAACACAGTCAGGGTGACAGCACCACACACAACACACACACACACCTGTAACACAGTCAGGGTGACAGCACCACACACAACACACACACACACACCTGTAACACAGTCAGGGTGACAGCACCACACACAACACACACATACCTGTAACACAGTCAGGGTGACAGCACCACACACAACACACACATACCTGTAGCATAGTCAGGGTGACAGCACCACACACAACACACACATACCTGTAACACAGTCAGGGTGACAGCACCACACACAACACACACATACCTGTAGCATAGTCAGGGTGACAGCACCACACACAACACACACATACCTGTAGCACAGTCAGGGTGACAGCACCACACACAACACACACACACCTGTAACACAGTCAGGGTGACAGCACCACACACAACACACACATACCTGTAGCACAGTCAGGGTGATAGCACCTCACACAACACACACACACCTGTAACACAGTCAGGGTGATAGCACCACACACAACACACACATACCTGTAGCACAGTCAGGGTGACAGCACCACACACAACACACACACCTGTAACACAGTCAAGGTGACAGCACCACACACAACACACACATACCTGTAGCACAGTCAGGGTGACAGCACCACACACAACACACACATACCTGTAACACAGTCAGGGTGACAGCACCACACACAACACACACACACACCTGTAGCACAGTCAGGGTGACAGCACCACACACAACACACACACATACCTGTAGCACAGTCAGGGTGACAGCACCACACACAACACACACATACCTGTAGCACAGTCAGGGTGACAGCACCACACACAACACACACATACCTGTAGCACAGTCAGGGTGACAGCACCACACACAACACACACACATACCTGTAGCACAGTCAGGGTGACAGCACCACACACAACACACACATACCTGTAACACAGTCAGGGTGACAGCACCACACACAACACACACACACACCTGTAACACAGTCAGGGTGACAGCACCACACACAACACACATATACCTGTAGCACAGTCAGGGTGACAGTACCACACACAACACACACATACCTGTAACACAGTCAGGGTGACAGCACCACACACAACACACACATACCTGTAGCACGGTCAGGGTGACAGCACCACACACAACACACACATACCTGTAGCACAGTCAGGGTGACAGCACCACACACAACACACACATACCTGTAGCACAGTCAGGGTGACAGCACCACACACAACACACACACACCTGTAACACAGTCAGGGTGATAGCACCACACACAACACACACATACCTGTAGCACAGTCAGGGTGACAGCACCACACACAACACACACATACCTGTAGCACAGTCAGGGTGACAGCACCACACACAACACACACATACCTGTAGCACAGTCAGGATGACAGCACCACACACAACACACACATACCTGTAGCACAGTCAGGGTGACAGCACCACACACAACACACACATACCTGTAGCACAGTCAGGGTGACAGCACCACACACAACACACACACACCTGTAACACAGTCAGGGTGATAGCACCACACACAACACACACATACCTGTAGCACAGTCAGGGTGACAGCACCACACACAACACACACATACCTGTAGCACAGTCAGGGTGACAGCACCACACACAACACACACACATACCTGTAACACAGTCAGGGTGACAGCACCACACACAACACACACACACATACCTGTAACACAGTCAGGGTGACAGCACCACACACAACACACACACACCTGTAACACAGTCAGGGTGACAGCACCACACACAACACACACACACTCCTGTAACACAGTCAGGGTGACAGCACCACGCACAACACACACATACCTGTAACACAGTCAGGGTGACAGCACCACGCACAACACACACATACCTGTAGCACAGTCAGGGTGACAGCACCACACACAACACACACATACCTGTAACACAGTCAGGGTGACAGCACCACACACAACACACACATACCTGTAACACAGTCAGGGTGACAGCACCACACACAACACACACACATACCTGTAGCACAGTCAGGGTGACAGCACCACACACAACACACACACATACCTGTAACACAGTCAGGGTGACAGCACCACACACAACACACACACATACCTGTAACACAGTCAGGGTGACAGCACCACACACAACACACACATACCTGTAACACAGTCAGGGTGACAGCACCACACACAACACACACACACCTGTAACACAGTCAGGGTGACAGCACCACACACAACACACACACACCTGTAACACAGTCAGGGTGACAGCACCACACACAACACACACATACCTGTAGCATTGTCAGGGGAAGTGTGGACGGCACAGGGGGGCCGTGTTTCTCCTGCATGTCCATCATGACGCTGCCCAGCTCCTCCAGAACCTGAACACAGTCCAAATCACAAACACCGCTACTGTCACTGCTGTCAAACTGCCCCCTAACCCCCTCCCCCCGCAAACTCCCTGCTGGAGTTTACCCCCAGGTCATTCTTGGCATGCCTTGAATGACCCTCAGGGGTCATTTGTAGTTGGTCACAGGGGGGTGGAGCATGAGGTGGGGGCGGTGCTAGAGCCTCAAACACCCCCCCAACTATTTTTACCCCCAGGGTAATTCGAGGCTAGCCTCATATGACTGCCAGGGCCATTTGTAGCTAGTCAAGATGAAACCCCTCCACCAGGTGGAAATGACCCCTTGCTACTAGTTAAATTGATCTATTGAAAAAAGGAAGGGGGGTTATTCTGCCCCACCCCCCCACCCCCACCCCCGGACCCTCCCAGGCCCCCTCCATGATAATGTTATGGAAGCAAAGTTTCAGTTTCTCAAGGAGGCATCACTGAGGTTAGACAAATCCATACACACTACACCACATCTGTTAGGCAGATGCCTGACCAGCAGCATCACCCAACATGCTTAGTCAGGCCTTGAGTGCATGCATATATATATTCCTGTACCTATCAGAGTGGATTTCTTCTACAGCATTTTGCCAGAGGACAACACTCTCGTTGCCATGGGGTCTTTTTCAGTGAGCCAAGTGCGTGCTGCACACGGGGACCTTGGTTTATCGTCTCATCCAAATGACTTGACTCTCAGTTCGATTTTCCAGTTAAACTTGGGAGAAAGGGCGAGAGTGGGATTCGAACCCAGACCCTCACAGACACTGAACTGGCAGATGAGGGTCTTATCCCGTCTGCCACCTTCCTCCTACACACACCAGTATAGTAAAACCCCACCCTACGTAACCACTCCTCAATCTACCATAAACAGCCACATCAATAGGATTAAAAATCTACCAAACCTAGCCAGCTCTGAATTTATTGTAAATAGCCACAACACCAACGTAGTTTTAAATCTACCGTACCTAGCCACTTCTGAATCTACCATGAATAGCCACACCTACGTAGTTTTTAATCTACCACACCTAGGCAGTACTGAATCTACCATAAACAGCCATATCAACGTAGCTAAAAATCTACCATAAATAGCCACATCAACATAGTTAAAAAATCTACCATAAATAGCCACATCAACATAGTTAAAAATCTACCATAAATAGCCACATTAATGTAGCTTGAAAAAACAACCATAAATATATAGCCACATCAATGTAGTTAAAAAGCCACCATAAACAGCCATTTCAATGCAGTTAAAATCAACCATAAATAGCCACATCAACGCAGTTAGAAATCTATCATAAACAGCCACATCAACGCAGTTAAAAATCTACCATAAATAGCCATATCAACACAGTTAAAAATCTGCCATAAATAGCCACATCAACGCAGTAAAAAACACACACCATAAATAGCCATATCAACGCAGTTAAAAAATCTACCATAAACAGCAACCATAAACAGCCACATCACTGCAGTTAAAAATCTACCATAAATAGCCAGATCAACGCAGTTAGAAATCTATCATAAACAGCCACATCAGTGCAGTTAGAAATCTATCATAAACAGCCACATCAGCACTTTGATAAATGCCCCTATCAATGTGGTTCAAACAACACACACCAAAAACAAAAGAAAAACAGAAGACAGCAGACAAAACGCCCTCTGCCAGGACAGCACACAACACACACCAGCACCAGCTCACCTTACAGCACAAGACACACACCAACACCAGCTGACTCACCTTACAGCACAGGACACACACCAACACCAGCTGACTCACCTTACAGCACAAGACACACACCAACACCAGCTGA
The DNA here is from genome assembly GCF_041734735.1 of Babylonia areolata. Classification (NCBI taxonomy): domain Eukaryota; kingdom Metazoa; phylum Mollusca; class Gastropoda; order Neogastropoda; family Buccinidae; genus Babylonia; species Babylonia areolata. The sequence continues at coordinate 19,870,433 of NC_134904.1, read as the reverse complement.
CTCACCTTACAGCACAAGACACACACCAACACCAGCTGACTCACCTCACAGCACAAGACACACACCAACACCAGCTGACTCACCAGCACAAGACACACACCAACACCAGCTGACTCACCAGCACAAGACACACACCAACACCAGATGACTCACCTTACAACACAGGACACACACCAACACCAGCTCACCTTACAGCACAAGACACACACCAGCTCACCTTACAGCACAGGACACACACCAACACCAGCTGACTCACCTTACAGCACAAGACACACACCAACACCAGCTGACTCACCTCACAGCACAGGACACACACCAACACCAGCTGACTCACCTTACAGCACAAGACACACACCAGATGACTCACCTTACAGCACAGGACACACACCAACACCAGCTGACTCACCTCACAGCACAAGACACACACCAACACCAGCTGACTCACCTTACAGCACAGGACACACACCAACACCAGCTGACTCACCTTACAGCACAGGACACACACCAACACCAGCTGACTCACCTTACAGCACTGGACACACACCAACACCAGCTGACTCATCTTACAACACAAGACACACACCAACACCAGCTGACTCACCTTACAGCACAAGACACACACCAACACCAGCTGACTCACCTTACAGCACAGGACACACACCAACACCAGCTGACTCACCTTACAGCACAGGACACACACCAACACCAGCTGACTCACCTTACAGCACAAGACACACACTTACACCAGCTGACTCACCTCACAGCACAGGACACACACCAGCACCAGCTGACTCACCTTACAGCACTGGACACACACCAACACCAGCTGACTCACCTTACAGCACAGGACACACACCAACACCAGCTGACTCACCTTACAGCCATGCAGCTTGATGGTGGAGTCAGGGTCCTCTAAGCATGCCAGTATCAGTCCCTGCATCAGGGGCAGCTGACTCCTGTACACACCACAAACTTCATGACACAATGTGTTGTGCTGTGCTGTGCTGTGTTGTGCTGTGCTGTGTTGTTTTGTGCTATGTTGTGCTGCACTGTGTTGCACTGTATTGTATTGTATTGTATTGTATTGTACTGTACTGCATTGTATTGTACCATATTGTATTCTATTGTACTGTATTCTACTGTACTGTACTGTACTGTATGATATCATATATGACTGCATTGCATTGTATTGCATTGTATCGCACAGTATTGCATTGTATGATATTGCACAGAATTGCATTGTATGATATTGCACAGAACTGCATTGCATCATATTGCACAGTATTGCATTGTATCATACTGCACAGTAATGTATTGAATTGTGTTGTATTTGATTATACTGCTTTGTACTGCATTGTATCACATTGCCTTGTATTGTGTTGTATTACTCAGCACTGTAATGTATTGTCCAAACAGTGTGTGGGTCAGCCCCCGCATCAGTTGCAGCTCACTCCTGTACACATCACGCACCACCACTGATAATGAAAATACTATATAACACAGTGCTTACATGGCGTTAACTCCCTATGTAGTGGGCACGAACCTCAACACGGCTTGCTGGCCTCAAACAGAGGAATTACACATGTGCTCTACACTCAACAATCACAGATAACAATGGCAGCTCACACAAACTCTCTTCCACCCACCCAGAGCCACCTTCAAACATACGCTCACAAACACACATACACAAACACACACACGCATAAAAACAACTCACATACACAAACACACACACAGACACATACACAAACACACACACATACATATATATAAAAACAACTCACATACACAAACACACACACATACACAGACACATACACAAACACATACACACCAATAACAATATCATCAACTACACACCGTGACAACGCCATAATGAAACAACAATAACAACACCACCACCACTACCAACACACACACAACAGCAACGACAACCACCACAAGCATATCCCCCACGCCCCCTGCACCCCGACCCCCTCTGCCCGGCCTTGATGCTCACCTGATGACAGGGAAGTAACCCTTGCACAGCGTGGCCAGCACCTGCAGCGACTCCAGCCGCACAGGAAGTGGCTCCACAGTGGTCCCCCCTGTCTCCTCCCCTTTGCCTCCACCACCACCACCACCACCGTTACTGCCAGCAACACCCCCCACCCCGTTGCTGTGGTTGCCGTGCACGGGCTGTGGCAGGATGTTCTTCAGGCAAAGTTTGATCAGCCAGGATGTGCCCTGTGCCTGAGCCTGCAGCATCTGAAGGACAGCCACGACACCAGTGATGGCCTAGAGGTAATGCGTCCGCCAAGGAAGCGTGAGAATCTGAGCACACTGGTTCCAATCATGGCTCAGTCGCCAGTAATTTCTCCCCCTCCACTAGACCTTGAGTTGTGGTCTGGATGCCAGTCATTCGGACGAGACCATTAACTGAGGTCCCACGTGCAGCATGCACTTAGTGCACGGATAAGAACCCATGACAACAAATGGGCTGTCCCTGGCAAAATTCTGTAGAAAAATCCACTTTGATAGGAAAAACAAAAACAAAAAAACTGCGGGCAGGAAAAAATTTAAAAAATGGGTGGTGCTCTCTCCCTAGGGAGAGCAGCCTGAATTCCACACAGAGAAATTTGTTAAAACAAAAAAACAAAACAAAAAAGAGTACTACGTCTCCACTCTGGGAGGGACGTTCACTCAGTCTGGCTCCACGACTAAGCCATTATTGTCGTTAGTAGGGGGCTTAGTAGGTGGTGTCCTAAGTACGTTAAAACAGAAAAGGCACCACTGAACACCACCGAAGTGGCTCAGCAGCAGTGCAGGGTCTCCTCTGGTGTGTGGCCTCCTGGCGACCTAACATCGATGGTTCCCTGTGGACTGCCGACGCTGGAACTGCGACGGACGAACCCGGGTGTGGCCGTGTATGGGGAATCTAAATGAGTGGCGTGGGAGTAATCCCACTGAAACGGTGCAGATGATTGGGCAGCAAAAAAAAAAAAAAAAAAAAAAAAAAAAAAAAAAAAAGTACTACAATACAATTTTCTTCTTCCACCTTCATCAGCTGTAGCTACCGAGTGCAATAGCCAAGTGGTTAAAAGCAGTTGGGCTTTCAATCTGAGGGTCCTGTGTTCAAATCCCTGTGGGTAAAGGTTGGAGATTTTTTGTGATCTCCCAGGTCAACAATATGTGCAGACCTGCTAGTGCCTGAACACCCTTTTTCGTGTGTATACACACGCAGAAGATCAAATACACAAATTAAAGATCCATGTGTTTAATCTTCTGCGTGCGTATGCACACAAGGGGGGTTCAGGCACTAGCAGGTCAGCTCATATATTGACCCAGGAGTTCTGTGTGTGTGTGTGTGTGTGTGTGTGTGTGTGTGTGTGAGTGTGTGCGTGCACGTGCGCCGCTTACATGCAAGTGTGTGTGTGTTTGTGCGCATGCATAGGAGCATGCATGTGTGTGTGTGTTCTTGTGTGCCTTGTGTCTGACTGACATGTTATTGTAAAGAGGTATGAAAGCTATGTATAAATGTACTGTTATCATTCTGATCATTATTATCAGTTATTTTTATTCTTTTTTTTTTCTTGCTTTTTCCTTTTCTCTCATCTTTTTTATTCAGTCTTCTTCCCACTGGCATGCTGGAACATTTTCAAAACCATGCAATATATAATACACATACACGATGGTTTCACACAAAATTATTGTGTCTGAAAGAGAAGAAGCCTGTAAACTCTCTCTCTCTCTACCCCTCTCCACAGCAACTAAACCTGAGTACAGTATGCATGTGCACACTGGGTATTACCCCCAGAATTTCTTGTGAGCCTGGCTCAGTGTTCTGCTATCTTAATGTTTACTGGTCATAGTTTACGCAGATCATTTTGATCCTTTACCTGGTCGCTGAAGACAGGTGTCTGAATGCCAGGCGAGGAAGCACCCAAGACAGGAGTGCCGGCATCGGATGAACTGACAGACGGCATCATCGCCATGGGAACGGCTCCGGAAATTTCTGTGGCATTGACGCTGCTCGTTGAGGAGGCGCTGTGACTGTCAATGCCTGACAGGACACAGGAGGAAGGTGGAGGAATGGTTAAGATGCTCAGCTGCTAATATAGTGAGTCCGTGAAAGTGTGGGTTCGAATCCCACTCTCGCCCTCCCTGTCTGACTGGAAAATCAAACTGAGCATCAAGACTTTTGGATGAGACGATAAACCAAGGTCCCATGTGCTGCACGCACTTGGCGCACTGATAAAGAACCTATGGCAATGAGAGTGTTGTCCTCTGGCAATTCACTCTGATAAGTACACAAATATATAAGCATGCACTCAAAGCCTGACTATGTTGGGTTATGCTGCTGGTCAAGCATCTGCCTAGCAGATGTGGTGTAGTGTGTATGGACTTGTCCGAACACAGTGATGCCTCCTTGAGAAACTGAAACTGAAACTGGGACACAACCAGAAAACACAGAGGTGCCATTAACCTGGTCAACCAACAAATATGCAGACCTGCTAGTGCCTGAACCCCCTTCATGCACATACACACACAGGTCAAGTACGCACGTTAAAGATACTGTAATTCATGTCAGTGTTCGGTGGGTTATGGAAACAAGAATATACCCAGCATACACCCCCCCCCGAAAACGGAGTATGGCTGCCTAAATGGCAGGGTAAATAAACAAAACGCTCATACACGTAAAATTGTCTGAGTGTGTATGTGTGCATGACTGAAACCGAACTGAATGACACAGGAAGTGAATGATGAACGCCCAGTGGCAGCTGTCAGTTGGCTCTACCCAGGTAGGCAGCCTGTTGTGCAAATGACTCCTTTTTCAAAGCGCTTAGAGCTTGGTCTCCGACTGAGGATAGGCGATATATAAGTATCAATATCATTCATTCATTCACATGACACAAAAAATAATGTATGTATGCATGTATGTGTGTATATGTATATCGTCTGTCTGTCTGTCCTATCTGGCCACTTATGTGATGTGACACACTGTAATAAAATAATTTACCTATGCATGCATGTGCATCTATATCGTGTGTCTGTCCTATCTGTGTGCGCATATTTTTTCGTTCAGTTATAGTTATCGTTCAAAAGCCTGCATTACCCGAGTCGTTGAGGGTGGTGGAGGTAAGGGAGGTAATGCCCAAGGTGGAGGATGTAGTCATGCCAACAGGGGGCGTTGGCGACTGCACGATGTGCAGCACCTCCATCAGGGGGGGCTGGTGGCTCACCATGGCTCCCAGACACGTCAGGCACGCCACTCGCACGTTGGAGTCTGTCACATCACAGGTCAGAAGGTTAAAACAGACACGCCACTCGCACGTTGGAGTCTGTCACATCACAGGTCAGAAGGTTAAAACAGACATGCCACTTGCACTTCGGAGTCTGTCATGTGACAGGTTGGAAGGTTAAAACAGACATGCCACTCTCACGCTGGGGTCTGTCATGTGACAGGTCAGAAGGCTAAAACAGACACGCCACTCTCACGCTGGGGTCTGTCATGTGACAGGTTGGAAGGTTAAAACAGACACGTCCACTCTCATGTTGGAGTCTGTCATCGACAGGTCAGAAGGTTAAAACAGACATGCCACTTGCACTTCGGGAGTCTGTCATGTGACAGGTCTGAAGGTTAAAACAGACATGCAACTCTCACGCTGGGGTCTGTCATGTGACAGGTCGGAAGGCTAAAACAGACATGCCACTCTCACGCTGGGGTCTGTCATGTGACAGGTCAGAAGGCTAAAACAGACACGCCACTCTCACACTGGGGTCTGTCATGTGACAGGTCAGAAGGTTAAAACAGACACGCCACTCTCACGCTGGGGTCTGTCATGTGACAGGTCACAAGGCTAAAACAGACACGCCACTCTCACGCTGGGGTCTGTCATGTGACAGGTTGGAAGGCTAAAACAGACACACCATTTCACGCTGGGGTCTGTCATGTGACAGGTCAGAAGGCTAAAACAGACACGCCACTCTCACACTGGGGTCTGTCATGTGACAGGTCAGAAGGCTAAAACAGACACGCCACTCTCACGCTGGGGTCTGTCATGTGACAGGTCACAAGGCTAAAACAGACACGCCACTCTCACGCTGGGGTCTGTCATGTGACAGGTCACAAGGCTAAAACAGACAAGCCACTCTCACGTCGGGGTCTGTCATGTGACAGGTCAGAAGGCTAAAACAGACACGCCACTCTCATGCTGGGGTCTGTCATGTGACAGGTCAGAAGGTTAAAACAGACACGCCACTCTCACGTCGGGGTCTGTCATGTGACAGGTCAGAAGGCTAAAACAGACACACCACTCTCATGCTGGGGTCTGTCATGTGACAGGTCAGAAGGTTAAAACAGACACGCCACTCTCACGCTGGGGTCTGTCATGTGACAGGTCAGAAGGCTAAAACAGACACGCCACTCTCACGCTGGGGTCTGTCATGTGACAGGTCAGAAGGCTAAAACAGACACGCCACTCTCACGCTGGGGTCTGTCATGTGACAGGTCAGAAGGTTAAAACAGACAAGCCACTCTCACGTCGGGGTCTGTCATGTGACAGGTCAGAAGGCTAAAACAGACACGCCACTCTCACGCTGGGGTCTGTCATGTGACAGGTCAGAAGGCTAAAACAGACACGCCACTCTCACGCTGGGGTCTGTCATGTGACAAGTCAGAAGGCTAAAACAGATATGTCACTCTCATGCTGGGGTCTGTCATGTGACAGGTTGGAAGGCTAAAACAGACACGTCACTCTCATGCTGGAGTCTGTTGCATCGCAGGTCAGAAGGTTAAAACAGACACGCCACTCTCAAGTTGGGGTCTGTCACATGACGGGTCGGAAGGTTAAAACAGACACGCCACTCTCAAGTTGGGGTCTGTCACATGACAGGTCGGAAGGTTAAAACAGACACGCCA
>NC_134904.1:19808532-19858532 GCF_041734735.1 Babylonia areolata | reverse complement strand
AACACACACACAAAAACTTAATCAAACACACACCTATACACATATGCTAAAAACCCCGACAAACACACACAAAAAACCAACACACAAAAAAGACAACATTGACCCACCCATCCACCCCAAGGCCCCTCCCAACCCCCATCAAGATTCAACTCTTTCACTGCCACAGGCCACTCTTGCTGACTGGACAGTGCACCACCACCATGGGCCACATTAGTCGACATCCAGGGATCATGCTGATGAGACCATTTTTCACATTGTAACAAAGCTTGACAGCTGAAGCCAGTTTCTCCACCAATAGAGACAATGGCTAACCTTTGCCTCCTGACTTGAGTTTGAAGTGAACGAGTCCATTGTAGTGTTTTGACATCAACTGAAGCCTGTGAGTGAGAGCGTTGTTTAAAAAAATATTTGGCGCTGGGGAGTTCTTTTCCACACAGAAACTGGGTTGTGAAAGATTATAATTAATTAGTTAAAAGAAGAATTCTGTCTACTAATATTAGAAAACACTCACCATATGTTAACATGGTAACAACGGGACAGTTGTAGTTCTATGATGTCTCCTGTGAACTATGTTATTTGACTGTCAAATGAGTGCAGCTAGTTGGGAATCAGGGTGTCACATTATAAGTGGATTTTTTATGTATTTATTTATTTATTTTATTAATTTTTTTCTTTTCTTTTTCTTTTTCTTGTGTGTGTGTGTGTGTGTGTGTGTGTAAAAATACCCTTGCTAATTATTACCATGCTTGTGTAATATGCAACTTGTCACAGGAAAATTGTCATGGTGATGATGTTGAAGAGAAAATATAACCTTCATTGCAAGGGGAAAAGAAAAAGAAAAAAAAAAGGTTGTGAAAGATTCAAACAGCAGACGTGTAAGACACTGACCTTGGGAGAGGGATCCTTGAGGATGGAGGTGAAGAGACTCTGCACCTGGGGGGAGTTTCCTGAAGCCGCCGAGTCTGGGATGAAGAACGGCCAGTAACCGAACATGGCCCGCTTGTCCACCAGCTGTCCAGCCAACACACACAGCAATCAATCAATGAATTATAAGGATACTTATCCTCAGTCAAAGACCAAGCTCTGAGCTCTTTACAAACACGGGGTCATTTGCACAACAGGCTGCCTACCTGACTAGAGATGACTGACGGCTGCCATAGTAGGGCACTCATTCGTTTCTTGTTCTATTCAATCAGATTTCAGGCATGCATACATACACACTCAGACAGACATGTAGCATTTCACGTGTATGACCGTTTTGTTTATTTATCTCGCCATGTATGCAGCAACACTCTCGTTTTCAGGGGATGTGCATGCTGGGTATGAGTTCTTGTTTCCATAACCCACCAAACGCTGACATGGATTACAGGATCTTTAACGTGCATATTTGATCTTCTGCTTGTGTATATACACGAAAGGGGTTCAGCAACACCAGCATCATCATACACTGAACCACTGCTATAGACAGGTAAAATGACAGATACAGAACAAAACAGAATATATTGATGAACTGAGGGATAGAAATAGTATGGTGATGAACTGAAATATCTTCATTGAACAGAACAGAATATGTTGATGAACTGAGAGATAGAAATAGTATGGTGATGAATAGTATGGTGATGAACTGAAAGATCTTTATTGAACAGAGTAGAATATGTTGATTAACTGAGGGATAGATATAGAAATAATATGGTGATGAACTGGTAGATCTTTACTGAACAGAACAGAATATGTTGATAAACTGTTGATGTAGAAATAGTATGGTGATGAACTGACAGATCTTTATTGAACAGAATGGAAAATGTTGATGAACTGAAAGAAAGTTCTAGAATGAAATAGAATGAATAAAAGAGAACAGAATAGAATATATCTTTATTACCAAATTTACCAGGGTCACACATAATACTGGGGGATGACAGGGGTGTGTGTGTGGGGGGAGGGGGGGGGAGGTGAGGGGGGTGTACAAAAAAGGTACAGGAAATTGAAGGCAAACACAAATACAGTGGGATTCTAGACACATATGTATCCGCCTTCAAGTGTTTGCACATGTGCATGCTCGCCTGCACATATGCCAACACACATAAAGTGAGAAAGCTAGATAAATACTGAAAGGTATACACTTCAGAGAAATCAGAGTAGCCTTTACACACCCTGGTTCACAGTATGTTGTGTGGATTTGTTCCAAGCAAAATATAGTGGGTTTTTTTTTTAATCACCAAGCGGAATCATGTTGTTCCTCTTTGCTTGAGAACATCACTTGTTTATACCAGACTGATAACTTTTGTCATTTTTCAAAGATTGTGGCCTGAATTACAGAGGGAGGGAGAGACAGGGGGAAAGAAAGAGAGGAAGAGAGGAGAGAGGAAGAGGGGGAGAGAGAGAGAGAGAGAGAGGGGAGGGAGGGAAAGAGAGAGGGAGGGAGGGGGAGAGGAAAGAGAAACAAAGAGAGGGAGGGAGAGGGGAGGGAGGGAGGGAGGGAGAGAGATATAGGAGAGGGAGAGAGAGAATGGGGGGAGAGAGAGAGGAAAGGGGGAGAGAGAGAGAGTGGGGGAAGAGGGAGAGAGAGAAGAAGGGAAGAGAGAAAGAGGAGAGGGGGAGAGAGAGGAGAGAGGGGGAGAGAGGGGGAGAGAGAGAGATAGGAGAGAGAGAGAGAGGAGAGAAGGGGAGAGAGAGAGAGGGGGGAGGGGGAGAGAGAGGAGAGGGGTAGAGAGAGAGAGAAAGAAGAGGGGTAGAGAGAGGAGAGGGGGAGAGAGAGGGGGAGAGAGAGGAGAGACAGAGTGGTGAGAGAGAGAGGGAGGGACAGAGAGGAGAGAGGAGAGAGAGAGAGACAGAGAGAACAGAGAGAAGAGAAACGAAACACACGACACTCCACCCCAGACAAGCCCCCGTACCTTGCACATTCCAGCCAGACAGGTGAAAGCCGCCACCCTCACTTTGGTGCTGTGCAGGTGGCTCTTCCCCCCACCACCCTGCCCCGCCTCTGAATCGGAAAACTCAGAGTCCGAACTGGTCCATCTCGTCCACGAGGCTTGAGCCATGGGCTCGAACCCCGACACCGCTGATCGCCCGCCCACAGGATACTTCTCTGCGCCGTCACCGGCGTGGTCATCGTTCGCCGCATCTTCGCTCGCTCCACCGCCTTTCTTCTTGCGAGTTTTCTTGTTCCTGGTCTTGGCAGAGGAGGTTGGGGTGGAGCTGTCTGTTCTTGGTGAGGGGGCGGGGTTGGGGGTAGCCCCGGGGGGAGACTTGGTGTTGTAGCCCGAGGCGATGGTTGGGAACAGTTCTGGGGGGATTGTCATCGGCTCCCCCAGGCCATGGAACATGTAGCCCTGCAGGTAAAAAAACAAATACAAACCCACGTCAGTCACTGCCAATGGCATCGTACAGCACTATTTCAAGACATTACCAAACTGACAGATAAATTAAGGACCATGGACATGACGTCACCTTGAAGGACCAATCTGCATGCTATGACACCTGGAAACAGACAGGTAAACTAATGACCATGGATATGACATCACCTTGATGGATCTATGTTTTGACACCTGGAAACAGGTAAACTAATGAACATGGACATGATGTCACCTTGATGGATCTATTCTTTGACACCTGGAAACATACAGGTAAACTAATGACTATGGACATGACATCACCTTGATGGATTTATGACACCTGGAAACAGACAGGTAAACTAATGACTGTGGACATGATGTCGCCTTGATGGACACCTAGAAACAGACAGGTAAACTAATGACCATGGACATGACGTCACCTTGATGGACACCTGGAAACAGACAGGTAAACAAATGACCGTGGACATGACTTCACCATGATGGATCTATGACACCTGGAAACAGACAGGTAAACTAATGACCGTGGACATGATGTCACCTTGATGGACACCTGGAAACAGACAGGCAAACTAATGACCGTGGACATGACGTCACCTTGATGGACACCTGGAAACAGGTAAACTAATGACTGTGGACATGATGTCACCTTGATGGACACCTGGAAACTGACAGGTAAATTAATGACCATGGACATGACGTCACCTTGATGGATCTGTGACACCTGGAAACAGACAGGTAAACTAATGACCGTGGACATAGCATCACCTTGATGGATCTATAACACCTGGAAACAGACAGGTAAATTAATGACCATGGACATGACGTCACCTTGAAGGATCTATGTTTTGACACCTGGAAACAGACAGGTAAAGTAATGACCGTGGACATAGCGTCACCTTGATGGATCTATGACACCTGGAAACAGACAGGTAAACTAATGACCGTGGGCATGATGTCACCTTCATGGATCTATGTTTTGACACCTGGAAACAGACAAGTAAACTAATGACCATAGACATGATGTCACCTTGATGGATCTATGTTTTGACACCTGGAAACAGGTAAACTAATGACCATGAACATGACGTCACCTTGATGGATCTATGACATCTGGACACAGGTAAAGTAATGACCGTGGACATGACGTCACCTTGATTGATCAATGACACCTGGAAACAGGTAAACTAATGACCGTGGACATGACGTCACCTTGATGGATCTATGACACCTGGAAACAGACAGGTAAACTAATGACCATGGACATGACGTCACCTTGATGGATCTATTCTTTGACACCTGAAAACAGACAGGTAAAGTAATGACCGTGGACATGACATCACCTTGATGGATCTATGACATCTGGACACGGATAAACTAATAAACATGGACATGATGTCACCTTGATAGATCTATGACACCTGTAAACAGGTAAACTAATGACCGTGGACATAGCGTCACCTTGATGGATCTATGTTTTGACACCTGGAAACAGACAGGTAAACTAATGACCATGGATATGACGTCACCTTGATGGATCTATGTTTTGACACCTGAAAACAGACGGGTAAACTAATGATCACAGACATGATGTCACCTTAATGGATCTATGTTTTGACACCTGGAAACAGACAGGTAAACTAATGACCGTGGATATAGCATCACCTTGATGGCAGCCAGGAACTGTCCAAGGTAGGGCTCCACCTCCACCTTAGCGTTGACCACCAGGCTGTGGATTCCCTGCAGAGCTTCCCCCACCAGCTGCACATAGACATCAACACAGGTGTTAGTTATTTTTATCATTATCATTATCACTGTCATCATCATTACCATTGCTGCTGTTATGGTTATTATTACTATTATTCTTACCATCATTATCATCATCATCATTGTTATTATGATTATCATTATGATTATTATTACTATTACATTATCATCATCATTACTTATATTATTACTATTATATGACAGGCGCAATAGTTGAGTGGTTAAAGAACTGAACTTTCAATCTGAGTGTCCCAGGTTCAAAAACTCAGTAACAGCGACTGGTGGATAAAGGATGGAGATTTTTCTGATCCGGTAGGTCAACATATTATCATTATTGTTATCATTAGCAGCAGTAATACTCGTACAGCACATATCTTCGGTCAGAGACCAAGCACTAAGCTCTTAACAAACACGGATTCATTTGCACAACAAGCTGTCTACCCACCTGGGTACAGTCACCTGACAGCTGCCTTTGGGTGCTCATCACTTGTTTCCTGTGTGTATGTGTGAATGTGTCTGCTTTATTATTTATATTTTTTTTTTTTATACATTTATTTGCGTATTTATCATCATTGTTGTCTTATCTATTTATCTTATTTATTTTATTTGTTTATTTATCTATTTATTTATTTTATTTTTATTATTATTTATTTATTTATTTATTCAATTATATTATTAGTATTTATTTATTTATTATTTATTTTATGTTATTTATTTATTTATTTATTTCAAGGCCTGACAAAGTGCGTTGGGTTATGCTGCTGGTCAGGCATCTGCTTGGTAGATGTGGTGTAGCGTATATGGATTTGTCCGAACGCAGTGACGCCTCCTTGAGCTACTGAAACTGAAACTGAAACTGTTTCCTGTGTCATTCAGTTTTGTGAGAGCACCACTCCCCCTGCACTGCATAGTGTTGTACAGCTGTGAGGAGAAAATCCTGTAATGAGTGCAACAGCACAGCGGTCAAAGCACTGACTATCAATCTGAGGCTCCCAGATTCAAATCTCGGTAACAGCGTCTGGTGGGTAAAGGGTGGAGACTTTTTCGATCTCCCAGGTCTGTCAACATGTGCAGACCTGCTAATGCCTGAACTGCCCTCGTGTGTATATGCACACAGAGGATCAAACACATACGTTAAAGATCCTGTAATCCATGTCAGCGTTCAGTGGGTTATGGAAACAAGAACATACCCAGCACGCACACCCTTGAAAACGGAGTATGGCTGCCTACATGGTGGGGTAAATAAACAAAACGGTCATACACGTAAAATATTACATGTCTGTATGAGCATGCATGTGTACATGACTAAAACCTGATGGAACGACACAGGAAGCGAATGTAAATCACCCAATGGCAGCCGCCAGTCAGCTCTACAACGGTACGCAGCCTGTTGTGCAAATGACGCTGTGTTTGTAAAGTGCTTAGAGCTTGGTCTATGACCGAGGATAGGCGCTGCATAAGTATCCCTATCATCACCACTGACCCTGCACTGCATGCTGTTATAGAGCTGTAAGGAGGGAATCTTGTGCAGCAGGGTCAGCAGTGTGGTAAAACAGGTGACAGCGTTGGCGTGACACAAACCCTCCTTGTCTGTCGTTCTGCAGAGGATGGCGGAAAAAAAAGCAATCAAAAGATGAATGATTCACAAACAATAAGTTAATACCCGATGACTCTTCACACAACTCAGGGAGAAGAAGAAGACGAGAAGGCGAAGAAGTTAATTCATATTGTTTTTGATACATTAAGACATATATAATATAGAAGGATGAAATAATACATGAAAATCTTTCTCTCTCTCTCTCTTTTTTTTTTTTTATAGCATATCAACCAAACCTGAAAAATTTAAACATTTTACAAATTATGACACTTTCTTTGTGTGTGTGAGTTTGTATGTAACTGTGAGTGAGCATGTGTGCTGATATATATGCGAGTGCACCTGTATCACTGTTAATTAAAAGGTTAAAGGTCCCATGTAATATGTAAAGCACCGTGTGTGATTGTTTGTTCTTTGAATTACCTTGATCATTGTTGTTTTTCTTGTTATGTGTAATTTGTGAAGTGCCATAAGCCTCTCTGTGAGGGAACAGTGCTATAGATCAACACTTCATTATTATTATTACTATTATCATCATCATCATTATTATCATCATTACCATGATAAACAATCATTATTATCATTTTAACATTATGATTATCATCATCATTATAATTGTTATTACTGTTACCATTATCACTATCATTAAACTGACAGCCACACTTGAGACTGTGTGGCCTCTGCCAGTGTGGCCAACAACATGATCATCATCATCATTATGACTAGTATCAAACAACTGACCTCGTGTCAATCAGTGCCCCTACCTGATGGCCAGACTTCGCAGTGTGTGGCCTCTGCCAGTGTGGCCAACAACATCATCATCATCATCATTATTACTATTATTGAACAACTAACCTAGTGTCAATCAGTGCCCCTACCTGATGGCCAGACTTCAGAGACAGTGTGTGGCCTCTGCCAGTGTGGCTATCATCATCATCATCATCATCATTATTGCTATTATTGAACAACTAACCTAGTGTCAGTCAGTGCCCCTACCTGATGGCCAGACTTCGGAGACGGTGTGTGGCTTCTGCCAGTGTGGCCATCATCATCATCATTATCATCATCATCATCATCATTATTACTATTATCAAACAACTAACCTAGTGTCAATCAGTGCCCCTACCTGATGGCCAGACTTAGCAGTGTGTGGCCTCTGCCAGTGTGGCCAACAACATCATCATCATCATCATCATTATTATTACTATTATCAAACAACTGGCCTAGTGTCAATCAGTGCCCCTACCTGACGGCCAGACTTCGCAGACAGTGTGTGGCCTCTGACAGTGTAGCCATCATGATCATGATCATGATTATCATCATCATCATTATTACTATTTTTGAACAACTAACCTAATGTCAGTCAGTGCCCCTACCTGATGGCCAGACTTCGGAGACAGTGTGTGGCCTCTGCCAGTGTGGCCATCATCATCATCATCATCATTATCATCATCATCAATCAGTGCCCCTACCTGATGGCCAGACTTCGGAGACAGTGTGTGGCCTCTGCCAGTGTGGCCACGTCAGGTTCGGGTGACGTGATGATGTGGACCAGCAGTCCCGTCTTCCCCACCAGGAAATCTTCATGCTGAAACGTCGTCAAGTATATTGTACTTATATGGCGCAAACTCCCCATATAATGGGCTCCAAGCGCCTTTCATGAAACAATATATATACAACAGTGCACAACAACATACTTCTACACTTGAAAAAACAAAAATATGTGCATCTAGATACACCAAGAAAATACTACAAGTTGCAGATATGGACAATCACACACACACACACACACACACAAACACAACAAAATTACCCTACACATGCACACATGCACGTGCACACACACTCACGCGTGCACATATGCTCGCGCACACACAAACACCCACCCACAGACACACACACACACACATGTCGATTTCAGTACAGGGTAAAGTGGGGTGGGCAGGAGGAGGAAGAATGCAGACAATTAGCTATGCTTCATTACAGCCAAAGGCCTGTTTGAACAGGTGGGTTTTCAAGTTTGTTTTGAAAGAGGACAGTGCTGGTAAGTGAGGGAGATCCAGAGGAATCATCACTACAGATGCATGTGTCAGCAGCAGCAGTGAAGGGTCTCCTTACACCTTCATATTGCACTTCCCAACTGTCAAGTCTTCAAAATACTTCATCAAACAAAAGTTACATCTTTTTGTTCTGCTGCAAATGATTTTGTTTCGAGATTTATATTTAAAAATAAAAAAAAAAGCAAAAAAAAATACATCATCATGAGCTTGTTAAAAGTTTAATTAATTCTGAGACAAACTACTTTCAAAATATAATTAAAATGTTTTATCTATTTTACTAGTATTTACCTTTTTTTTTTTTTTTTTTAAGTTGTCTTTTTGAAATGAGTTTTGAATCCAAGCAATAACAGCTAACACTATCCTGGGGAGTTAATGAAGAAAGAAGAATCTAAACAAATCTCTGGGTTCTTTCTGCCAAGAAAGATGATTCTAACACTCTGTTCTTACTTCCCGGTTCTTCCAATTCAGTACTTGGGCATATGTACATCGTGGAACTGTAATTTACTTATAGTATACCATGCTCTGTGACTTCCTTCACCTTCACCTTCACCTCTCCCGTAGTCTGGGTTCAGACCGTTGGGGCACCGCTGCTGACCTGGCCACCACCCCTCTCCACTCTTCACGGTTTTCTGATTTCCTCAGGGCGTCACCGAGCGTCAAGCCTGTCCACCCCTGGATGTTGTCTTCCCATCTCTTCTTCTGCCGTCCTCTCCTTCTGCCTCCTTGTACGGTGCCTTGCAGGAACGTTTTGGCAAGACCAGATGATCGGGAGATGTGTCCATACCACCTAAGTTTGCGTTTTTTCACTATGGACAGAAGGTCTTCGTAGGGTCCAATACTTTGCTTGATTCTGTTCTTCACTTCCGTGTTAGTGATGTGGTCTCTGTAGGAGATGCCAAGTAGTCTACGAAAGCATCTCATCTCGACAGCTTGGATTCTTCTCTCGATGTCCGCAGTCAGGGTCCAAGTCTCGCAGGCGTAGAGCAATATTGATATAACCAGGGAACGCATCAGTCTGATTTTTGAGCTGAGAGCGATGTTTTTGTTGTTCCAGATGGTGTTCAGCTTGTTGAGTGCCATTGTTGTTTGGGCAATTCTCGAGAGTACTTCTGGTTTAGATCCTTCATCTGACACGATTGCTCCCAGATATTTGAAGCTGTGGACTGTTTTCGTCGTTGACTTTGATGTCAATGCTGATGCCGTTGGTGTTGTTAGTCATCAGTTTGGTTTTCTCCGCACTGATTTGCATTCCATACGATGTGGAGGCTTTGTCTAGATGTTTGACCAGGCTTGCCAGTTCTTCTTCTTTTCCAGCCAGTCCATCAATGTCGTCGGCAAAACGTAGACTTCCATTAAAAACAAAAATAAGATACACACACACACACACACACACCAACACAAAAACACAGACGCAAACAGACTCACACACACACACACACTCACAAACACGCAAAGAAAACAGCAACAACTCCTCACAACCACCATCACCAAAGACAACAACAACAACAACAATTCAGGGGGGCTCACTCTGAGGAAGGGTTCGCAGTGGTCCTCCATAAGAATGGCCACAGCCCGAAGAACCTCAGCAATGGACCATTCAGGACCCATCCTCAGGGCCTGTACCGTGAAGTCTGTCAGTGCCCGGCTGGTCTCCATGCCCAGTCGCTGAACCTTCACAACAAGCACTGCGGTGTAGAGTGGGACTGATATGACGTCATACACCATCTAAAAAAATACACTGGTGATTGTAAATGTCACCAACTATGCAGCTTTCATTCGCTGCACCATTCTAATACAGTAATAGTAACTAAACAAACCAACCACTTCATTAAAAAAAAAATGTGAGAAAGAGTGGTCATGAATGATTCATGTAATTTGTTTTTTTTGTTTTTTTTTTTTTTTTTAATGTAAATCGCCCTGAACTCTTACAGAGAAAGGTGCAATATAAATGTGCATTATTATTATTATTATTATTATTATCATTATTATTATTATTATCATTGTTATTATCATTATTATTATTATTATTATTAATTTTGTTAATGTACTTACAAGTTTATATTTGATGAAGTTGTGGATGACATAGCAAACTTTGGTCACCAATCGTTCATGCATTTGAGGAATCAGGGTACTCAGCTTCTTAAGTACATTGTTTCCAGCCTGGAAAGGCAAACAAACAAACAAAACCAATAAAAACAAATTTTAAAAAAATGGCAAGAAACTTCACAGAAATTCAATGAACTTGTTAAATCAGAGTGACGTCAGTCAGGGCTCGCATTAGAAAGACAAGGAGTCCCCAGGGACTACTTCATGCTGTTGATAAGAAGGTCCCAGAACTGCAGGATTCCTGGATAGATCATAGACTGATACCAGTGATACACGGTTCTTATCATCCTTATCAACTTCAAGAATAATCATGGCAATACAAAAATAATTTGTTCTGTAAACACACACAAATGCAAACACAATGTACATACATGTGTACACACATACAAATGTGTGCACAGATACATGCACAAACACACACCCACACCCACACACTGAAAGACAGACAGGAGCAACAGGTTTGCGGTTCATGACAACTCTGAACTCAGCTATTTGCCTACAGCCATTGTTATAAATTATCATCATGAGCCATCATCATAAGCGTTCACAAAGACAGGTAAACATTGTCCTGTTGAATAGCCTTGCATCATTACAGTTGGTTTGGGTTTTTTTTCAGTTTTTGTTCTGTCAGCATCAATCAGTGCACAGATTTTTGGCCTGCCATGCTTTCATACGCGCAGGCATTTCTGAACTTGACAATAATGTGCTGGCTCATTTTCTGTTTTGTAACATTACACTGAAGCTTATTTCTTTTAACAACTCGTGTTACAGCTTGAAAAATTATAATTTTCAGGGCTTCCTGCATGACTAATGTTTAGTGCATATATATGTTTTGCTTTTATGGATGCACATAATTGTGTTAATGGGAACCCTCTGGGTGGTGACTCTTGAGGGAACCCTAATGTAAGGCCACAGTATGGCCACAAATCAGGAGGCCCTTCTACTGTTGCCTGCTGCAGAGTTACTTCAGTTCAGATAGTGTCTGTTCACATTCACCATTTGAAGGTGATCATGTCTGCTTGTGGAATTCCTTACTCATTGCTGATTTGTCTCAAGAAAGACTATGTAAATGTTCTCCCTATTTAATTCAAGTTCACTCAAATCTTATCACTGATAGAAACTAAGAAAGCAAAAACCACACACATCAACCAATACATATAACAGAATTCATTATATATGTGAACTAAATAGCAATGTATTATACAATGCCCATACACTGTGTTTGATTCTTTAACTGAGAGCAGATATTCCTTGGTTTTTAAAGCGAAAACTTTGAAAAGGACCCCTAAACACAGACACCCCAGGCCAAACAGCACCGAAAAAGAAGTTCTGGAGCTTTATTAAAGCAAGAAGGACTGAAGGCTCTGGCGTCTCTGCTCTCAAATATGCAGGAAGGCTTATCACTGACCCAAAGGAACAAGCTCAAGTCCTGAACAAACAGTTCCAGTCTGTCTTTAGCTGCAAGTAAGACATCACAGCCGATGACTTCAACCAATGATATCCCTTACTACCTGACATACCCCACTATCCCACATGCAGCAACATCAACAGTACAGAGGAAGGAATAAGAAAGCTGCTTCTCAGACTGAACCCCATTAGAAAGCCTGTGGACCTGATGGCATCACAACCAGGCTCCTAAAGACAGTTGCTGAGGAGATTGCCCCAGCCTTCACTCTGCTCTTTCGCAGTTCCTACAACACAGGAACACTGCCACATGACTGGAAGCAGGCTTTCATCACACCTGTCTTCAAGAAGGGAGAACGATATATGGCAGAAAACTATCGACCAGCCTCCCTCACATGCGTAGCCTGCAAAATGATGGAGCACATTATCGCCAGCCACATTATGACATACCTGGACAGCAATGGTATTCTCTGCCCAGAACAACACGGCTTCCGAAGAGGACGATCACCCACAAAAGCGCTCCACCTTGAGTGTCAGCAGAAAGAAGAAAAAGATTGTACCAAACTACAAACTCCATGGCCATCCTCTGGAAAATGTCAACACCACAAAATATCTTGGTGTGAACATCCAAGACGACCTACACAAGGGATCCCACATCAATTCTACAACCATCAAAGCCAACAAGACCTCAGGCTTTCTTTGGCGCAACTTGAAGATAGGAAACAAGAAGACAAAGAAAACTGTGTACAACTACAATACCCTTGTTCGACCTATCCTTGAGTATGCTGCATCTCTGTAGGATCCCTATACAGCCAGTGACATCCAGGCCATTGAAAAGGTCCGGTGCTGGGCAGCAAGACGGTCACAAACTGACATTAACAGACGTCTTGTGTCATCTCCACCCTTAGCTCCCTCAACTGGTACCCCCTACAAGTCAGAAGAAAAAACATCTCGCCTGGAGATGTTTTATAAGTTCCACCATGGTCTCATCTCCATCAGCTCAGTCTACCTACCAACACCATCAGACAGTACGCTGAGCTCCAGTACGACATCCTTGCCTGCAGGACGGAGAGCAGATGTCTTTCTTCCCCTGTACCATCCTGGAATGGAACACACTGCCCCAGGAGGTTGTCACAGCAGAGTCGCTGGACTGCTTCAAATCCAGACTCACATCCTGCCTGTGTGACACAAGACAGTAGACTTACACCCCCACCGCCCACCCCCGCCACCACTTTAAACACTTCTGATTAGTCCACCACCTGCCAGCAAGTCCACCCACTCCCACTTTTTTTCTTCTGTTCTTTCCCCCCCACTGGTAAGTAGTGTTGTAGAAGGCTAGGGCTGTGCTGGTCAGGCGTATTCCTGGGGACCGCTACGGTAGCCGAATTCCGGAATTGGCCTAGCTGGAGATGCGAACACACCAATGGACTGCGCCCCATCCCCCCTCTCAGTTAATAGTACATCCCTCGGTAGCCCAGCTGAATTGCGCCCAACAGCAACCTCCCATAACACGACAGTTTTTATCAACATACTGATGTTGGTCGTCTAGTGGAAGAAGAAGAAAAAGAAGAAACCAAAGAATACTGAGTAACGTAATACTGTATTCTGACTCACACTGATGGAATCTATGTGGATTTACCTCGTTACTTGCTCCAAGCGAATTGCAGTCAAGAGCTATAAGCTCATCTAATAGCAGATTCAGGCTGACCCTCGTCGCATCGTCCTCCTTGAAAACAAACACCATCAATTTACTGTAGCAACGTTCAAAACAAGCTGTCGCATCTCTCCGTGACATGCTGACGGCCATTTTCAAACATTAGAGGGATGATTTAGGCTATTCCATATCTAACACACGATTGAAAAAGAAATTTACTTATAAAGAAACAGCTTAACATATCAAAACATATCCTAATGTATATTTGCTCCACCTAAAACTATTTTGTTTCTGTTTAACAACCGAATAGACCACAGATTAGATCGATAGTGTTTAGAATATAGAAATATAACTTAAATAATTAGAAACACTCCCCTGCCGGTTTCAACATGGCTGCGCCTTTGGCAAGACCTTCTGCTCGCATGCTGTTATCATGTTTGTCGACGCGTTTGCGTGTTTGCAGTGCCTGTGTAAAAAGATTTTCAGTATCTGTGCCACAAAATCATGAGTCTGCGAATCCGAGACAGACACATTTTGGTTTTCAATCAGTTCCAGAAGAAGAGAAAGAACACAAAGGTTTGTCACTGCTTGTGTCTTCTTCTTCAGTGTTCAGGGCCCACAGTCAAACTTGATTACTCTGGCACCTATGTCAGTGGGCTGAGGCCAAAACGATACCGGCCGACCGATACGAACTTGAAATGGAACTGGAACCAGACGTTTGAGGCCTGCGAAGGCCTGTTCGTCGTTCAGTTAGATACAGTATACCAGCATGCGTTGCTTAATGATAGCATAATGGATCATAAATACTTGGAGTTGGAGAGTTGGCCCAATGAGTGTCAAACCAAGTCTTGAAAGATGACATGGCTGGGGCAGTCACAACACAGCCTGGCAAACTGTTCCATTTATTAATGACTCACTCAGTAAAGAAGGAACTGTGCACTTTTAGTCTACAATGTGATTTATTTTGCATTAAACTGTTACCTCTTCTGTGACTACTTACTGCAGGTGATAGTTCGGGATTTGTGGTCTTGTAGGTTCCATGTATGTATTTACACTATAGCAATCAATCATATCTCCCCGCTGCCTCCTGTGTTCTAGACTAGGTAGCTTAAAGAAAGCCAGTCTTTCATGATAAGGCTTCTTCTTCAAATAACCAGTCAATTTCGTTGCCCATTGGTGGCCGTCTTCCACCTCCCTGCACAATGTTTTTGACTGCGGGTTCAAGACCAAATGTCCATATTCCAAAATGTGTCTAACCAGGGATTTGAACAATTGAACAAACAGGTCTTAAAATAGGTAGTCAAAAGAACGCTTGATTGTATCTTGTAAGCCTTTGCTGTAACTGTTGCCACATGCGTCTTGGGGAGGGGGGGGGGGGGGGGGGGGGGAGGATTTTGGCTCTCCTAATGGTTAAGGTGCAGGTGCATGTGGAGCTGCACTCAGGCCTTCAGGCCCAAGGCCTTGCAGCAACCTAAGTGAAGCTGCAGGCCTGCAAATCGCCACACCACCAATTAAAAAAAAAAAAAAAAAAAAAGGCAGAGAGGTTTAGTGTTTACAGGGATCTGGACACCTTGGGGATGAAGGTGTCCAAGGAGGGGGACTGGATGGTCTGAGCAGGGAGGGCATTCCAGTCACGGATGATTCATGGGGGGAAAGGAGTAGTTTCTGTAATCTGTGCAGCATGTGACCGCTGGTACTGGTTTGTGTGGTATGTTCTTCTGTTGCTTGCACTTGCAGTCAGGGGTTTGAGGCGGTCACACCTAACGCATGCCAGGCTGCTCTGTATCTTGTACAGCATGGCAAGTCCGCTGGCGCGGCGGTGTTGTTGAAGGGAGGTCCACTGGAGTTGATCCATCATACCTACTGTATTGCTGGTCATGATCAATGATCTAGAGTTCATTCACAAAGTGCTTGTTTTATTTCCCGACGTAATTTGCAGTTTCCATTTTTTCTCTCTCTGTGTGTGTCTGTCAGTCTGGATGTCCCATTGTCTCTGTCTCCCTTCGTCTCTGTCTCTATCTGTCTCTCTCTCTCGCTCCCTTTTATTCTCCCTCCTTCTTGCTCACTCTCTGTCTATCAGTCTCTGTCTCTCTCTCAGTCTGTGTGCGTGCGTGTGTGCGTGTGTGCGTGCGTGTGTGTGTGTGTGTGTGTGTGTGTGTGTGTGTGTGTGTTTTTCCACAGCCCATGTGCAGATGTGGACTTATGGCAGTGGAACTGCCATGAGCTATGGCAGAATGAACTTTGGCATGGCTGTGGAAATCAGGATGGGTGCTTTTATATCGCACCATGGACAGAACATATCAAAATTTGATCAAATACATGCAACAGGATTTTACATCTATCCATTTATCTCAGTATATATATATATATATATATATATATATCGCTCTCGCTCTCTGTATCTATCCATGTTATTGTAATCTAATTAAAAACAACTCAAACAAGTGATGTGTCTCACTCAATATTTGAGTGGTTCTTTACCACCTTCGTCTGGAGTATAGACTGATTCGTCTTAGTTCTTTCCTTAGGTCTTCTCAGGGATACATCATAGATCTGATGTTTTGTTGTTGTTTTTTTCCCATGTAAGCATGTACAGCAGAAGGAGAGGGTTAGGGGGGAAGTAAGGTTGGGGGTGGGGGGGGGGTTGTTGGAGTTGTTACTTTGACTTCAGTCCAGGGTGTTCAGGCCGTCTGGTGCCAGAGTTCAGAGCTTGACCATCCAAAAGTGTTATCTCTCTAAAGTCTTTTCTCCAGTGTGTTTTTGTGTACCTGTTCAATGACCAAGGTTAAAGGTTCCATAGCCTCTTACACCTATAGTATAAGGGCAAGGGCCAAGGCAAAGGAAGTCAGGGCTCAATCCTCTCCTTCCAAGTTGCACCACTTTAGCCTTCTCAGACTGAAGTCAAGTTACCTGTTGATGCATCGGGGTGCAGTGGGGAGGAAAAATGGAGTGAAATACCTTTCCCTGGGGACCCAGCACCAGGTCAAAACGGGCCTCAAACCCTGATCACTGGTCAACAGAAGTTCAGTGCCTAACCCATTCTGTCACAGTGCCTCCTATAGCCTTATAAATGTAGAGATGGATATGGATAAGTATGTGTTATACATATAATATGTTTTTATAACATATATCATGTAAAAAATTGATGTAAAGAAAAGCATCATTCATACTTGAAATATATATATATATATATATATATATATATATATATATATATATATATATATATATATATATATATAAAGAGTATTATTGTAAGATATGTTTTGTAAAAAAATTCATTTAAAGAACAGCATCATACATATAATCTATTATTATAAGATGTATTATGTAAAAATGAATTGAACTGAAGAACAGTTTGTCTGAATTTTAGAAGTTTTCTGTCTTTCCAGTCTACGAAGTCTTTGAGAATGTTGCTGGCAACTACGACCTGATGAATGATGTGATGAGTGGAGGGGTTCATCGTTTGTGGAAGGATCACTTCATGAGGCGACTGTCACCTACTGCAGGCACCAAACTGATTGATGTTGCTGGTGGTACAGGTACCGGAATATTATTCACTGTTTTGTAGGGTGGAACAGGTACCGGAATATTATTCACTGTTTCATAGGGTGGAACAGGTACCGGAATATTATTCACTGTTTTGTAGGGTGGAACAGGTACCGGAATATTATTCACTGTTTTGTAGGGTGGAACAGGTACTAGAATATTATTCACTGTTTTGTAGGGTGGAACAGGTACCAGAATATTATTCACTGTTTTGTAGGGTGGAGCAGGTACCAGAATATTATTCACTGTTTTGTAGGGTGGAGCAGGTACCAGAATATTATTCACTGTTTTGTAGGGTGGAACAGGTACCAGAATATTATTCACTGTTTTGTAGGGTGGAATAGGTTCCGGAATATTATTCAATGTTTTGTAGGGTGGAACAGGTACCAGAATATTATTATTATTCACTGTTTTGTAGGGTGGAGCAGGTACCAGAATATTATTCACTGTTTTGTAGGGTGGAGCAGGTACCAGAATATTATTCACTGTTTTGTAGGGTGGAGCAGGTACCAGAATATTATTCACTGTTTTGTAGGGTGGAGCAGGTACCAGAATATTATTCACTGTTTTGTAGGGTGGAACAGGTACTAGAATATTATTCACTGTTTTGTAGGGTGGAACAGGTACCAGAATATTATTCACTGTTTTGTAGGGTGGAACAGGTACCAGAATATTATTCACTGTTTTGTAGGGTGGAATAGGTTCCGGAGTATTATTCACTGTTTTGTAGGGTGGAACAGGTACTAGAATATTATTCACTGTTTTGTAGGGTGGAATAGGTTCCGGAGTATTATTCACTGTTTTGTAGGGTGGAACAGGTTCCGGAATATTATTCACTGTTTTGTAGGGTGGAATAGGTTTGGGAATAATATTCACCATTTTGTAGGGTAGAGCAGGTACCAGAATGATATATATATTCATTGTTTGTTTAGGTGAGTGTGCTTGCATGCTTGTGTGCTTATGTGCATGCGTGCACAAATGTGTATCTCAAATTGTTTTAGATTTTTGTAAAGCGATTTTAAAAGCATTCATACTCATTCTTTATTTTTTTTATTTTAAATTATGATTCATCATTTGCTATTTTATTTTTTCACTCCTTTCTTCAATGTCATTGACCGTAATTATAGACCTATATCTTTCTTTTGCCGATATTCAGGAGACATTGCCTTCCGATTCCTTCAGTACATAGAGAGCCAATCTACAGGCAGCCAGCAGAACGTGAAACGATTTCGACATCCCCTTGCCACGGGAGGTGGAAGCCCAAGTGTACGTTGACCCAGCCAAGAGTCAGTATGATGAATCTTCGTCGTCATCGTCGTCGTCATCGGATGAGGAGGAGAGCAGGGGGAGAGGAAAGGAGGGGGGCGGGCAGACTCATGTGACAGTGCTGGATATCAATCAAGCCATGCTGGATGTGGGGAAGCAGCGGGCAGAGAAACAGGGCCTGACTTCAGGTGAGACCAGGTGTGACAGTAAGAACAGCACAGTGCACTGCACTGCAATACAGTAAAGTACATTACAGTAAAGTGCAGTTAAGTGCAGTGTAGTAAAACAAAAAGCAATGAAGTACAGTGTAGTGAAATGCAGTGCTGTGCAGTGAAATAAAGTGCTGGAAAGTGTAGTGCAGTGAAATATAAAGCACTAAAGTGCAGTGCAGTGAAATATCTCAGTGCAGTGTAATAAAGTGCAGTGCAGCACAGCATAGTGCCATGAAATGAAGAAAAGTACAATAAAGTGCAGTGAGCGCAGGAAAGTGGAGTGAAACAAAGTGCAATAAAGAGTAGTGCGGTGAAAGTGCATTACAGTGAAATAAAGTCCAGTCAAGTGAAATAATGTGCCATGCGGTAAAGTGCAGTGCTGTAAAGTGGAGTGAAATACAGTGCTGTAAAGTGCAGTACAGTAAAATGAAGTGCGTTAAGTACAGTGTAGTATAGTGCAGCCAAGTGCAGCAAAATACAGTACAGTGTAGTATTGTGCAGTGCATTAAAGTACAGTGTAGTCAAATGCAGTGCAGTGCAGTAAAGTGCATTTAAGTCTAGAAAGTGCAGGAAGGTACAGCGCAGTACAGTGCAGTGCAGTACAGTGTTGTGCAGTGCTATGTATGGTCCAAAGGAAGCAGTGCCAGGCAGCCAGGAGGCAACACATCAGAGGAGACTCTTCACTGCTGCTGAGTCACCTCTGAGGTTCAGTATTACCTGCTCTGTTTCAACATACATAGGACGCGGCCCTAAGCCATCTACTGAAACCAGTCATTAGTGGAGGAGTCAGACTGAGTGTTTCTGGTGTTAACTGGCCTTCAAAGATTCAGACTGTGTTAGTCATGAACTTTGTGCAAGACTCCTAAAGAAACATTTGCAAAGTGGATGACCCTTAACAATGATCCCAGTTTTCCCATTTGAGCCCATAGCTACTCTCATTTCTGTGAAGAAACTGGCCACAAGCCAAAATCTCACATCTGATATACTTGAATCCACATTGTTCCAGTCATCTATTCATGTAACCATTTCACTATGGCAGCTGATGTTTTCTGCAGTTTAAATATGGGATCTCTTTGTAGACCTGAAGCCATTGAACCTTAGCCTCTGTTTGACTGATATTTATATTCAAAAGTTTGAGTATTGACAATAATGTGAAAGAAAGATATTTGCATGTTAGCATTAGTTGTTTTTAATGTGTTTGTGTGCGTGTGAATGTGCAAATGGGCAGCGCACATAGCCACATAGTGCGTGTGAATGTGCATATGAGTAACTGCATAGCTGACGTCTATGATGATGGTTTTTCTGCAGGCATTTCATGGGTGCAGGGCAATGCTGAGAGCCTTCCTTTCTCAGACTGCTCCTTCGATGCTTACACCATAGCATTCGGTATTCGAAACTGCACCAACGTGCAACAGGTAAGCTCTATTGGTGCTCAGTTTTGTTTTCTTTTTTTTTTTTTTGGCACGTTGGGAGGAAGGAAGTTAGGAGGGCCTGTCAGCTTGGTCATTTGCAGAATGAAAGTTTTTCTCAGTGGCAAGAAGTTGTTAACATATTCTAGACAGTGGCTGACAAATTGTCGTACCTGTGAAATTTTAATTGGGGGCCACAGCTGAAAAATTGTTCGTCATGACTTCTACTTTGGGTTTTGGTTGTTGCTGTGGACAAGGGACATATGTAGGCCTTAACTGTACAAGAGTGTCATGGGAAAACTACCCTCTGAACATCCTGTGAATTTAGTGTTTGAAAATCTGTTTGAAATTATGGCAAAGTGAGATTTTTGTACCGCTCTACAGTGGCGTTGACTGCTGTAGTCAAAATGACTTGGGGTCCAGGGACAGCAGTTCATCAGATTTTGCTTGGTCAGAAATGTGTTAAAGCTTATCTTTAGGTGACATTGGGGTTGTTGTTTTTTTCAGCAACTGTGTACACACAGAGAGTGGACAAGTGAGTGGTAAATAATGTGGTATGAGGGCTGTTTTTTTTGTTTTTCTTTACAGATGTGATGTGCTTGAGGAAATGAGGAAGATGGTTTATAGGAGTCAGCCAGTTGTGTGGAGGATTTTGGTATGCTGACACTTCCCATAGCTGTCTTCCATCAGAACAAACCAAAAAAGAAGTGACCGTGATGCACTGTGCATTTTTTTTCTATCTGTTTCTCCCTAAATGTTTGTATGAATATGTTGTGTGTGTGTTTGACTTGAGAGAAAGAGGGGTGTGTATGTATGAATAGAATAGAATAGAATAGAATATTTTGTTGTCACAAAACCTTAAGGTTTATAAGACACAATAAAACATAAACATGAGCATATCAAGAAAAGAAATCATTCGTGAACAAATTTCGCCAGCCTTGGCTGTGATTCTTTTAGTAAGATCAATTCACTGGGCTTAGCATTTGAAAGACATATCGATTTGGAATTTGTGTCGATAAATATTGTGTCTTACTCTTACACAGTTGTCTAAAAGGTGGATCTTGTCTTCTAAACTGTTACAGGTATCAAACAGTCTTTGCTCTTTCAGTGTTTCTTTGTGGGTTGTTTTTTTTTTTGTGTGTGTGTGTGTGTGAATGTTTCTGAGAGTATGCATTTTGCGTGGTTGTGTGTATATACATGTGACTATATTGTCATGTGTGTTTACTTACACATTCATGACAGTTTGGTGTCGTATACTCGTATACTGTACCATGTTAGACTTGCCTGTCAGTTTGCTGTGTTGACCTAGCTTGCATCAGTTTGACATGGTAAAGTATATTCAACCAAACAAGGAGCATAATACTAACTTTGGAAACCAGTCAGAGGTGCCATAGCAGAATTGGTTAGGCTTTGGATTTCACATCTGGTATTCACCATGGATCAGGGGGCAAGGCCCCTTTTCGGCATGGTGTTATGTCCTCAGAAAAGGCACTTTACTTTGATTTTCTTCACTGACGCCTACATGTGTTAATGGGTACCTAACTTTGGTCTTGGAAGGTGAAAATGCTGGAAGGAGAGGATTGGGTCCTGCCTTTTTGTGCTGAGCCCTGAACACTGTGGATGTGATTTCACTGCCGTGATGGCTGTTTAACCCATTTGTATTGAGGTTAATTTGACAGAGAGACTCTTCCTAATGTTTGGCTGTGACTGGGGTGAGTGTCAGAGTGTACAAGGCTGTGGGACCTGTAGGAACCAGTCAGAACATTGGCACCTCCATGACGTGTGCAGTGTTGGCCTAGTGGTAGTGTGTCCGCCTAGAAAGCCACAGAACCTGAGCGCACTGATTCGAATCCCACAGTCAGCAGTATTTTCTCCCCCACCACTAGACCTTGAGTGGTGGTCTGGACTCTAGTCATTCGTATGGGAGGATAAACTGAGGTCCCGTGTGCAGCATGCTCATAAAAGAACCCATGGCAACAAAAGTGTCAGTGTAGCAATGTGCTCTCCCTCAGGAGAGCAGCCCTAATTTCACACGGAAAAATATGTTGTGACAAAAGAGTAATACAATACAGTGCAATAAAATAGAGTACACTGAGGGTTACAGCTTGAGATGAGGGTGGTACAGCAGTGGTGACTGTTGTGACAAAAAGAGTAATGCAGTACAGTACAATATATATACAGTACAATGCAGCACAATACAAATTTACAATACAATGCAATACAGTACAGTACAGTACAATACAATACAATACAGTATACTGAGGGTAACAGTGTGAGGTGAGGGCAGTACAGCAGAGAGTGGTGACTGTTGTGACAAAAGAGTAATACAATACAATGCAGTAGAATACAGTACAACACAATACAGTACAGTACAGTACAGAACAATATACTGAGGGTTACAGTGTGAGGTGAGGGCAGTACAGCAGAGAGTGGTGACTGTTGTGACACAGGTGGTGGACGAGGCATACAGAGTGCTGAAGCCAGGGGGTCGCTTCATGTGCCTGGAGTTCAGCCAGGTCACCAACCCCCTCCTCAGAAGGTACGTATGATCGTAGTGTCCCACAGGAGGCAGCTGCTGTCCTGACAGTCTAGTCTAGAGTTCGATTATTGTGGAGAGTGTCTTGCCCAAGTTACCGTAAAGTTCGGTCTATTGAGCGCACTGGTATATATGCCGCACCCACTAAATTTTGGAAAAAATTGAACTTTATACATACATAAGCCGCACTGGCTTATAAGCCGCACTTATTTCCGGTACCGGAACACATAAAATAATAAATAAACACAACGAAAATAAGATCCATAATTTAGGGATAGTCACATTTATTCAACGTCATCCTGCTCACGGAATCCACTAAAATCTTCGTCTTCAGTGTCTTGAGTTGAAGAGAACCAGCACAGCTTCCTCCGCCATCTTGTCACTGACTTCAGCCTCGCTTTCACTTCATGAACATGAAGGTGGAGGTCGCTGCTGGTTCGTCGCCTGCACTGTTGTCTGCTAGGTCGATCGCCTTCAATTTGAAGGCTGCATCATAGGCATAACGTCGCGTTTTCGGCATGATGAGGGTGTACGCTTGAGCAGAGTAGAACTAAATGCTGATCTGAAGGCTTTAATGTGTGCGGATTTAATTTATAAAACGTGAACAGTTAGTACACTATCCTGAAGCTCATGGACAGAAATCATGATTTTGGTGAGTTGAAGGGCAGCTAAGAATAGACGAGAACGTGACACTCCCGGGATCGTTAAAATCCGCAAATAAGCCGCATCATTGTATAAGCCGCAGAGGTTGAAGCTGGGGTAAAAAGTCGCAGCTTATAGACCGAACTTTACGGTACTGTCCTGACTATATAGGCTAGAGTTTGATTATAGTGGGGAGTCTTACCCAAGTTACATCTCCACTCTCTCATCCGAGAGGGCTTTTTGGACAGTCGGTGTTGGTATGGTTCCCAAAGGCCATCTAGCCTCCAAAGCTGCAGCACTAAGAGTCAGTCAGTCTTGTCTCCTAGTTTGGGACTCATAGTCCTTCACACACAAAAATCAACCCCAACTAAGCTGTAAATGAATTCCCACTGCAGTGGATAAACCATTGATCATACAGCTCTCACCTCTCTGTCGGTCCAGCCATAAGCTGATATCAGTCTTTGATATAAGCAAACAGCAGGAAAGGCCAGTTCAGGGGGCACTGTTTTTCTGTTTCAGTGTGTATGACTTATTGTTTCAGTGTGATTGGCTATTTTTCAGTGTGTTGGATTCTTCGGTGTGCAAGTCATTTCTTTGTTTCAGTGTGTATGATTTAAAAAAAAAAGAAGAAGTATTCTTTATTTTGTTTCAGAGTATATGACATTTATTTGTTTAAAATATTTCAGTGTGTACTACACATATTCATTCAATATGTTTCAGTGTGTACTACACCTATTCATTCAATCTGTTTCAGTGTGTACTATATCTATTCATTCAAGATGTTTCAGTGTATACTGCACCTATTCATTCAAGATGTTTCAGTGTGTACTACACCTATTCATTCAAGATGTTTCATTCAATATGTTTCAGTGTGTACTACACCTATTCATTCAAGATGTTTCAGTGTGTACTACACCTATTCATTCAATATGTTTCAGTGTGTACTACACCTATTCATTCAAGATGTTTCAGTGTGTACTACACCTATTCATTCAATATGTTTCAGTGTGTACAACACCTATTTGTTCAATATGTTTCAGTGTGTACAACACCTATTCGTTCAATATGTTTCAGTGTGTACAACACCTGTTCGTTCAATATGTTTCAGTGTGTAAGACATCTATTGATTCAAAATTTTTCAGTGTTTATGATACCTATTCATTCAATATGTTTCAGTGTGTATGACAACTATTGATTCAGAATGTTTCAGTATGTACAACACCTATTGAGTCAAAATGTTTCAGTGTGTAAGACAACTATGGATTCAAAATGTTGCAGTGTGTACGACACCTATTCGTTCAACGTGATACCTGTGATGGGCCAGGTGATAGCAAGGGACTGGAAATCATACCAGTACCTTGTGGAGAGTATCCGACAGTTCCCTGATCAGGTCAGCTTTTTTTTTTTGCTTTTTTTTCATTCATTCTTTTTTTTTCTTTCATGCATTCATACATTTGTTCACTATTCAATTCTATTTTTGTGCATGATTATGTGTTCATATGTTTGTAATTGAGTATGTGTATGTTCTTGTGTGTGTGTTTGTGGTTTAGTGTGTTTGTGTGTGTATGCACGGAAGAAAGGTTAACATGCCACAGGCACAAACACATTTATCAGCATGTCTTCTTGCAAGAACATCCGCATGAGGGCAAGATGTTAAAAAAAAGCTGTATAAGCTTATTCTTTTACCCTCAATAAAGATCAGTTTGACTTGACTTGAAATGTGAGAAATGTTACACTTCAAACATAAATGTTTGTGTGTTGCTAGCAATGCATGTTGGTGACCAAATCATTCATTCCTACTTCTTTTTTATTTTTTTAACTGTCATGTCTCCACATAACAGGAGGCACTGTGGATTAATCGGTTAGCAGACTTGTGATCCAGTGTTCACCGGTGATCAGGGTTGGAAGCCATGTTTCAGCATGGTGTTGTGTCCTTGAGAAGGGCATTTTACTCCGCTTTTCCTCACTCTTCCCAGGTGTGAATGGGTACCTGACTTTGGTCAGTGAAGGTTAAAAATCGGTGGAAGGAGAGGATAGGGACCTACCTTCCTTAGACACAGTGAATATGAATTCACTGCCCCTGTTTTCCATAAAAGGCTATGGCACCGTACAACCTTTCTTTTTTTTTTTTTAATTAATTTTTTTTAAATTACACATGCTATACTGTGACCCACTGGTGCAGACTCCGGCAGGGGTCTGATCCCGTCCTGTCAAAACTACTACCCTATTGAAGGGGAGAAAACGGAAGTAGATGCGGCTAGTTACCTACCTCCAGTATATTACCTCACCTGTGCGTGCCTGTAGAGCAGCCTTTCTTTTGATTATCATTATAATCATTATCATTATTAGCATGATCATCATTATTATTATAAGCATGATCATCGTTATTATCATCCTTCCAGGAGGAGTTTTCGGACATGATCCGCAGTAGTGGCTTCAGAATGGTGTCCTACGAAAACCTGACCTTTGGAGTAGCGGCCATACACTCTGGCTTCAGGCTTCACGCATGACCTTAAAGAATGAATACTTGTGTGACTCAATACAGATGTTTTTTCTTTGATTGGTCAACATTGATTTTTTTGTGATGGATGATACGAACTTTACGAATATCCAGGTTTCTGATAATGTATAGATATGCATCTCTAATGCTCTGAAAATTGAAAGGACACACTGTGTGTTCATCAAGCAGGTCTCTGTGATGTTACCCACCCCAAAAAAATTTCTATAACAAACTGATAACAAGAGAGGCAAGGCCTTCAAGACTCACTTGTGATACACTTAAAAAAAAAAAAAAAAAAAAAAATCTAATCGTTAAAATGCGTTCTGTATTATAAAGCTTCGGGTTAAAAAAAAAAGAAAAAAAAGAAGTCCTAACCAGATTCGAACCCTGCGTGTTCGGGTGAGAAGAAACTGTCTTACCCATTATACTATTGTGGCTCCTTAACTGATGTTCTAAAATTTAATATTTGAACATACTTTTTTAAAGGGCGATAAATCAATTTGCTGTATTCGCAGTGAGAACGCTGTTTAAATCATATTATTCGGGTGTATCTTAGGCATTCAAAAAATCTTTAAGGGCAATAAAAAAATTCTTTTTAAGTCCGCAGTAAAGGAGACATGGCTATCGCTGCAATCACACTGCAACATTTAGCCGTTTTCTCTAGATCTAGATAGATGTACAGGTTTAGTTACACCCGCTGGGAATGTAGTACGACACGGTCGATTCAATTTCTCTTTTATGTTCATTCTAGTTTTATAGTTTTAAAGTTAATATGAAAATTTAGTATTTTGTTAAACTAATAACATGTAGAGCCAAGTACAAGTACTTCTAAACGTCGTAAGAAGTGAAAAGGACTTCATTTTGAGAAAAGACGAGACTGGAAATTTTTTCGTTTCATCATGATCAGTTAAAGGGTATTAACTTCCATGGTTTACAATTTTTAACTGTGAATTCCGACTGATTCTGTGGATATTTTCATGGCAGTTTGGGGCATAATCCAGTAAGTGATGAGGCGTTCACAAATCTTTCTCTGAATAAATATTTAACGGTCTCCTTCTCCACCTTTCCATCACGTTATCGTGTATTGTCCATTGAATATAGGATTGAACGGGCAGGTCAACAACTTGAAACAAAATGTCGTCGTTTGCGAAGAATATGAGCACGCACTTTGAATGTGTATAAATATGTGTACGCAACTGATTTTTGCCCATGACCTTCAGGGCTCAGCCAGTAGATCTGTAAAGTCCACTCGTCGTATTGATTTTAGTATTTTCCAAAAAAGACCACTTGGGCGAATGAACATAGTGAAAGCCCTGTACACTGAGAGTAAAACACACAAGCTTTTTATGTATTGAGTATAATTTCAAAATGTAATGTTTAAGATGAGAAAGATTAGTTTAAAGCAAATTAAGTCCCCTAGCATTAATTACAGATTAATTTCCCTTTTTTACTATCTGCACCAAAACGTTTGCAAAATAAATAAAACTTCCATGCTTAGCAAAAGAAGTTCCTGTTTGAACAAAAAATGATAATGACTGGTCTTGTTGTTGTGTCAGAATATCAGATAAAGGACCAAGTTTAGAGAATACAAAAAATATAAATATAACAGTAAATGCAGTTTGCATATAATTTGGCTTCTTTTAAAAAAAAAATTTTGTGCCCATCCCAGAGGTGCAATATTGTTTTAAACAAAATGACTGGAAAGAACTGAGTTTTCCTATTTTTATGCCTAATTTGGTGTCAACTGACAAAGTATTTGCAGAGAAAATGTCAATGTTAAAGTTTACCACGGACACACAGACACACACACAGACACACACAGAGACAACTGAACACCGGGTTAAAACATAGACTCACTTTGTTTACACAAGTGAGTCAAAAAGATTGAAAATCATGTACGGGAGTTTCAGTCTGACACAAGGATCGTCTGCAGTGAAGAAGAGTTCTTTCCCTTCACTGCTTGGCAAAGAAACCTTGATGATTATGACAAAATGGTTTGCCTGTCTTTTGTATTATAATGATGCAGATTTGTTCGTAATGTGCAGCATTAGGGTGACTCTCGGAGGCAGTCTGGGGCTCCCATTAATTAGGATAACTAATTAGGATAAATGGGTTCCTGGGACCTCCATGATTTTTACCTTATCAGAAGCCTGGAAATACTTTGCTTGGTGACCCACTACAGATAATAACTTTGTCAATGAATATACTTTAGATTGATAATAAGGTGATAAAATGTATGTGTGCATGCATGCGTGTGTGTGTGTGTGTGTGTGCAAATTATGTATTATTTCTGTAGTATATATATTATGCAGTTTTATTATGAAGTATGTGAGATTGGTGAAAGGGTATAAATGAGTGCATACATGTCTTGTGTCTGATTTATTATGAACAGCACTGGTTTCTTTTTTTTGTTTGTTGCTTTGTTTTAGCAGTATGGAAATGTGTGAAATAATTATTGAAGGTGTCAGTTTAGTATTTACCAACAAAATATGATTAAAATGACATTTAATCACACATACTTAACCGTGACCCAACTAGTGCAGACTCCGGCAGGGGTCTGACATTCCTGTCCTGTGCAAACTACTATCCGCCTATGCGGAGAAAATGAGAGAACTACGGCCGATAACCTCCCGGAAGTAGGTAACGTCCCCTTTGTCCCCCTGGTTATCGCCCTCTTTTTCCGGCAGCCATCTCGACACCTGTACCTGTGCACTTCATACGGCTAAGTTTTTCGCATTTTCTACCTGTCTATCGATTCTTTGGCGTTTCTGTTTTGTGTCCGATTATGTCTTCAAACAGGTCGCACAATTATGTAGCCCGATTGGGAGATCGGGCTAAAATTAAGGCACGATCGCAATCGATTCGCGATCAGTCTGGGCCCTCTACCTCTGCCGCTCTCAGCAACGCCAACCCTACGCCACCCCCACTTCCTCCGCTACCTCCGGTCGACTCCAGACCACCACTACCCACTACGCCTCCTCCGGCGACTTCTACAGGTTTGCTTACCAATACACAGGTCAGTGGTGCCATTCACAATCCTTTTTTCGATTCGCGATCGGACTCGTCGCGATCCGCGATTTCTCGGCTCTGCCAGTCGGCAGTACCCGAGTCGACCTCCTCTATCCCTTTCCCCATGCCCTCAGTCTCAAGGGATTTTTGCACAAACCCTTTGGGGAAACAACGCAAGTCACTTGCTCTGGATCCGCACACTAGTCTGGGCCCTACGTGCGATGCGTCCGTGGTGGCGGCCGTGACATCGGATCACGAGCCCCCCACGCGGCATGCCTCGACCGTCTCGGATCCTTTGGCGACCGTGGCGTGTAGGGATGCCCTCCCATTGTGCAGGGAGGAAGGTGGACCACTAGGGGACACGCTTGCCCATACGCGTGCACCCCTCCCCTTGTCACGATTTTCCAATCCAAGGGAGGCAACTCCTGCTTCGGTCCCCTTATCGGTGACCGCCGCAGTTACTTCCCTTGCACCGTCACTGCCCCTTGCCTCCAGTGCAGGCGCGTGCACGGTTCCACCAAGCCATGCAGTGATGTCCACATCTGCCATTTCTCCAGCTGCTGCTGTTTCCCAGCCACAAACGGTCTCACAGCAAGCTGCTCAAACAAACAATCAGCAGCTCATTATCAGCTTGCTGCAGCAATTATGCTCCACTGTCCTTCCTGGTGCCACACCTTCTCCTGCTTCTGCTCCTTCTTCTAATGCAATACCACCACCCCCTGCCACCCACCAGCAGCTACCCTCCACTTCAGCAGGACACACTCAGAGCACCCAGGACAGCCACACTGGCCACGTGCCCAGCACACAGCCTGATCCATCACCCTATGCCACTGAAGAGACTTTTTCTGATGGTGACACAGACTCAGAGGAACCACCTTCAGAAGAAAACCAGTTGGTTTCCCTGCAGGAAGCACTAGGACACCTAGCTTCCTACACTCCAGACAGGGTGGAGACAATTCATGCACCGGGCACGCCTCAATCCTGCGGTGCTATGGAAATCATGGGCATCCACAGATCCTCCAATGGCCCTCACTATGCCCTCACACAGTCGCCCATGGTACTTGATGCCCTGCATAGTACGCTGGCACGCATCAGGGGCCAACCCATCAGCGAGGTCCCCTCTGATTCTGTACCCGATTTCCCTGCAGCAATGGGTCGAGGCAAATTCTTAAAAACCCAACCCAGACCCACTTCAAAACCCCCACTGTTAGCTCCGGGTCCTATCCCGCAAAGGCCCCTGCCTCTTTCTCAGGAGGACCTACTACTACTCCCAAACAATTCGCAGGCCAATCGCTCAGTCACAGTGACAGACAGATTCTTGATGGACCTGGAAGAAGCTGCAAGGTTGTCCCTTGAATCAACTGCAGCCATAGACAACTTCCTGGCGGGCCTTGCCACAGCACTGATGGAAACGCCAGCTGACCCACCAGCCGGCCTTGACATCTCGGTCTTCTCTCCCTTCGTACAGCAGATCGCCCAGCTCCTTATGCGCTCTGCCAATATACAAGCGCAGGCCTACATGAACGTGATTTTGGCCAGGAGGGACGCTGTGCTCGACCACTCTCCATACGTGCGTTCTCTGCCAGAACATGCTTCCCTCAGAGCGCTTCCTCCCGCCGACGGTTCCCTTTTTGGTCAAGGCTTCCCCACTGCGGCCATCAAACGCCGCGCAGACTTGGGTAGGGACCTTGCCCTCGGCGCAGGCCCTCTCCGCACTCAGGCACACCCGCGGCATGCTCAACGGCATCAGCCCTACACCTTAAGGCGTAGCAACATTACCTCCTTCCGACCGCGCCCGCGCCAATCCACAACCTCAAATGCCAGAGCACAACCCAGGCCACAACCCAGGGGTCAGCCCAGACCGTACAGGCGCCAGCCGCACTCACTCCGCCCTCCACGCAGGCCAGCAACCAACTCCACTCCGGCCCACCCCCAATGACTTGCCCCCGCCCTTCACCCGCCACTCGCGCACCAACAGCCAGCAGGAAGCCTGTCCAGGCACATGCCAGCGTGGCTGTCTCTCCCAGCATGCGAGTGGGTCCTCCGGGTGATAGGGTCGGGGTTCCGCCTGCCTTGGCTCTCCTCCAAGGCACCTCTCACTCTCTCTCCTCCTCCCTTCCCCCCCCCTCAGGGCGACACAGCCTGCTCAGCCCTGCGGGACGAAATACTCTCTCTTCTCCACAAAGAGGCCATAGAAGAAGCTCCTCCTCTCTCCCCGGGCTTCTTCGGCCGCATTTTCGTCGTTCCCAAAACATCCGGCGGATGGCGGCCAGTCCTAGACCTTTCGCCCCTAAACAGATATCTCCAGCACAAATCATTCCGCATGGAATCACCTGCGTCAATCAGGGACTCCATCAGACAAGGCGACTGGGCAGTCTCCATAGACCTCACAGACGCTTACTTCCATGTCCTCGTTCACCCCAGGGACCGCAAGTGGCTCCGCTTCTCATGGGAAGGCAAGTCCTTCCAGTTCAGAGCCCTTCCATTCGGCCTGGCTCCAGCCCCGTGGGTCTTCACCAGAGTGGTCAGGGAACTATGTTTGGCCCTCAGGAGCAAGGGCATACGCCTGAGGGTCTACCTAGACGACTGGTTGATCCTCGCAGAGAGCAAGGCCCTCTGCCAGCATCACCTCAACCTCGTCAGGACCCAGTGCCAAGCACTGGGCTTTCTGATGAACACAGACAAATCGGAACTGGAGCCCTCTCAACAGTTCGAATTCCTGGGTATGGCGATCGATTCGGTATCAATGACCATACGTCCGGCCATGCCTCGCCTCCACAGGCTACACAGCCTCCTTTCTCATCTATCACAGGCAGCCTCGGCGTCAGCCAGGGAGCTTGCCTCTCTACTGGGCTTCATGGAGTCTCTTGCTGCACTGGTCCCCTTGGGCAGACTACACAAACGCCCATTTCAGCGCCACTTCCAGAACAGGTGGTCCCAGTCTTCTCAGACGTGGGACACCCAGATTCCTCTAGGCACATGGTTCTCACAGTCGACCCAGCGCTGGATGGACATGCAATGGCTCAACGCCGGGGTTCCCATCTCGAACCCAACTCCAGATGCAGAACTATACACAGATGCCTCCAACATGGGCTGGGGTGCCCACATGGAGAACCACACAGCGTCGGGGACTTGGTCCCCACAGCAGCAATCATGGCACATCAACAAACTGGAACTGGAGGCGGTCTCCCTTGCCCTCCAGCACTTCCTCCCCCACGTTTCGCGCAGGTCGATCTTGCTATGCACAGACAACACGACGGTAGCATGTTATCTGAACAAACAGGGGGGAGCTCACTCTCACCAGCTGTCCCTGCATGCGGAGACAGTCCTCCTCTGGTGTCAGGAGCACAACATCCACCTGACAGCACGACATGTCCCAGGCAAGCTCAACATTCTAGCAGATTACCTCAGCAGATCCCACACAGTGCTTCAGACGGAGTGGACCCTGTCACACTCAACACTTCAGCCGATCTGGGACCATTGGCACAAACCACATGTGGATCTCTTCGCCACAAGGTTCAACTTCCGCATCCCCACATACGTCTCCCCAGTCCCAGACCCGCAGGCCTGGGCCGTGGACGCCCTGTCGATCAGCTGGTCCAACCTTTCGGGGTACGCCTTCCCCCCACTGCCAATCATGGGAAAAGTCCTCAGAAAGGCAAGGCTGGAGAGTGCCGTCCTGATTCTCATCGCACCCCACTGGCCAGCACAGCCGTGGTTTCCCGACCTTCTCCACCTCACTCACGTCCCCCCACTCCGCCTTCACATCGGCAGACACTCCCTAGTTCAGCCCCGCTCAGGCATTCCCCACGGAAACCCAGAGGTTCTCAACCTACACGCCTGGCTACTGTGCGGGAATCTCTGTCAGCACTAGGCGCCTCTGATGACACAGCCGACCTCGTATGCAGGTCACATCGCAAAGGCACTCAAGGCGTTTACTCTGCACACTGGAATCGCTGGCTCTCCTGGTGCTCTACCCACTCAGTCAATCCCACACACCCATCCAACATGGACCTCGCCAACTTTCTCGCTTTCCTCTCCTCCTCCAAAGGCCTCTCCGCCTCTGCAGTACGCGTCCATCGCGCTGCAATCAGCTCCACTCTTCGGCAACTAGGCGGACCCTCTTTCTCAGATGACCCCCTGCTTAGGGCATTAGTCCGAGGGGCTTCCCTCAGCCACACACGTACATCCCCTCGGTCCCCTTCTTGGGACCTGTTTCTGGTACTACAATACCTCCGCAAGGCACCCTTCGAACCCCTTGCTATAGCTCCCTTCAAGCTACTCTCAATGAAGACACTCTTTCTCGTCTCACTCGCCTCAGGCAGACGTTGTAGTGAGGTCCATGCCCTCAGTGGCGTCACACAGGATATAGCCTTTGAGCCGGACGGATCTATCTCACTTAGGTTCCTCCCTGAATTTCTTGCCAAAAATCAGACTCCCGATACACCCTCTCCCATTCTTTTCATCAAACCGCTCTCTTCCATTCTAGCCCATGATGACGAGGATAGATTCCTCTGCCCGGTCAGGGCCCTGCGCATATACCTCAAAAGGTCGCGTCCTTTCCGAGCGTCCAAGCGACGCCTCTTCATTAGCTGGAACCTAGACCATCCACGTGACATTAGCAAAACGTCGCTGTCTCGATGGATAGTCAATGCGATCAAAGGTGCATATGCAGACGTAGGTTTAAGACTCGATGCCTCCTCAGCCAGAGCGCATGAAGTCAGAGCGTGGTCCTCCTCTCTTGCCCTGGCGCACTCAATACGGCTACAAGACATCTTAGATGCCGCCTAC
Source organism: Babylonia areolata (assembly GCF_041734735.1). NCBI lineage: Eukaryota > Metazoa > Mollusca > Gastropoda > Neogastropoda > Buccinidae > Babylonia > Babylonia areolata. Next base: position 19,824,683 of record NC_134904.1, on the reverse strand, counting down.
TGGAAAAATCCTGCCACCTTCATCGACTTCTACCTGAGAGACGTCGCACGCCTGCGGGATGATGGCTCAAGAGGCATCGCTTCTGTGGTAGTTGCACAGCAGGCTATCGCAGCACATAGACAGTAGAACAGGCTAGCCCGCCACCTTGTCGCGCTATTCTGCACTAGTTGGGTCACGGTTAAGTATGTGTGATTAAAAGGAAATTTTCTATCTAAAATTACGTTTAAATAACATACTTACCGTGACCCAAATTTAAGACCCTCCCGGCCTCCCCGCTTCCTGTTCTCCCTGCTCGCTGCGCTGCTGATGGCATATTGCCGTCAAAAGAGGGCGATAACCAGGGGGACAAAGGGGACGTTACCTACTTCCGGGAGGTTATCGGCCGTAGTTCTCTCATTTTCTCCGCATAGGCGGATAGTAGTTTGCACAGGACAGGAATGTCAGACCCCTGCCGGAGTCTGCACTAGTTGGGTCACGGTAAGTATGTTATTTAAACGTAATTTTAGATAGAAAATTTCCTTTTACTCCCAAGATGTTTTGTGAGTGTGTGTGCATGTGTGTGTGCATGTGTGTGTTTGTTTGTGCGTGTGTGTGTGTCCGTGTGTGTGTGTGTTAAAATAACTTTGTGTTGTATGTCGCCAGATTTACAAATCCAGATGTATCTTCATCTCATTGATATGCAGCCAACTTCATGGTTGAAAAATCTGCTGTACTGGGGAGGAGGCACAGGTGTGTGTGGGTGGGGGTGCAGGGATAGGGTAGCCAGTGGCTGGAATGGTGGAAATAGAATGATAATAATTATAATAATGATAAGAAGAAAACACAGAAAACAATGAGGAAGGTGGTGTAGAGGTGGTGGGGGTCATTATCAGATGTAACGCTTGTCCCACCCCTCGAGCTACCCCTACACAGGAGGCTAACGAAGGTATGTTACTTAGGCAGAATGCATGGAATGTGACCGCTGCTGATGAGTGTGCTTGTCAGTGAAGGCTGACGTCTCACTGTGGTAAAACTGACCAGAAGGAAGGTGGCAGAATGGCTAAGACGTTCAGCTGCCAATACAGAGTCCATGAGGATGTGGGTTCGAATCCCGCTCTCGCCCTTTCTCCCAAGTCTGACTGGAAAATCAAACTGAGCATCTAGTCTTTCGGATGAGACGATAAACCAAGGTCCCGTATGCAGCACACACTTGGCGCACCAAAAAAGAACCCATGGCAACAAGAGTGTTGTCCTCTGGCAAAAATCTGTTAAAAGAAATCCACTCTGACAGGTACACAAATACATATATAAGCATGCACTCAAGGCCTGACAAGTGCGTTGGGTTATGCTGCTGTCAGGCATCTGCCTTGAAGATGTGGTGTAGCGTATATGGATTTGCCAAATGCAAAGAAGCCTCCTTTAGAAACTGAAACTGACCAGGGTTCCCACTGAGGAAAATAAAAAAAATTCCTGAAATTCTAGGGATCTGGGGTCATGGTCCCCAGTAAAAATATTTTTGTTTTTTTTAATTAACATTCAAAATGATGAAACCTGGCACCAATCGGAGCATATTTGTAGCACTTTACTGCCATTGTCATAAATCTACTACAATTCACACACAGCATCTCCAATCTTAAATCGACAGGGATGAAAACGGTATGGATACATACCAGCACTTCTCAGTTTTTTCTTTCATAAAGTAGTAAGTACAGTAATATTCCCAATTATCATGTTAACTCTAAGCGAATAAGATTTTTTTTTCTTCTGAAAATGTGTTTAGGTGACTCTTATATTTTCACTTTTTGCTGAAATCTGCTAAAAGAATTGCGGAAAAGTGGGAATCATGCTGACTTTACAGATGAGGATTTCAGTTACCACTCTTTACATGAACTTCTTCCTCTTTGGACTGTGCTTTTTATTCAGCAAAATGTGCGGGGATTTGATTTATAAAACGTGAACAGTTAGCACACTATCCTGAAGCTCATCCAAAAATTCATGCACAGAAATCATGATTTTGGTGAGTTGAAGGGCAGCTAAGAATAGATGAGAACGTGACACTCCCGGGATCGTTAAAATCCTCAAATAAGTTGCATCATTGTATAAGCCATAGAGGTTGAAGCTGGGGTAAAAAGACGTGACTTATAGACCGAACTTTATGGTACACACAAAGCAGCAACTGCACTTTGAATTCATGCCATAATGATTTCATTACACCATTGATCAGCAGTTCAGGGATTAATCTCGTCCTGTGGTTTCACAGTCTGTAACCTTTACACACAGTGTAGCACCACCATTTTGCAGTCTGTAACCTTCACACACAGTGTACCACCACCATTTTACAGTCTGTAACCTTTCCACACAGTGTAACTCCACCATTTTACAGTCTGTAACCTTTACACACAGTGTAACGCCACTATTTTACAGTCTGTAACCTTTCCACATAGTGTAGCAGCACCAAAGTTTCACCAAGAAGAAAAGACCGTTGCACAACATAACGCAGTGTGACCCAGAATTTCTCCTATTATCTGGCCTGGTGTCCTGTAGATGTTGTCTGAGATGCCTCGGCAAGACGATGTCAACCTCATGCTCTGACCGAAGTCTGATGCCCTGTCTGGACGGAGGCAGCTCTACCACGTCGCTGTCTTTGTCGCCAGGAGGACCATTGCAGATGTCAGTGCCACACACACACATCACCGAATCGCCTCCCTTGACGCATCGAGCTGCTGTGACAGCCACTTTTTCCACGCAGTCGAAGATGGTACCATACTCTGCAGTGAGAACATGGGGGTGATGAATGGTTGGCGGTGATAGTGACAATGGTGAATTTCATTGGATGATGTGTTCATGATGAAAGCACTTTGCTAATGGTATGAAACACTGTATTATGATGTGCACAAAGATGCAGGACCAGAGATGTAAACATAACGCACAAACATTTATATGCTCTCTCTCACTCTCTCTGTGTGAATTCACCCCCATGGCCCCCACCCCCACCACTCCCTTTCTCTCTCCACGGTCTTTTTTTTTTCCTTCTTCATAACTTGTGTGGCAGTTGCACAAACTTAATGGTGGTGACGATAAAGCAAGAAGGTGTACAATTAAGTATTTACTAGTAAAATTGCGTCACCACAATAAAAAAAGAAAGAAAGAAAACATAACCACGTAATGATTATAGTGAATATAATTGCATATTAATGAACACAGTCACTGATATTGTCTCACTGCAGCAATGATTATTGTGAATATAAACACATTGATTGTCAGTCGAGGAGGCAACTGCTATTCCGACTATTTGGGCTAGAATTTGATTATAGTGGAGAGTGTCTTGCCCAAGTTACATCCCCACTCGGCTAAGAGGGTTTTAGGACAGTCGGGGTTGGGATGGTTCCCAAAGGCCAACTAGCCCACAAGGCTGCAGCACTAAGAACCAGTGCAATTTTGCCTCCTAGTTTGAGAGTCATAGTCCTTCACAAAAGACTAAGCTGTAAATGATTTCCCATTGACTGGAGAAACCACTGATAATACAGCTCTCACTTTGCTGTTGGCCTAAATGTAAAACTTACGTCAATCTGTGATATAAGCTGAGTGTTGGGCCGATAAACACATAATGAACAGTCATTGTCATTCTCTCACTCCAGTTAACGTCTCGATTACGTTACCTGTTGTCATGTTCAGACAGTGGCCGCTACAGCCGGTCAGATAGGTTTCTGGACTCTGACGCAACGAAGTGACGTTGCATCCAAACTCGCCTCTGACGCCCAAGCATTTGTAACAGCGGACAGGTGAGATGGCATCAGAGGCTGGAGACATGACGTCAGAGAAGGGGTTGAAGAAATCTTGGTCATCTGATGCAGATCCCGACCCGTCATCCCACGGGAGCTCCTCTTCAGCTGATTGGCTGCCTGGGCACAGTTAAACAAAGTTATAAACACCTTAAGCAACGGGCGCAACAACCGAGTGGTTAAAGCGTTGGACTTTAAATCTGAGGGTCCCAGGTTCGAATCTTGGTAATGGCGCCTGACTGGTAAAGGGTGGAGATTTTTCCGATCTCCCAGGTCAACATGTGTGCAGACCTATTGTGCTTGAACCCCTTTCGTGTGTATACGCAAACATAAGCTCAAATACGCACGTTATAAGTTCTGTAATCCATGTCAGCGTTTGATGGGTTATGGAAACGAGAACATATCCAACATGCACACCGCCGAAAACGGAGTATGGCTGCCTACATGGCGGGGGTAAAAACGGTCATACACGTAACAGCCCACTCGTGTACATACGAGTGAACGTGGGAGTTGCAGCCAACGAACGAAGAAGAAGAGAACACCCTAAACAAGTAACACACAAAACCCGAGAGAAAATAAACTACGACGAAAAAAAAAGCCCATGGTTTCCTCAAATTATTCTTTTTCTCTTAAGGCAAGGCAAAGAATCTTATAAAACCACAGGGGGTGTATAAACATGACACACACGCATCTTTTACATATATCATTACAAACAAAAAGAGTGATGTTTAAAGCTACATTTTTTTCAAAAGCCCACGCGAGTAGATTTTGTTTTTTAAAACATAGCAGTGGGGTATTTGAGCAATTTCAGTTTTTGTGCACGCGTGTGAATGTGCGTGTGTGTATGTTTGCGTGTATATACACGTGCGTATGTGTGCGTGCCGTGCGATCATGTAGTGTATGTGTGTGTGATCATGTAGTATGTATGTGTGTGTGCCTTCACACACACGTTTTCTTACCTGTCGTAAAAGTACAGGCGACAGGTAGACCCATCAGCAAAGTGAAGAGAATCCAGTGAAATGGAAAAAGCTCCATTTTTTTTTTCTTCTGACGACCTGTAGTGAGCCTTTAATGTTCCGAATCAGTAAGCTGCTTGCTTGTCTTAATGTACTGTGCTGAGTTTCACGACTCTACATTGACAAAGGCCCTTTTAAAGTCACGTCGTTCGATGCAGGAGTGTTGATTTGGTTCACCAGTGGAGGTCCCGAGGACAGAAACAGGGCTGGAGTCAGTTTCAGTCTCTCGCCAGAGCGGTTGTAACGGCGGGATGGTGTGATGACGTCAGGGAGAGATGACGACACAGAGGTTGGTGAGGGGACGTCAGAGAAGAAATTGGAGAGATTTTCGTCATCTGATCAAGGCCCCGACTCGTCAGCTGACGTAAGCGTATCTGAGCTCACTGGCTGCCCGGACAAAAACAACAACCAACCAAATATATAAACACCAAAATTCAGCAGAGCACAAAACTCAAGAGAAAATAACAAACTACACTGATGACTCAGTGAGGAAGATTCGTAAGGAGCACTAAAAGACCAAAAATTCATTCGCTAATCGAATTGCATAAACATGTAACGCACCAGTGCCATATACAGTACCAATTGAAACTTAACTTTCACGGAATACCAATATGTTTGAATATCTTCTTGAGATGAACACCAAATCAAAAGGTTGTTATATATATATATTATTATTATGATTACTTTGACGAATGGATATCAATGAATGAATGATGTAACCCAATAGCGTATGCGTAGGGCCTATCCACCGAATAAGGAAAAAAGAGACAGATATTAAAAGGGACATAAAAAAGGTCCTGAGGTCTAGGCAGACAGATCTGGGCCGGTTCCTGCACTACTGCTACTACTAGGACTGTGAGGGTGTGGGTTCGAATCCCGCTCTCGCCCTTTCTCCAAACTTTGGAAAAATCGAAATGAGGGTCTAGTCTTTCGAATAAATCGAGGTCCGTGTGCAGCACGCACTTGCCGCACTGAAAAAGAACCCGTGGCAATAACTGTGATGTCCTCTGGCAAAATTACGTAAAAAGAAATCCAGTCTGATAGGAACATAAATATATCAGCATGTACTCATGGCCTGACTAAGCGTGTTGGGTTATGCTGCTGGTCAGGCATCTGCCTAGCAGATGTGGTGTAGCGTACACGGATTTGTCCGAACGCATTGACGTCTCATTGAGAAACTGAAACTGAAACTGAAACAAGGACACGAGTGGGGCTCTGTTTCGTTCGGTTAGGAAACGTGTGGGGTTCAGTGATCCTTTCTGATGGAGGGTTAATTCTTTTGCGAGGTAGTAAACACGAAAGGTGTGTGACCCGGGCAGCCTATTGCAAACATATTCTTTCAGTCAAGCATTTACGAGAATGATAAACAGACATCCCTGTTGGAATGACGATGGTAGACTCTCTCTCTCTCTCTCTCTCTGTCTGTCTGTCTCTCTCTCTCCCTCTCTCACACACACACACGTAACTATATTTCCAGTATTTTTGTCTGTTTTGTTCTATGTATCTTCCCACTTTTTCTCTCTTTTTTTTTCTTTCTTTTTTTTCAAATGGCTTGGTGTAAAAAATTAAAAAAAAGCAGTCGTTGCTTATTCAGTTACCAACTTGAAATAAAAATTTTGACTTTGACTTTGACTTTCACACACACACACACACACACACACACACACACACACACACACACCCTAAGCAACAGACCACGAAATATCATTAATTTTCAGAATTTCTTAAAATTAAAACTGCGATCATAAGCTCCCACATCGAAAAACTGTCAATAACAACATAGGCCTACCTTGAACACACACAGACCGGCGGCACAGCAGCAGTCAGTACGATGACAGACCCCAATGGAGTGAAAAACCAGAGATGAACCCCAACAGAAATTGTAGTTGTGAGCCACCGCCTGGGAAGGTCCAGAATTTATCCTAACCTTCCGCGACCTGATCCGTTCTTTCCGACACTTGCTGCCTCACATCACGGCCCTTATATAGGGCCTCTGCTTACACCCACGCCCCCCCCCCCCCCCCCCCACACACACACACATACCCCCCCCCCCCCCCCCCCCCACACACACACACAGCACTTCACCACCACCCCCTCAAAACCAACTCACGCCTAAAAGAGAGTAACCCGGTTGACCTCCCACAGACAGGAGAGGCCTGCCACCGACAAAACAGTGATGATTATTATGTCTATAAATAATCATAATCATATCTGATGTCTCGGAAGCTGCGCGCCGGCGTGGGCCGGCGGTGGCGTGATTGGTTAAATGGAGAAGACGAGAGTAGAGGAATGTGTGAACGGATGCAGCCACTTGGAGTCGTCAACAGTGTCCTCAGTGTCTTCAGTTTGCCTCGTCACTCGTCACTGGCGGACATTGGGTCTGTGCTTCGCTGCTCATCGCTGCTTCGTGGCTCTGTGTGACTGTCCCCCCGGGCACGGGCGGACATACCTTACATTCATACAGACACACAGACACAGACATACAGACACACAGACACACACACACACACACACACACACACACAAACACACATACACACATACACACACATACGCACACACACACTCACACACCACATACACACAAACACACACACACACGTACAACCACCTCTCCCCCCCGCCCCCCACCCCCCACCCCCATAGTTACACGCACGCACTGCACGTTCGCACATACACACACATACCAACTCTACACACACACACACACACACACACACACACACACATACACACACACACACAAACACACATACACACACACACGCGCACACACACACACACACACACCACATACACACAAACACACACACACACGTACAACCACCTCTCCCCCCCTCACCCCCCCACACATAGTTACACGCACGCACTGCACGTTCGCACGTACACACACACACACACACACACACACACACACACACACACACACACACACACACACATACACACACACACACACACTCACACACACACACACACACACACACACACACACACACACACACACACACCACATACACACAAACACACACACACACGTACAACCACCTCTCCCCCCCTCCCCCCCCCCACACACACATAGTTACACGCACGCACTGCACGTTCGCACGTACACACACACACACACACACACACAAACACACATACACACACACACACACATACACACACACACACACACACACACACACACACACACACACACACACACACACCACATACACACAAACACACACACACACGTACAACCACCTCGCCCCCCCCCGCCCCCCCTAATCGCTCCCCCTCCCCCAACACACACACACAGTTATCAGGTTATTTACGCCCACGAAATACATTCAATTTGCACATTCAAAATGCTTGGTTACACTGCCTGAGGCCTGAATCGGAAATTAAAAAAACTGGTGCCCAAAAGTACTGTGGACTATGAAACAATGATCATCACTGATGTATATATGTCACTGTTATTTATGGCCATACTTTTGGGCTCAGGCCCCGTCGGATAGATGTCGGTAGTCTAGTCAGCGAACAGCTTCAACTGTCTATGAATATTGCTAGACTGCTATATAAAGGCCCATCGGGGAGTTGGATATTTCTTGTAAGCGAAATTTCCACCTGTATTTTCAGGATAAATGTATGGTTAGACCGCCAGAGGCCCGAATCGGAAATTGAAAACTGATGTTGCAAAGAAGTGCGGACTGAGAAACAATAATTACATATATTGGCCTGTCCTTTTGTGGACGGGAACACCAACACAGGTCACAATATAAAACACTGCGACAACTCTGCGGTCTTCTATAGGCAAACTAACAGATAGACATGAACTGACATGAACAGACATGATGAATAGGCATGAACAGGCATGAACAGATGAACAGACATGAACAGACAAGAACATGCATGAACAGACACGAACAGACATGAACAGACACGAACAGACATGAACAGATGAACAGACATGAACAGGCATGAACAGACATGATCAGACATGATCGAGGTTGTTACAGTTTCAGTTTCTCAAGGAGGCCTCACTGCGTCCGGACAAATCCATATACGCTACGCCACATCTGTTAGACAGATGCCTGACCAGCAGCATAACCCAACGCGCTTAGTCAGGCCTAAGAGTGCATGCATACATCTGTGTACCTGTCCAAGTGAATTTCTTTTGTAGAATTTTGTTAGTGGACAACACTCTCGTTGCTATGGGTTCTTTGTCAATGTGCCAAGTGCGTGCTGCACACAGGATATAGGTTTATCGTCTTATCACAATGACTAGACGCTCAGGTTTTGCAGTCAAACTCGGTTGGGAGGAAGGGCGAGAGTGAGATTCGAACCCAGACCCTCTCGGACACTGCATCGGCAGATGACTGTCATGACCACAACCACCTTCCCTCAAAAGGAACGCCGACAGCACTTGGTGCTCCCAGGCGGTCCCCCGTCCAAGTACTAACCGGATCCGACGTTGCTTGTCATCGGTGATTGGACAAGAACCGTTTGTTTCCAACGCGGTATGGCCGTTCTGTCCAACTGTGATGACTATGATAATATCATTACTAATGATAGCAACAACGGTAATAATCACAATATGATGATAACGTCTACAGTAGGTTCTAAGGAACAAGAGCTTTGTTGACTGGACAGATTATAACGACACAGGCGTTTTACGAGGAAATGCGGGGTTTATTTCAACCCGGTAAAAAGAAGTGTATATATTTCTCACTGTATGTCTTTTCGCGGCTGTCTCTGCCTGTCTGCTGAACAAAATGTTGCACAGCAGTTTGTCATATTCCTGCAAAAAGTTTCCCACGTTCTGCTAACAGTGTCCACTCAGAGAGATGCAATGATTTTACTTTATTTGATTATTCAAACTGCGATGTTTCCGTTGTTCTTGTTTGTTTGTTTGTTTGATTGTCTGTTGTTGTTTTTCATTTCCACAAAGAAGAAGAACACGAAATGGGAAGAGGAGGAGGAAGAAGAGGGGGAGGAGGAGGAGAAGAAGAAGAAGAAGAAGAAGAAGAAGGAGGAGGAGGAGGAGGAGGAAGAGGAGGAGAAGGAAGAGGAGGAGGACGACGTTTTTTTCGTTTATTTATTTATAGTCTGTTCATCTAAGATGATGATATTAGACTCAAGGAGGAGAAGAAGAAGATTCAAGATTCAAAACTTTATTACTTAAGGAGGATAAAGATTTTAGGCATCGCCTAGTTTTCCAATCTGTCCCTGTGACAACATTAACGATAACGACACAACAAGAATGATTTTGTTAACATTGCTACATCTACTGCTACTACTACTACGAATGATAATCATCATCATCAACAGTGTAAAAGGTAATAATAGTAATAAAACGAACGCATTCACACATTCACATCGACCCACCCCCACCTCCACATACATACACATACACACTCTCCCCATCCAATACACACACACACACACACACACACACACACACACACCCACACACACACACACTTATGCACATACAGAAACATGACGGAAGTGAGAAACAAATAGAGGACATAAAGAGAACAGAGAAACACAACTTTATCATTGTACATGTACAGAAGTGATAAATTTGCTGATAGAACTGTTATACATATAGAAGCCCACTCGTGTATATACGAGTGAACGTGAGAGTTGCAGCCCACGAACGAAGAAGAAGAAGAATTATCAATGACCATCACGACCTTGTTTTGTTTTCAGAGCCCTCGCCACACCTCGACCTTCACCACCGCCGAACGTCACAGCCTGAGAACCGAACTGGTCCACCATGAACACCGAGAACACCGACAAGACCCCACAGCAGAAGATGCACGACGCAGTGAAAACCTTCAGTAACAACGTGAGTCGTATCCAGCAGGTCTTTGAAACAGGAGACCCCAACATCGACAAGGAGCAGGTCAAACAGATGATCAGGAAAACCTTTGACGCTGTTCGGGACGCCGCTGTGGACCTTGTGGACAGCTTTGGCAGCTCCGATGGAAGCAGTGGTGGGCAGGGGGTGTCTCACCAGAAGACACCCCCTCTAATCGTTACCCAGCAGAAAGGTATGATAGTCAGTCAGTGCCCGACTATGACCATCAGAACAGCAGAGGAGGCAACTTGCTGTCCTGACAACCTTGGCTGGAATCAAGTTAATTTTAATTTTTGTGGAGAGTGTCTTGCCCAAGTTACATCCCCCCTCTCTCGGCCAAGAAGGTTTTAGGACAGTCGGCGTTGGGATGTTCCCAAAGGCCAACTAGCTCTCCAAGGCTGCGGCACTAAGACCAAATGCAATCTTTCATCTTAGTTTGAGGGTCAAAGTCCTTCACGAAAGACTAAGCTGTAAATGAATTCCCATCGCATTGAAGAAGTCATTGATCTTACAGCCCTCACCTTGCCGTTGGCCCAATTTTAACCTTATGTCAATATGTGAAGTGAACTGAGCGTTGTTTGTACAGCAGGAAGGAAATGCACTGACATTGTTGTGCGCTGTGTTACCTCCCGGGTTTATGCAGGAAGGCCTGGCTAAGCACGTTGGGTTGTGCTGCTGGTCAGACATCCGTATAGCAGATGTGGTGTAGCGTGTATGGATCTGTCCGCCGAACACGGTAATGCTTCCTTGAGGAACTGTCAAACCGTGTTATCACATGGACCCACTCTGTTTTTACATACGCAAGTCAAATAACATACCAATTCCCTCACAATGCCGTGTCACACCTGGTGGCAGAGTGGTTAAGACGTTTGCCTACCAATACAGTGTCCTTGAGGGTCTGGGTTCGAATCCCGGTGTGGCTGGGTCGATGGTCAGGCCTTGAGCCAAGACTAACAGCGTTTTACCGGCATCCTACTTCCAACTTTTATCCAGCCTGATGTTGTGACTTGTCATGGGTGCAGCATGATCCCTTAAACAGGAGTCACAACTTGGCACGTGATACTGATAAAAGTTTCTATTTCAAAGAGAGAGGATGTCTTCACACCAAATCTGGCATAGCAATTGGCCATGATGAGAACAAACCACATGCAAAGAGACAGGATCAAAGTTCAAGGTCACAATACGGCAAATGTGAATGATGATAGAACATGAGTTTTTCATCCAAGTTTCATCTGAGAAGGTACAATGAATTTTTGTGGCAAGATTGCCAGACCATGAATGTTTCGTTAATTCAGAGGTCAAAGGTCAAGGTGACATCAATGTATGTCCTTTTGCTATAGTATATGCTTTGCAGAGTTGTTCTCTCTCTCTCTCTCTCTCTCTCTCTGTCTCTCTCTCTCTCTGTATGTGTGTGTTTGTGTGTGTGTGTGTGTGTGTGTGTGTGTGTGTGTGTGTGTTTCATGATTCCTTTGTTGGTTTAAGTAGGTATGACACGTGAGGCGTGACGACTTTACACCTGTACTGTCTGTGTGTTGTGCCACAGACGTGTACAACCACCTGGCCACCTATGTGAAACAAAAGAAACGTGTTGCTGGTTCCGCCGATGAGGGGTCTTCGGGCAGTTCGTTTGAGACGATCAGGTGGGTTGGTTTGTGGTTTTTTGACTCACTTGTGTAAACAAAGTGAGTCTATGTTTTAACCCGGTATTCGGTTGTGTGTGTATGTGTGTGTGTGTGTGTGTGTGTGTGTGTGTGTGTGTGTGTGTGTGTGTGTGTGTGTGTGTGTGTGTCCATGGTAAACTTTAACACTGCCATTTTCTCTGCAAATACTTTGTCAGTTGACACCAAATTAGGCATAAAAAATAGGAAAATTTCAGTTCTTTCCAGTCATCTTTGTTTAAAACAATATTGCACCTCTGGGATGGGCACAAAAAAGAAAAAAAAAAGAAGCCAAATTATATACAAACTGCATTTACTGTTATATTTATATATATTTTTTTATTCTCTAAACTTGGCACTTTGATCTGATATTCTGACACAACAACAAGAGCACTCATTGTTATCCTTTTTTGTTCAAACAGGAACTTCTTTTGCTAAGCAAAACATGTAACAACATAGGCGCATGAAAAGATGACATTTGTTGTATTTGTTTGTATTTGTATTTCTTTTTATCACAACAGATTTCTCTGTGTGAAATTCGGGCTGCTCTCCCCAGGGAGAGCGCATCGCTACACTACAGCGCCACCCATTTTTTTTTGTATTTTTTCCTGCGTGCAGTATTATTGTTTTTCCTATCGCAGTGGATTTTTCTACAGAATTTTGCCAGGAACAACCCTTTTGTTGCCGTGGGTTCTTTTACGTGCGCTAAGTGCATGCTGCACACGGGGCCTCGGTTTATCGTCTCATCCGAATGGCTAGCGTCCAGGTCACCACTCAAGGTCTAGTGGAGGGGGAGAAAATATCGGCGGCTGAGCCGTGATTCGAACCAGCGCGCTCAGATTCTCTCGCTTCCTAAGCGGACGCGTTACCTCTAGGCCATCACTCCACAACTAGGCCATCACTTTCACACTAGCATAATGGTTACCTTCAGTGCCTCGTCATTACAAAAAGGTGCTGTGTCTCTTTCACAGCCTGGGTGACTCACACGGTGCCCCACACGGTGACCCACACGGTGACTCAGACGGTGACCCACACGGTGACTCAGACGGTGACGAACCAAACAGGGACGAAGGCACACCGACGGAAACAATCAGCGAGGAGGAAGGAAGGAAGGCCGTAAGCTCCATGCTGGGTCGCGTGGGGGAGACACTGCTGGGCTTCTTCTATTGGCTGCTGGACAAGCTGAACGAGATAGCGTGCAAGGTGTGGAACAAGGTCTGCGATACCTTCGCCATCATGTTCACCCTCATGAGCGACATCTGGCACTATATCTGGGGAGGAGCGTCATCGGGCCAGTCTGGTGGGAGTTCTGCCCGCCCGCACCTCGCTTGCTCTGCGTTGAAATACCACGCTGCCTGACTGATTTCAAGTTAGGGTTGCGGCTTGTGCGTGTGTGTTCTGGACTTATCTGGAACCCTGGGTCTAAATAACCAAAAGAAAGAGCAGAGCCGTGAAGTCTAACAACGCTGCGGTATTTCATTTGAACGTCTGAATGACGGGCTCTGGCGGTTTGTGCCAGTCACACCACGATCGCCTTGTTTAGGCCCACGGTACCACTAAGGACAGAACACAGATAAGCCTGCATGTCTACCATCAATGTGTGTCATTTCTATAACACGTGTAGATGCTTATTCCGCGTATCTATGTTACATCCGATAAGATAAGATCAGATGGTAATCTGTTCGTTTGCGTGTCTTCCCACCCCGACTCCAACAATGAATCTCAAAACTGTTTGTAAGACATTGTCACCTGCTGCAGCAAAGGTAGACTTCGTGCTGTAAGCTGTCATGACACCACTGTTTATCCACGCACTTAGAGTACAGATGATAGATATGTATTTATAATCACGTCCGTGTTGTTTACCACAAGGATAACCCAGACAAATTCCACTTGCTGCTTCCGGTTGAAGAAACAGCATCATCTCCCTTCCCTGTACCATTTCCACCAGCACTGTTTTATACAGTTGAAAAATTAATTTTGTGACAACTACGATGCAAAGAACGACTTCGTCATCATTCATAGACGATTAACAATTGTTTTTGCCCCCCACTCAACCCCCCCCCCCACGACCCCCCCCCCCCCCCCTTCACTTACCTTTGAGTACAGTAAGAAGATGAATGACAGGCAACCATCTAGTAGAGAAATATGATTGCTTTCGAAAACAACTTCAATATTCTTGAACTATATGAATAAAATGAAGCACTGCATAGGAAAGAATAAGAGTTCAAGATAAAAGTTTGGCTTTACAGCAAGTTCTTAAGAGTTCAAGATAAAAGTTTGGCTTTACAACAAGTTCTTAAGAGTTCAAGATAAAAGTTAGGCTTTACAACAAGTTCTTAAGAGTTCAAGATGATAGTTAGTCTTTACAACAAGTTCTTAAGAGTTCAAGATAAAAGTTAGGCTTTACAACAAGTTCTTAAGAGTTCAAGATAAAAGTTTGGCTTTACAACAAATTCTTTTGTTCGTTGTCTGCTTGCTTGTATTAGTCTGTCTGCTTGTGTCATGAAATGCAAATCCATAAAAGGAGAAATTATATATTGTGGATGTACATGACTACGATAGAGCTAGTTCATCTCTAGGTCTACATGACTATGGTTTGATGATTCGTTTGAGGTTGTTTTTTTTGTGTGTGTGTGGTTTTTTTTTTTGGTTTTTGTTGTTGTTGTTGTTCTTCTTCTTTTTTTTCTATTTCTATGTTTTTGATGTTTCAATTTTGCTTTGTCATATTTTTCTCAGCATTACTAAAAGCAAAAGTTGTATACTGTCATATGATGAAAACATTATGTTAAAAACAGCAACAACAAAAACTAACCATACATGCAGGTCTTGCCATATCTCTTTCGTCTTTTTACCGGCATTCTTGCATGTGCTAAGTGTAAGCTTATTCAGCGCTTCTTTCATTTGAATGCTTACTTTTTTATGTATGGAAAAATAAATCCATCATTTTTGTTTTGTTTGTTTGCGTGTTCATGTGATCGGGTGTTGTGCATGTCTTTTCTTTCAGCTATTTTTCTCGTTTGTAAGTCTGCTCTGTTATCACTACCTTCTCTGTGTGTCTCTTTCTCTGTCCGTGTCTGTCTCTGTGTTATTTGTGTATGTGTACGTGCATGCACGTATAGACTGATCCTCTCTCTCTCTCTCTCTGTGTGTGTGTGTGTGTGTGTGTGTGTGTGTGTGTGTGTGTGTGTGTTTTCGGTTTATGCATGTATCTATGTATGTCAGTACATGAGTGTGTATGTGTGTGTGTGTGTTTTCTGTTATATATATATATGTGTGTGTGTGTGTGTGTGTGTGTGTGTGTTTTCGGTTTATGTATATATGTATGTCAGTACATAAGTGTGTGTGTGTGTGTGTGTTTTCTGTGTTATATATATATATGTGTGTGTGTGTGTGTGTGTGTGTGTGTGTGTGTGTGTGTGTGTGTGTGTGTGTGTGTGTGTGTGTGTGTGATTTTTTTGTCTAATGAATTTCGTCTAAAGGAGTTAAAAAGAATATCAGAGAGAGAGAGAGAGACAGACAGACAGACAGAGTAGTAACTTTCCACACCTGCTCGCGCGCACGCGATCCACCAAACAACCTCACGGACCGGAGTTGCTATTTTTAGCGTCGCGTGACTAACAAACATGGCCGTCCGCTCTGGAGGGAGGGTGGAAAACAGACGACACACCTGCGACAGGAAAAGGTGACAAAATCGATGTACACAGAAAACACAGGTACGCCATACTCGCAATAATGATATTTAACTCGAACGACAACGTTTTCAACCAGTGTTAGGAACTTGAAACACGTATGAGGCGTGTGCTTGGTGAGATGATTGTCTGTTTGGGACAAAACTTCTGAGTGTGTATGCACAGAAACTTCC
>NC_134904.1:19803532-19806032 GCF_041734735.1 Babylonia areolata | reverse complement strand
TTATGCCACTAGAGCATAGCATCCTCCAGCGAAAGCGGTCAAGGGCATCAGTTTCCCAGGAAGCGATGTCTATGTCACAGGCTTTGAGGTTTGTCTTCAAGGTGTCCTTGAAGCGCTTGCAGGGTTTTCCACGTTCACTGTGGCCTTCCTTCAGCTGGCCATACAAAAGCATCTTTGGGATCCTGCTGTCTGTCATGCGGACAATGTGTCCTGTCCAGCGTAGCTGGCACTGGATCAGCAGGCTTTCGATGCTGGGCAGGCTGCTCCTCTCTAAGACCTGGAGGTTGGAGACCCTGTCTTGCCACTTTATGCCGAGGATCTTTCGTAGGCATCTCTGGTGAAACTGCTCAAGTTGTTGAATGTGGCATGGGGGGGGGGGGGGGGGGGGGGGGGGGGGGGGGGGGGGGGGGGGGGGGGCACTGGCGTTCTGTGAACTAGCTGGTTGGTACATGGACTCGGTCTTACAGCTAAAAGGATTTTTTTTGCCTTCTTTGAGCATATTGCAAAAAATAAACACCGATTTTGGAGACAGATATTTTTTAGGAACATATCTATTTCGCAACTGATCAATATTGAGACATTCCATTATAAAATGGAACTCATCCCCAATCACAGACATGTTAGAAACCTTACAAAGCCGTAACTCACGTGGTATGCCTTTGTGTCTCCCTGTTTCTATTTCTAGCTTATGATTACTACTCCGAAATTTGAAGAAGTTAATAACGTAATTATCAGTCATTTGACTTATATAGTTTTTTCTACCAAATTCACTTTTGAAATTTTGATAAAACAAACATTTATTACTCGCCTCCAGAGCATGTCTCCATAGATTTTGAAAACTATCTCTCAAAGCAGTGTTGCCATTCTTGCAGAAAGATTCCCTCTCCAGGAAGGATTGAGCATCCCAAACACAGTCATACCCCGTTTCTATCAACGTTTGTCTGATATTACACACACACACACACACACACACATACACGCGCGCGCGCGCACACACACACGCACGCACGCACGCACGCACGCACGCACGCACACACACACACACACACACACACACTCTCTCTCTCACAGACACAAACACACACACACACACACACACACACACACACACACACACACACACACACACACTGCACACCGATGTCGTTTAGCAGCCATGATTTGAGCAAACGTTTTCATTGATAAACCTCCTCCGTATGAAAAAAAATAACCCAGTTCAGGCCTAATACTGGCTCCACATTTCACCATCCTTTCTTTTTCTTTTTGTCTTCTTTTTTTTTTCATATGCAGAGTTCGCACCCGCCCATAAGTGGTGCTTACTTTTGTTTGATAAGGGTGTGGCGTAAAGGAGGTGGGTTGGGGTGGAGGGGAGAGGAATCTAGGGGTAAAGGAGGTGGGTTGGGGTGGAGGGGAGAGGAATCTAGGGGTAAAGGAGAGTGTGGAGGGGTGGAGGGGAGAGGAATCTGGGGGTAAAGGAGGTGGGTTGGGGTGGAGGGGAGAGGAATCTAGGGGTAAAGGAGGTGGGTTGGGGTGGAGGGGAGAGGAATCTAGGGGTAAAGGAGGTGGGTTGGGGTGGAGGGGAGAGGAATCTAGGCGTAAAGGAGGTGGGTTGGGGTGGAGGGGAGAGGAATCTAGGGGTAAAGGAGAGTGTGGAGGGGAGAGGAATCTAGGGGTAAAGGAGGTGGGTTGGGGTGGAGGGGAGAGGAATCTGGGGGTAAAGGAGGTGGGTTGGGGTGGAGGGGAGAGGAATCTAGGCGTAAAGGAGGTGGGTTGGGGTGGAGGGGAGAGGAATCTAGGGGTAAAGGAGAGTGTGGAGGGGAGAGGAATCTGGGGGTAAAGGAGGTGGGTTGGGGTGGAGGGGAGAGGAGAGGAATCTAGGGGTAAAGGAGAGTGTGGAGGGGAGAGGAATCTGGGGGTAAAGGAGAGTGTGGAGGGGAGAGGAATCTGGGGGTAAAGGATGTGGGTTGGGGTGGAGGGGAGAGGAGAGGAATCTAGGGGTAAAGGAGAGTGTGGAGGGGAGAGGAATCTGGGGGTAAAGGAGTGTGGAGGGGAGAGGAATCTAGGGGTAAAGGAGGTGGGTTGGGGTGGAGGGGAGAGGAGAGGAATCTAGGGGTAAAGGAGGTGGGTTGGGGTGGAGGGGAGAGGAGAGGAATCTAGGGGTAAAGGAGGTGGGTTGGGGTGGAGGGGAGAGGAATCTAGGGGTAAAGGAGGTGGGTTGGGGTGGAGGGGAGAGGAATCTAGGGGTAAAGGAGAGTGTGGAGGGGTGGAGGGGAGAGGAATCTAGGGGTAAAGGAGATGGGTTGGGGTGGAGGGGAGAGGAATCTAGGGGTAAAGGAGGTGGGTTGGGGTGGAGGGGAGAGGAATCTAGGGGTAAAGGAGGTGGGTTGGGGTGGAGGGGAGAGGAATCTAGGGGTAAAGGAGGTGGGTTGGGGTGGAGGGGAGAGGAATCTAGGGGTAAAGGAGGTGGGTTGGGGTGGAGGGGAGAGGAATCTAGGGGTAA
>NC_134904.1:19796032-19798532 GCF_041734735.1 Babylonia areolata | reverse complement strand
AGTGTGTGGTGTGGACTGTGTGGGGTGTGGTGTTTGGGGGAGGTGATGGTGATGTGGAGTGTGTGGTGTGGACTGTGTGGTGTGGACTGTGTGGGGTGTGGTGTTTGGGAGAGGTGATGGTGATGTGGACTGTGTGGTGTGGACTGTGTGGTGTGGACTGTGGGGGGTGTGGTGTTTGGGGGAGGTGATGGTGATGTGGGGTGTGTGGTGTGGTGTGGACTGTGTGGGGTGGTGGCGTTTGGGGGAGGTGATAGTGGTGTGGTGTGTTTGTAGTGGTTGGGAGTGATGGTGGTTGGTGTGGTGGTGGTGTTTGGGCAGGGATGGTGGTTGACTGTGTAGGGTGGTGATTGTTGGGGGCAGGTTGGTGGTGTGGTGTGGTGGGGTTGGGCAGGGATGGTGGTGGACTGTGTAGGTATGGTGGTTTGGCAGTGATGTGGTGGCATTGTGGTGGTGTGTGCAGTATGGTGGTGGGACTGTATAGATGGTGGTGTTGGGGGCAGGAGATGATCCGTGTGGTTGGTGGTGTGTTTGGGCAGGTTATGTGGTGTGTGGGACTGTGAAGAGTGGTGTTTGGGGGCAGTGAATGGAGTGTGGACATTAGGGTGGTGGTGTTGGGGGGAGGCGATGGTGGGAGTGGGTAATGGTGTTGGGGGGAGTGGGGGGGGGGAATGGGAGGGAATGGGTGGGGGTGTTTGTGGGATAGAGTGGGAGTGGGGTGGACAGGAGGGAGGAGTGAATGTAGGGTGGCAGGGATGCAGAGAGAGAGAGGGGGGGCATGGGGGTGGGGGTTGCGGGGATAATGGAGAGTGGGAATGTGGATACACAGAGAGCGGGGTGGGGGTTAGAGAGAGAGAGAGAGAGTGGGGATAAGGAGACAGCGGAGGCGTGTATTTGGAGAGAGAGGTAGAGTTGGGATATAAGTATAATATGTGTAGAGAGAGAGAGAGGGGGTGAGGGGGAGATGGGTGGGCGTGGATGGAGATATGGAGAAGAGAGAGAGAGAGAGAGAGAGAGAGAGAGAGAGAGAGAGAGAGAAGGGTTTGGGTTGTGGGGGTTGGGAGACAGAGTGGCTGCCCAAACGCACTGGATTACGCTGCTAGTCAGGTCAGGCATGAGCCCAGCAGATTATTTCTTTTATTTCTAAACCGCAGCCAGTTCATTGACATTAACCAGAATGGAGCACGGTTATAAGCTTTGCTTGTTGTGCTCTGACTCGTGTGTAATACAGCCTAGCAGATGTTGTTGAGGCATTATGTGGAGCTGTCCGAACGCAGTGACGCCTCCTTAAATAACTTGAACTGCATGTTAACACACACACGCGAGCTCAAGAATTTTTTTTTTTTTTTTTAGAAAGGAGAATAAAGTAAAATAAAAGAAAAATATTTTTTAAAAAATAAATGAATAGATGAATGAATAAACAAAACAACAAATATATAAATGAAGACAATCGAATAAAATAGATTTACCCCCCAAAACGGAGTATGGCTGCCTCCATGGCGGTGTAAGAACGGTCATACACGTCAAAGCCCTCTCGTGTACATGTATACGAGTGAACGTAGGAGTTGCAGCCCGCGAACTGACGAAGAAGAATAAGAATAAAACAGATAAATGAAGAAATGAATAAAGAAATAAATAGGTAAATGAATATATTAATAAAATGTAGAATAAAATAAATAAAATAGTAAATAGATAAGTAAATAAACAAAATAAATAAATAAATATTTATATTTAAATAAATATTTATTTATTTACTTATTCATTTATTTACTTATTTATTTGTTTGTTTGCTTATTTATTTATTTATTATCGGTGACACCGATACACCCTTTTAAGATTTTTAATCGTTTAATTTTTCATGTTTTGTTATTTTATGAGATTATGTATTTAAGACATAATTTAATGAAATAACATAACGTGAAAAAAAAAAATTTAATTAAAAATCTGAAAAAAGGTGTATCGGTGTCCCCCTAACCAAACCCCCCCACCCCCACCCTCCCACACCCTGTGTGTCACAGGCCAAAAGGTGGGCAGACACTTTCCCCACCAACTTCCTCCTTTCCCAACTCAGTTGCAAACTGAAGGAGAAGGCGGCAGTCGCCTCCACCTCTCTCGGCAACGGCAACACGAGCAACAGCGGCGGCGGGGGCGGCGGCGGCGGCGGCGGCGGCGGCAGGGATGACAGTAGTGGCAGTGGGGAGAAAGCGACGGGCATGTCGGAGGTGGTGGTTGCTCGAGTCAGGTGCTCGGAGCACCCGTCGGTGAGTTGTGGGGGTTTGTGGAGGGGGTGGGGGTGGGGGGGGCGGGGTGGGGGGGAAGCGTTTGTGTGTGGGTGGTGGGGTGGGTGGGGGGTATGTGTGTTGGGGTGGGGGCAGCGGGGGGAGGAGCGTGTGTGTGTGGGTGGTGGGGTGGGTGGGTATGTGTGTTGGGGTGGGGGGGGGGAGCGGGTGGTATGTGTGTATGTGTGTGTAGGACGGGTGGTTCTGTCTCTCTCTCTCTCACA
>NC_134904.1:19683532-19791032 GCF_041734735.1 Babylonia areolata | reverse complement strand
TTTGTAACAACAAATTTCTTTGAAAGTTGGGCTTGTTTTTGATGTTTTCTGCTGGTGTTTTGAATCCAAACTTTTGCATAAAATTCATTTGATATGTACATGTATGTGTTGTATATGTATGTGTGTTGCATATGTGTGTGTGTGTGTGTGTGTGTGTGTGTGTGTGTGTGTGTGTGTGTGGTTTTTATATGTGTGTATGCATGTATGTATCTATGTATGTTTCAGTGTTTTTATGTACGTATTGCGCTGCGGAGAATAATTCGAAGTGATTACAACACAACGCAATGCAACACATCACTTCACAATGAAACGTATTGCAACACCACACCACACCACACCACACCACAAAACACCACACCACAAAACGCCACACCACCACAACACCAAACCACACTACACAACACAATGTGCAGGTTGTCAAGTTGTTAGACGTCTTAAGTTCGTGTGATGGTACATCACAGCGCACAACACCACACCACATACACCACACCACATACACCACACAACACCACACCACATACATCACTTAACACTACACAACACCACACCACATACACCACACCACATACACCACACAACACCACACCACATACATCACTTAACACTACACAACACCACACCACATACACCACACAACACAACACCACATGCACCACAAAACATCACAACACAACACAACACCACATAACATACAGCACCACACAACACAACTCAACACCACACAACTCCACACCACATCACACAGCACAGCATCACATCACACACCACCACACTACACAACACTGCACCACACCACACCACACCACATCACGCAACACAACACCACACCATGTCACATCACACCACGCCACACTTCACAACACCAAACCACGCCACACCACACAACACCATACCACACCACACAACACCACATACAACACAACATACAACACTACGCAACACCATAGCAGACAACACCACACCACAGCACATCACACCACACAACACAACACAACACAACACAACACCACACACAACACACACATCACCAAATACAATACAACACAACACAACATATACAACATAACACCAAATGCAACACCACACCACAAAACACAACACCACACCACACAAGATAACACACTACACCACAACACAACACCCACAACAACAACAATAACAACAACAATAATAATAATAATAATAATGGTATTTATATAGCGCTGAATTTTGTGCAGAGACAAATCAAAACGCTTTCGCACCAGTCA
The DNA here is from genome assembly GCF_041734735.1 of Babylonia areolata. Taxonomy (NCBI): domain Eukaryota; kingdom Metazoa; phylum Mollusca; class Gastropoda; order Neogastropoda; family Buccinidae; genus Babylonia; species Babylonia areolata. The sequence goes on along the minus strand of NC_134904.1, from coordinate 19,789,785 downwards.
TTCACACGCATGCATAACTCTAAAACTGGAGAAACTAAAGACAAGGAAGGGCAGGCAAGGGAGGCTATTTTGGGAAGAGGTGGGTTTTAAAGCCAGACTTGATAGAGCTGAGTGTGGAGACTTGGCGAAACGAAAAAGGAAGTTCATTCCAGTTGCAAGGTCCAGAGACAGAGAAAGAACGGCGGCCAACAGTCGAGTGTTTGAATCACATACACACACATACCTGTATGTCCACTGGTGGCAGGCGGTCAAGCTGCTGGACATCTCGGGCCGGGTGATGGACGTGCTGGCTGTGCAGGGAGGAGCCGAACCTTGGGACCTCGCCCTCCGCAGACCCGGGGTGCTGGCCGTCACCTACCCCAAGGTGTGTATGGTGGGGTGTCACCTACCCCAAGGTGTGTATGGTGGGGTGTCACCTAACCCAAGGTGTGTATGATGGGGTGTCACCTACCCCAAGGTGTGTATGATGGGGTGTCACCTGCCTTAAGGCGTGTATGGTGGGGTGTCACCTACCCCAAGGTATGTATGATGGGGTGTCACCTACCTCAGGGTGTGTATAGTGGGGTGTCACCTATCTCAGGGTGTGTATGGTGGGGTGTCACCTACCCCAATGTATGTATGGTGGGGTGTCACCTACCCCAAGGTGTGTGTGGTGTGTGTCACCTACCCCAAGGTGTGTATGATGGTCAGTGTGTCACCTACCTCAAGGTGTGTATGATGAGATGTCACCTACCTCAAGGTGTGTATGATGGGGTGTCACCTACCTCAAGGTGTGTATGATGGGGTGTCACCTACCCCAAGGTGTGTATGGTGGGGTGTCACCTACCTCAAAGTGTGTGTGATGGTCACTCCTGTGCCATTATCACCACCAGAACAGCAGAGGAGGCAACTGCCGCCCTAACTATCTAGTCTATAATTTGATTGTTGTGGAGAGTGTCTTGCCCAAGTCACACCCCCACTCTCTCAGTGTAGAGGTTTTTAGGACAGTCGGCGTTGACATGGATTACAGGATCTTTAACGTGCGTATTTGATCTCCTGCGTGCGTATACACATGAAGGGGGTTCAGGCACTAGCAGGTCTGCACATATGTTGACCTGGGAGATGGGAAATATCTCCACCCTTTACCCACCAGGCGCCGTTACCGAGATTCGATCCCGGGACCCTCAGATTGACAGTCCAACGCTCTGTTATCTCGGCTGTTGTGCCCGGCTGGTGATGAGGATGACGATGAAGATGATGGTGTTGATGATGATGATAGTGAAGATGATGATGGTGATGTTGGTGCTGATAGTGTTGGTGAAGATGATGATGGTGATGTTGGTGCTGATAGTGTTGGTGAAGATGATGATGGTGATGATGACTGTGCCCGTCTGGTGATGATGGTGACGATGATGGCAAAGTTACCATTTCTATCCCTACGATGGTGATGATGATAATGTCGATGATGAAGATAATGATGATGATCATGATTATGACGATGATGGTAAAGTCACCATTTATATCCCTACGATGGTGATGATGATGAAGAAGATGATGATGGTGGTGGTGATGATGATGATGATAAAAGTTACCATTTCTATCCATACGATGGTGATTATGATAATGGCGATGAAGAAGAAGAAGATAATAATGGTGGTAAAGTTACCATTTTTGCCCCTACGATGGTGATGATGATGATGAAGAAGATGGTGGTGATGATGATGATGGTAAAGTTACCACTTCTGTCCCTATGATGGTGATGATGATGACGACAACGACTATGATGACGACGATGATAAAACAACAACGACGACAACGATAATGACGATGTCAACAACAACCATTCCCCACCCCCCACACCCCCCCCATCCCCTCCACTCCAGGAGCAGAAGATACGCCTTCTGGACGTGGCAGACGGCGGGTCCCGCCTCCACTACCGCTCCCATTTCAACACGAGGGACGGCTACGCCTCGCTGGCGTCGAGAGACCCCGCCACGCTGGTGGCCAGTGTGTGTCCGCCCTTCGGCCCGCCCAAGCTGCACGTGCTGGACTACATGGGCGTCGTCCTCAGGGCTCTGGACTGCTCCCGGCTAGCCTATCCGCGCTGCCTGGACGTCTGCGGGGGAGAAGAGGTACTGCTGGGGGTGGGTTTTTTTTTTTTTTTTTTTTTTTTTGGGGGGGGGGGGGCGGGGGGGGGGGGTGGGGGGGCATGGTTGTGGATTAAGGTAGGAGTAGCAGTGGTGGTAGCAGTATTAGTAGTAGTAGTAATGGCAGCAGCAGCAGCAGTAGTACTAGTGGCAGTAGTAGAAGCAGCAGTAGTGGTGGTGGTGGTTGCGTGGGTGGGTTTGACTGTGTCGTAGTAGTAGTAGTAGCAGCAGTAACAGCATCAGCAGCAGCAGCTGCAGTAGTATTAGTAGTGGTAGCCGCAGCAGTAGTAGTAGAAGCAGCGGTAGTAGTAGTAGTAGTAGTAGTAGTATCAGTAGTAGCAGCAGTAGTAGTGTCAGTAGTAGTAGAGGTAGTGGGTAGGGTGTGTGTCCATCGAAGATCGATGATGACCATCGTTGTCATCCAGCTGGGGGATGGGGGGAAGGTGGTGTTGGGGAGGGGGGATGCTCATGAGTCTATCTGTGAATGCGCAGATGGCTGAATAGTCCAATCTGCGCACGAAATGTTCACTGACAGCTGGGGCAGACAAAGATAGGCATATCATTGTCAGGGAGCTTGTTTGCCCGAGACTTTCTGGCCTGCCTCTTCTGAACAGCTGCAGCAGTCCTGTTGGCCTCGCACAACTTGGCACCTTTGTGCACAGCAGCGCGCCTTTTGTCACGGTCCAGCAGTAGTAGTATCAGTAGTAGCAGCAGTCTTATCAGCCATAGCAGCAGCAGTATCAGTAGTAGCAGCAGTAGTAGTATCAGTAATAGCAGAAGCAGTGTGTTCCATACTACTGGACCAGTATAGGAGAAAGAGCACAGAACGTGGGAATTTCTGTTTCTTCAATGACTTCTGTGCTCCAGAAATCAGCAGCCGAACGTAGTGATGTCGGAGTACTGACCAAAAGAAAGTCACAAGGTATGTGGGTGCACTACAGTTCGAGGCATAGAAAAAAGGGTAGTTTGTAATTTACCCTTTGAGAGAAGGGCAGCCAGTATAGTGCAGATTCTCAAGAAGAGCTGTTCAAACAACCAGTCGTCAGCATACCACGGGAGAAAAACAAGTCATTGTCGTTGTCATCGTTGACGACGAAAGTGTTGTCCTCAGGCCAAATTCTAGCAGAAGAAACCCACAATGATAGTTACACAAATATACACACATGACTCAAGGCCTGATAAAGCGCGTTGGGGGTATGCTGCTGGTCAGGCATCTGCCTAGCAGATGTGTGTTGAGTATATGGATTTGCCCAAATGCAGTGATACCTCTTTGAGAAACTGAAACTGTTATCTTCTGTCACAGGTGTGCGTATCAGACTGGACCCACCACAACGTCAAGATCTTCGACCCCCCAGACACCACCACCACCACCTCCTCCTCCTCCACCTCCTCCTCCCCAGGGCCGAGACACACGTACTCGGGGGTGTTGGGTTCCCCGGACGCTCAGCTGAAAGCCCCGATGGGCGTGGCGTGGAACGGGCGCGAGCACGTGTTCATCGTGGACGGCAAGAGCAGCAAACTGCACGCCGTGTGTCTGCAGAGCGGGATCTGCTCCGCCATCTTCTCGCTTCCCCAGGGAGGGGGCCTGGGGGCCGCGGAGCTCAAGCTGGTCGCCTTCGTCGACACGTCCCCGGAGCTGTGTCGGAGTGAGCGTGCCCTGGTGGTGACCACGACCACAGGGTCTGTGCAGGTGTATGACCTGTGTTCTACCTTCTGAAGGGTTTATGATCTGCTGAAGGGTGTGTGACATCTGTTCCACTTTCTGAAGGGTGTCTGACTTGTGTTCCACTTTCTGAAGGGTGTGTGACCTGTGTTCCACTTTCTGAAAGGTGTGTGACCTGCTGAAGGGTGTGTGACCCGTGATCCACTTTCTGAAGGGTGTATGACCTGTGTTCCACTTTCTGAAGGGTGTGTGACCCGTGATCCACTTTCTGAAGGGTGTGTGACCTGTGTTCTGGTTTCTGAAGGGTGTGTGACCTGTGTTCCACTTTCTGAAGGGTGTGTGACCCGTGTTCCAGTTTCTGAAGGGTGTATGACCTGCGTTCCAGTTTCTGAAGAGTGTGTGACTTGTGTCCCTGAAGGCACTCATTGAATCGTTTTGATGCCCAGGTTGCTGTGCGTGCTTCCTTTCCAACACGGGGGGGGGGGGGGGGGGGGGGGTCGGTTTTGACAAGCCACCTCAACGGGTGTTTCCAGGCTGGCCCAGAATGACTCCGGGGTGAAACCCACCAGTGTGTGTGTGTGTGTGTGTGCGGGAGGGGGGGGGGTTAGTTTGAGGCTGTTACACCGGGTCGCATGAGTGTTCTTTGCAGCGCTAATATGCGTGGCGTTGAGGACGTTCCCGAGTCTTTGGAGTTAGCATGGAGTAAGGAACGTTCTTAACGACAAGCAAACTTAGCCCAGCTATGATTGCTCAACCTGGTCATGGTTTGTTACCGGTGCATAGTTCGTGTCGTCACTTTCTGAAGCCCCGGTGTCAAATGCTTGTGCTGTGTCTTAGCGCAGTGAAAACACCCACGGCAACAAAAAGTTGTCATTTTCTTAAGTCCCGATGTGAAACGCTTGTGCTGTACCTTTGCGCGCGTAAAAGAACCCACGGCAACAAGACAGTTGCCCCTGGCAAAAAAAAAAAAAAAAAAAAAAAAGAAGAAGTAAAATCCACTCCAATTTACATGCGTGCGCGTGCCTTAAGACTGGCTGAATGACACAGGAAACGAATGATAAGCGCCTAAAGGCAGCTTTCAGTCGGGTCTATTCAGGAAGGCAGCCTGTTCTGTAGATAACTCTGTAAAGCGCTTAGAGTTTGGTCCCTGACCTAGGATAGGCGCTTTTTTAAGTATCGATAATAGTACTTTGATACGTACCGTAACCACCACAACTCTGGGGTAGAGTGTGGGTGTGAGTCCACTGCAAAACGTAAGAAAACGACGACTGCTCTTTAAAAAAAACACGTAACCGCGTGACTGACTGAAGTTGAAAGGAGATGGTTATTTTGTGGTGATGTGTGTGCAGAATTTCAGCTCAGCGTTATCAGGGGTGTGAGTGTGTGAGTTGGGGGGGGGGACAGGTGGTTATTTTGAGAGCATGTCATGTGGGTTTGTTTTTACATTGGATGGTGAAGTGGTGTCTGGTCTAGGTTCTGTTCAGATGTGTGTGTGTGTATGCGTGTGTGTGTGTGTATGGGTGTGTGCGCGCGTACATTGCGTGTGTGCGTGTGGTTTTGGAGGCTGTCAGTGGTACAGGCACTCATACTTAACCCTTTGACATCTGCTGACATGTACATTTCTCAGTGAAGGACTGTCGCCTGAGGCAGACTGAGCCTACCCTTGACAGATCAGGGTGAGAGTCAGCAGTATTTATGTGGACTTGTTCTTCATGGGATTGCGTGACTTTATTCAGCAAAAATCAAACACTTTGTGGTACACAGAAAGTAGTGATCACACACGATGATCTCTTTTTACCAGGGTTTCTGAAGCCAAATGGTTAAACAGGAAGTGTTGTTGTGACTGGACCTGTCGCCTTGCCGTCAGACAGTTCATCCGAGCTTTGGGGTCCCTGGGGACGGTGGTTCAACGCTGGTGTCATTTCTGCTTTAACTGTGTTGTTTTTTGAAGAACGCTTGCGGATATTGACAAACCTTTAATAATAATAATAATAATAATAATAATGGATACTTATATAGCACACTATCCAGAAATCTGCTCTAGGTGCTTTACAAAAACGATTTTGTTAACATAAAACATTACATCTATGTTACATACACACACCAAAATGTGACCACACACACACACACACACACACACACACACTGCATACATACATTTTAACATACATGTGTATCTAACAGCTACCCTAACACATACGCACACACAGGCAGGCACAAACTTACATAAACACACGCACACACAATACACATTCATATACATGCATGTAGTTATGTACACATACATATGTATACACACATAGTCAAGCACAGCTAACGCAAAAGAAGTGGACCTGCCACAACTGAACTTACTGCTGAGGGAAAAGGTGAGTTTTGAGGCGAGATTTAAAAGATGCGAGGGAATCAGAATGACGGAGGTTATCAGGGAGCTTGTTCCACTTCTTTGTCAATATCGTTGTTGACCATACTGTCCTGCACCCCTCTTCCCTTCCCCTACCAACCTAGGCCGGCCCCTTGACTGTGAAGATATGTGTAGGATGTGATTTTAGGATTTGTAAGGAAAACTTCAGACTGCCACGCACATGTCTGATACAGCACATGCAGCCAATCATCTTATGTTCAGTCTTTTTAAGGCAATGATATTCTGTTGTTGCAGTTTTGTTCAAAAGCAATCAGTCTGTGTTTGGTTGTCAGGTATTTAAAACTCATTATTATTATTATTATCTTTTTTGGGTAGAGGTTTGTCTAATGCTTCACTGGTGCTATGAAGTGACATTAACGTAATGCAATATCGACAGAAGAATACAATACAGTACAGTACAATACAGAACTCTGCTGTACAATATAGTACATTACATTACAAATGATTCAATACAACAAATACAATATTATGCGCCGCTAAATGTTAAGATGCGCTGTGGTAGTGACACATCTGGTTTTCAAAAAGTGTACCTATCATAATATAAATCATGTTTTTGTTTTGTTTTTTGTTGCTGTTTTTTTGTTTTTTTTTGTTTTTCTCAAGACCTGACTAAGCGCGTTGGGTTACGCTGCTGGTCAGGCATCTGCTTGGCAGATGTGGTGTGGCGTATATGGATTTGTCCGAACGCAGTGACGCCTCCTTGAGCTACTGATACTGATATAAATACATGACTGCCCTGTTAGTAACTGAGTGAAATGACTGATTGTCTCACCCAGTGTAGGGCTTGACACGTCCAGATGACGAATCTCAAAGGGTTTCCAACAGCTGCTTTTTGTTGTTGTTGCTAGTTTCTTTCGCGAGCTATCATTTCGCAATCTGGGTGTTTTAATCTTCTTTATTATTATTATTATATTATTGTTATTTTGTTTTTGTGTAGTTGTTGTTAAGCTATAATGTTATTGTCACTTAGTTCTTTTTATTATATTATTTGTTGTTGTGTAGTCGTTGTTGACAAGTTATAATGTTACTGCCACTTAGCTATGGGTGCATATGTGTGTGTGTGCACGCGCTCGTGTGTGCGCGACATATATGTGTGCATACACTTGTGATATGACCCATAAATTATGTGGTGTGAACATCTCGCTTTTTCATGCAAGATTCACAAACATGCCCTTTATGTGTCACAGTTAATATATGATCATGTATTATTGACTAATATGACGCAAGTAGCGAAATTGGACGTCAATCTGTAGAGTATGACGACATGACGGAATTTGGGCTTTTTTTTTTTTTTTTTTTTTTTAAGGTGTCAGTGACACTGAGATGGTTTCTGAAAGCGCACGCACTGTCATTTAAGACGAAGAGACGAAGGAGCCACTGTTTTTTGTTGTTGTTTTTTCATCCCGGATACTCCATTTCACTGGCAACACACCTACGCCGGGCATTAGAATCCCCAAAATACACTGCCAGCTTGATCAGACCGCTAAGAGGCCACATTCTGGAAAACATCCAGCACTGATGCTGCGTCACTTCCATATGAATGACGTCATTTGTTTTATCGCCAGACGCTGTATGTGACTGTCGATCCAGTGCTTTTCTTGGGGGCATTTCTTCCACGACTACTTTTCAACAGGATATGTGCATCTTTTTCCAAGCCAGGAGATTTGTTTATAAGTTTTTGAACAAGCACTATATATCAAAGATTTGACTCCGCTCAATAAGTTTGCTTCTGGTGTGGCGGTTTTGCTAGGCTTAGTGCCACCACAGGCACAGCGCAAAGATTATTAGTTTTCAACAGCTTTTAAATGCTTGCTGTACTCTCTCTCTCTCTATATATATATATGTGCACGTCTGCCATTCTCATAGTGATAGCATAGAATTGCAACATTTGATTGTAAACTCATTCTTAAACTTAGGCCTATTGTTCACTCAATAAGTTTTTGTGAATTAAACTATGGTATACCTGCTGTACTTATACGCCAAAAAGCACCGAGGGTTTTGTTGGGTAAACATTGTTATGTAAATTTTTTTTTCAGTTTTGCTGATTGATATTATGTGATTGTTCTTGTGAAGGTTTTTTCTTCTTCTTTTAGATTAAAAAAAAAAGCGTATTCTTCACAGGTACATATATGTTGCATCATTGCTTTAGTTAGCGCGCGCACACACACGCGTGCGCTCTCGACTGAATCAGCAAAACATCTCGTCAGAGATACTTATCTAAGTTTTTTTAAATGATATTTTCTTTTTATGATAGTCTTAATTCTTTTTTTTAATTTTTTATTATTATTCATTTGTCTATCTGTTTATCATCACGAGTCACAAAGTTTTTTTTTTTTTTTTTTTTTTTTTTTTTGGGGGGGGGGGTTCAGTTGTCGAGCAGGTTTCGATGTATGTGACTGTCCTCTTGTTGAAATTATGAAAGGGAAAAAAGCACAAGAACTTGAATCACTACGTGTTTGGAAATTGGTAGTCGCGTTGGAAGACAGGTTTCAGGACAGTTATTTGAAACACGCTTTCATTCTGATAAACAAGGAGTAGTACGCAAATGTTGGGGTTTTGCCATTCTGATGTGATGTTTTGTGGATTGTTGAATGCATTCTAAATAATTATAGTCGTGTTCCGAGTCATCTACACTCCGGATGGTTGTGATACTGCTGTCATGCAATGTATAAACATTTATCATGATGTATTTGGAAGCTACGAAAACATTAATAAACTGTAAAGACACTTTGTGTGTGTGTGGGTGGGTGCGCGCGCGTGTGTGGGGGTATGTGTGTGTGCGCGCGTGCGTGGGCGTTGGGGCGATACGGGGTGGTTGAATAGGGGTGTGCATGTAGACGTGCGTGTGTTTGTGTGTTATTGCACGCGCGAGATTGGGAGTAACAATGCACGCGCCAGCGCACACAAACTGATTTTTTTTTTTTTTTTTTTTTTTTACAGACATATACGACACTGATAACACACACACACACACACACGGGCGCGCGCACGCACGCATGCGCCAACGCACACAAACTTTTTTTTTTTTTTTTTTTTTTTATACATATTTTTAAATTTATACTGCAAACGCACTTCATACTTCCCTTTATTTCCTGCACCACCCCTACCCCCGCAACCCCATTCCTCGACACTGTTCTGTGAACTGCAGATATGAAAGTTAATAGCTACAAAAAAAATAGGGGGTGCCCCGGGGGTTGCGGGGGGGTTGCGGGGGGGGCAGGGGGGGTGGACGGGGGGGCGAAGAAGATTGATATGATAAATAATGATAAATATTCTACAAAAGGGAAGACTGGGGATTTTCTTTCCGGTTTTATTTTGTTTTTTGTTTTCGATAGGGGTGGGGTTTTTGGGGTCGATGACAGAATTGTAATATTGTGTATACAGAGGGAAAAGATTAATCCTCACAGATCAACATTTTTCGTAAAAGAACATATAAATAAAATGCCGCCCTATCTACTCAACATAACCCCGACATTAAAAAACACGTCACGGTGGCTGTGACAATAGCGTCAGTCAAGGACGTGCAAGTGTTAAATGTTATTCTTCTACACCGAACCCAGATTTTTTCAGCAAAAACGGAATACCCTTGTAGGAAAATTAATCCTCACAGATCAACATTTTTCGTAAAAGAACATATAAATAAAATGCCGCCCTATCTACTCAACATAACCCCGACATTAAAAAAACGTCACGGTGGCTGTGACAATAGCGTCAGTCAAGGACGTGCAAGTGTTAAATGTTATTCTTTCTACACCGAACCCAGATTTTTTCAGCAAAAAACGGAATACCCTTTCAGGAAAATAAAATAGTCGATAATTACCGCGACAATGAATAACAATTTGATGATGTTGCTGATCATCCCAACTGATGCATAGGACCATATCAGGAATGCCAATAAATAAATTAACCTTGTTATACACAACTTATGTCACATCTGAAAAATACTACTCTGAACATCACAGGTCACAACGCACCAGAGGATATATAATAACAATCATTCTAAACCAGTTCCGCAATGTTAAGGAAAGGCAAAACCTTCACTCCACGAACTTAGCTGCTGTTTATCAGTAGAGCGGTTTGTATAACACCAGCTGTGACAGAAAGTGTAAAATAGAATATAATGAAATAAGCAAGCTATGAAACTATGTCAAAAAAGTTACACATAATACTATTTCAGATGTCGCGCTTAAAGACACGTGTATTTGTTTTACATTTACGAAATAAAAAGCTGCGGTTTTGATGCTAGAGTTCACTGAAAAAAAACAACAAAAACTCAGCATGGTTCATCAGGCTCAAGGTTTTTTTTTCCACAATAAATAGTCTACGGCAACGATAAAAGCAAGTAGATATCAACGGTTGACTGAAATGATATGGCATCACTGGAGTTTGGTTTGAATAACAAACAGGCATTCCTAACAAGCAACTATTGAAAAATTATAATTCATCTCTAACATCATGAAAATTCAGGACAGTGAAAAGCAGAGGTGAATTTTTTTTAACATGTGTATAGGGGGTGCTGACTGAACTTTTTTTCTCCCTTTATTTTCAACACCTTAGATGTTAATGCAAAAGGCTCAAAGCCAAGTTTAAATTACATTTTCAAAGTACGTACGTTTTGAGGAATTAATGAATGAAATTTTATCACGATTATGCCATAAACTTCTTTCATCTGATGCCACTCAACTGAAACCTGGCATCAAAATCTGTTTAAAGCAGCCATAAAAGCTGAAACAAGCGAAAGTTTTTCTTTCAGGAAAATATTTCCGAGAATTAATGCATGAAAGATGATGATTGCTTGTTGCAGAAAGGGGTGACAGAATTAGTAGAATCATTGTCCAAAATAAAGAAGAAAAAAAAAGGAATAAAATCAAATCTCCAATCATTCTTGTTTCAAGCCAAGCCGACTTATCTGTGACGAAAACTGAACCCTTTCACCGTCAAGCTCGCATTTTATGTACAGGCGTGGTAGAGGACCTACGTCACTGAAAGGTGACCATTCATTGGTCCATGAACCTACTGCTCTTAATGTTCGGTGGTAGGATAGGCCACATTTTCTACACATCGCAGGGGGAATCCCCAGCTATTCTCAGCCACTGTCTTTTCTGTGTTTATAACACAAGGGGAATTCTGTACACTAAATTAACTGGCGGTGAAAGGGTTAATACTTGTCCCGTAAAACCTGAAAGTAAAAAAAATGAAATAAAAAAAAAACAAAAAAAAAAAAAAAAAAAAAACCCGAAAAGAAAAGAAAATTAGGCCAAATAAATCATATTCATGTACAAAAATACAGGACTTGCTCCTAACGTTGATCATTCCGTCAATTCTTCGCCAGAGGATTAATTTTACAAGAAAGAAAAAAAAACAACTGAAAGAAACAAAGAAACTGAACACAGACATAATGATACATATTCACATAATTGTACATGCACAGCCATACAAAACGAAAAATTACCGACGGTCACCTTACACGTCAAACGGGAAAAAAAAAACAAAAAAAAACAAAAAAAAAACCCACACACACACACAACAATGAGGTCCAGATTAAAGGCTTTTTTTTGGGAAAAAAAATGCAGGTAACTGGACCAGCAAGGCAGAAAATTAATGAAGGGACAACAGAGAAAGAAAAGGCCAGAAATGAAGAGAGTGACAGAAAAGAGGAACATTTATTACACAGAACTTCCTGAACGGCGAGTGTTATGTATACTGAAAGACCATCCGACATACCTGTGGGGCATAATTCAAAAATATATAATCAATACAAATTACACACAAATACACTAGTCTCCCACATTTACAACATCCCGGCATTAGACAATGATGGAGAATAAAAGGGCGTATGAGTGGAGGGACTGGATACCTGTAAAAAGTTGCAATTTAAAAGACCCAAATCAGCGACATTTTAAAACAGATTTGTGGATAAAAAATCGTTTTAAACGACATTTTCTCCTTTGTCCGTTTCAAAGTCGACTGATCTATAACAAAAACGTGTTTTTTTTAAATGATGCACAGCCTCTTAATCACATTGAACTATGATTTGATAAAAGGACCGATTCTCACACACACTCACGCACGCACGCACGCACGCACGCACACACACACACACACACACACACATACACACACACACACGCACTCACATACACACAGAGTTAGTCGTTGAGAGTCATGATCTGCAAGGTCAGGTGAAGATTCTGCTGAATGGACACGGTGTGGGCATCCCTGGGAGTGAGGATTTGAACCCGAGGACACACGAACATCTGGGTGCTGATCCACTTGGCCGCCTTCTCCAGTCGCACGCGGATGTCCACGGGCACGGTAACGTAGCATACCTCACGGTCAGACTTCTCAGACCCCGAGGAGTCGTTGGACAGTCCGGAGTTGGCTGCCCGGGAACCGTCTTTCATCGGCTGTTCCAGGGAAGACGTGGACCTTTCGCTCGTCGGCTCCCTAGGCTTGCTGTCTTCTCCGAGCTGAGAAGCGCGGCGTGCCGACTGCTGGTTGCCCTTGCCCCTCTTGGTGTACCGGTTGCCTCTGTTGGTCCTCCTCCTGTTCTTGACGTACAGCCCGCGTCTGGACGGGGTCCCGGAGCTGGAATTGTCCCGAAGCGGGTTGGACCTCTCGCCCGAGGACTTGGGGTCGTCCTGTGTCCGTGGGTCCTCCTGACCGTCCGAGAGCAGGACCTGAACGATGCCGAGGTCCTGCAGAGTGGACACGAAGGACACGTCCACAGCGTCCACAGTGGCGATGCAGGCTGGCTGGTGATGGGGGTCCGTGGTGATGGACCCAGTGGGGAATGACTGCGAGTTGTCCGGGTCCCTTGGGGACGATTCTGACGTGTCCTGGCAGTCCGCGTGTGGATCGGGCATGACCCAGTTCTGGTTGACTTCTGGCTGGAGGAAAGTGGGCACTGAAAGGGGGTCAGGGTTCGCGGGGTTGCACGTGGCGAAGTGGTTACACACGCAGCCGTGTGGACACTGCTGTGGTGCGGAGTGGGAGGGGATGCACGGCTGGCAAAACGCCAGTGACTGGTTCCGGACCCGGGGGTGCATGTAGCACACAGGGCTGCAGAAAGAGAAGGGGGTGTTGCTCCACGTCAACCCGAAAGGCGTGGCCAGCGTGTGGCAGCACGACTGTCTGTTGTCCACGTGCTGCCAGTCATGCAAGTGGTCAGTGACACTGTGACGTGAAGCACCCACACCTGAGGAACACCCGGACACATGCCGACACTTCTGTCCACGGCCATCGTTGTGCTGAGTCAAGACGCTCTTCTTTCTCACCATGAGGTCCGCTGTGTACGTGCTGAACGTCAGGCTGGAGCTTGCACACAGAACAGAACCGCTGCCTGTAGAGGATCGCTGTGAACTGGTCACTGAAGCACCGGCTGGGTTCAGTTTCGAACTGCAGGGAGGCGCACGCTTTTGACAAACTTGATATTTCTGGTGAGCTTTAAGCTTTGGAAGATAACTGTATGAATCGATTGAACTGCAGTTTCTGTGAGCACGTGCCTGTGGCGAGTTCTCATTCTGGGCGTGTTTCTGCAGACATGATTTCTCGTTGCAGTGATTCACGTGGTGGGGATCGGTAAGTAGAATCTGTTTACCAACCTTTCTGTAAGAGGAGTGACTGTTGTTGGAATCTGAAGACGGACGGCTTTTCCAAGCAGAGTGTAAGTTCAGATAGCAGTTGTCCGTTCCTGTTGAACTGCGCTCGTGAAGTCTGCCGGAAGACATCTCTGGTGGAGTTTCATACAGATCAGGGGGTTGTCTGACGATCCGGGGTCTTCAAATTCCAAGCGGTTCTCGGGACAGATGACTCCCATTTCCAGAACGACGCGAACGACGTCAGTGAGGTCGTACACACGTGCTTGCTGCTGATCGTCACAACCTTGGCCAGGGTCTGAAGCGTCGGAAGACTCCGCCAAGCGTTCACAACTCTCGCAATTACGAGGTCGGGATGATTCGGCTGCTGGGATTTCTGTTCCATCCTCTGAACCAGCCTCCAAAAATCTATGAAAGGCGTCAGACAATGCGGAGTTTGAGCCGTTACCATTTTGCAGACCAACAGTTTTTTCAAGACACCTGTCTGATTTTACTTTCAGTGAAGGAGAGCTGTAATAGTCTAGGTCAGTGCGACGAGTTAAGTCCGACCAATTTTCTGCCAGTCTGTGATGGTTATCTCCTGTATCAAGCCGTAGCATTTTTCCGTAACTTTTCCATTGCTCCCCTGATTGGTGAGTTGACAATGAGGCCACTGACCTTTCCTTTGAGTGTCTCTGGTGTCCCGCGTTTTGCCAGCAGCACTTAGGATCCAGTGCACCGCTGTCTTCTTCATCGATATCCGAGCTCAGGAATCTCTCAAAAGCTTTCGACAGTGAGGACATACCGAAGCTGGTCCTGTTTTCTGGGTTCGTAGTGGAGAACAAAACAGTATTTCTTTTAGTTTCCAATCTGCATGGTGTTGACCCATTGTGCTGGCCCTCAACGTCTACTCTGAGTTTAGCAGGGCAGTACTGCATACCGCCCGACGGGGTTGGGGTTCCCACCGTTCTCTGAGAACCACTCCATGGTCCGTGCAACTCGAACACTTTGCTGTTGGACAGACACTGGTCGTGTGACGCCGGCCACGTGTCTGTCTCGCTGGTAGGAAGTTCGGGACTTGAGTAAAAGGAAGAGCTGTCTGTGGAGGAGAGCACTGGGGGACTGGAACCCAGACTGGCGTCAAACCTGGCTGACTCGTGTTGGTAATGCACACACTCCATGCTCGCTGCCTCCTTCCTGGCGCCAGACTTTTGCAACATGAGCAGGTTGGGAGCAGAAAATGAATTACGAGGAAACGGGTTGTAGCTGGCAACAGGCCTGTCTTGCAAGGTTCTTGTCTTAGGGACAGAAGTGAAACAGTGCTGCTCTCTCTGGTACGCCTGTTGTCCAGTGTGCGCATTACTCGTGTGCGCATTGCTGAACGCCGTGTGTGCAGAGCCCAACATGGCAGGACGATGCTGTGCCTCCAAAACGATATCTCTGTAGGCAGTGGTCCAAGACTGCCAGTTTCCTTGTTGTCTGTTGTTTTGGTGACAGTTGAAATCTCTACTGGGCATCCAGTTCTGTGAAGTTCTTACACTAATATTTACTGGACCTTTTTCTCTGATAACTGCATCATGTATCTCTCCCATCAACTTCCTCTTATTAGGATTTTGTTGTGGAACTCCCTTCTTCACGCCTGTTGGACCATAACCTATTGGTCCAAACTTTGAACTCGTCGAAGCAGAGTATGAATCAGAGGCATGGAAGTTATTCGCATACTCCGCATGAGCACATTTCTGGGAAAAAACATTATTCACGGCTAGCATTTTCGTGTGACCAGGCCAAAATGTGGATCTTCCCGACATAAAAAGGTGCTGTTCTGTGTCACCTAGTTTTGATGAGCTGCTGGTTTCACTTCTTTCAAACAGTCTTGTGTCAAACCCTGCACTCGATAACGGTTGGCAAAAGATCATTTGTGATCCATTGTGTACACACTGACTATTCTGTGTTTCAGCAGACGTTGTTCTGACATTTGAAGGCATGCCCAGCCTGGATGCACCTGTGTTCTGCAGATCATCATTGCCACTGAACGGCTTTCCGTACGAGTTAGGTCCGGACGGTGCTTCAGTACCAACAAGAAAATATCCATGGCCAGGGGGATTGAACTTGGGTGGATTGTTTTCTTGCGCAGTGCGTCTGCTCGGTTTTCCGTGGAGCTGCTCCTGATTAAAGCCACAACCAAACAGCGTGTCTTTCTTTGAAGTGAACGTGTTGCAAGCTTCGTTTCGCTGTTCTTCCCTTGCCCAAATACCTGAAATATCCTGACAACTTTCATTGTAATTTACATTACCATTGGTCTCTTGCATCGCTGGGTCTTTCTCCCTGTACACGATTGGTGGATGAGGTTTAAATCTGTGTTCATGTTTACGATTTGCAGCTCGTGCAAAATGATAGGCAGGCATTTCCTTTGTATCAACTCTCCGAACGAAAGCTGGCATTACGTCATACATTCCAAATGGCTTCACAGCTTCAAATGAAGAAACTGGAGTACTGTTGTGGATTTTTTTTCTGCATGGCTGGTAGGACAGTGAACTGTATGTCCTGTTCGTATTTGGACCCAGTAGTTGATTTTCAATTTCTATACAATATTTCTCTATATTACGAAGCTGCCTGTATCTGTTGGTCTGACCTTTGGACGCATCAATATCTGGGCTGCGCATTTTCAAGAAACGATCCGCCATTTGCTGTAAACCAAACACTGGCGGATCTTTCGGGGTACCTTCATCTGGGTTTTCTTCAGCTGCAGGCTGTGTGATTCCGTCCCGTGCCTCACCACGCGCTTTCCGTTTTTTGTGTTCATGGTTCAGGACTTTGAGTTGGTGGAGAGTGTAAGCACTTCTTGGGTATGGAAGCTCCAGTGGTGAGTGGGGGGGCACAAAAGTGAGGTCATCGTCTGTATCTGTATTGTCTAATGTTTCATGCAAGGTATCTTCTTTAGACATTTCCTCTGTATCTGAGTTGTCTAATGTTTCATGCAAGGTATCTTCTCTAGACATTTCCTCTGTATCTGAGTTGTCTAATGTTTCATGCAAGGTATCTTCTTTAGACACTTCCACTTGGAAGCTCTGATTGAACGCCACGTCAGACGAAGCACTTTCAACAGTCTGCTCTGAATGAGAATGATCCCCGGAACAATTTTCATGCAAATCAATGCTTTCTGCTAATCTTGATTTCACATCCTTTCTTTCACGAAAGAAATCGGGTAAAGGAACACAAAGCACTTGCTTTACGTACTGTTCTTCGTTTGGTTTCCTCCGTATTTCCGTCTGATGCTCCAGTTCAGGTGGCTTTTGTTCTGATACAAGCAGTAACTCTTGGTTTACCTTGGCGTCAGAAAATGACTGTGCATTAACTTGTGGCTCCTGATTAGAGTTACTTACATCAGTCTCGGGTGGGGATGGCAATTGCTGGTGAATTGATTCTGGCGTATAACCCGTTTGTAATAATGCTGACTTGGGTACCCTTTCTTTCTCGTTGTCAACCAGTATTGTTACATCAACTTTGTGCGATGTATCATCCAAAGCCTGTAAGGTCTGTGAATGTGATGGAGATGACATCTTTGCACTTTCTGCAGGATACTGGGAATCTGGTGATGTGGACATAAGTAACAGGCCCATCCCTGTGCTATGTCCAATGTCTTTAAGCCCGTTTTTAGTCCTTTCTGTTCCGTTTCTGGGACTGGTAGCATCGATACTTAAGGGTTGTGTAAAATCAGTCATGCTTCGTGGAGTGGCCAGTTCCATATTCTCATTTGTGCTCAACAGATCACATAAAATATCACTTTCTGGGCTTGGGTTCCATTCTTCATGCTGGCCATCTGATAGATTGGTTATGGTTGATAGCATTTTGCTCGATGCCTCACCACTGGAAACTGATACTAAATCTCTGTCATACTCTGAGACATTTCTATGCACTGGATGATCTTCACAACTTTCAATGGTAAAATGCTCAGATGGAGACCTTTCCTCCACTTTGTCACAACATGAAGACAACGGTCCATATTCCCAATCATGGACAGAACAAGGAAAGCTTTCATTTCCAGCTGCTGTGTTGACTCCTTCTGGAAACTCATCTGAAGAGTGTGAGGAAATCTGATATTGCCCTATAGAACTGACAGGACTGGGAAGCACTAGAGAAAAACGTGACATCGCAGGTTCATGAAAGCATACTGAATGTTCTGTTTGAGTATGTTTATTTGTGTGGCTACGCAGGCTGTCAGCACATTGTGTTCCACAAGGTGTATCCTTCATGCCGATGTCAGTGAAGTCAGCATAATTTGCATTAAAAGGTCTCTCCTCTCCGTGCTTTGATAATTCGGACATCTTGCTTCTGTCAGGAGACCCACATTTCATGACAACGCAGGAACAGTTTTCAGTCTTTTTGTCTACTGTGGTATTGTCATAAACTTCAGCCGTAGAAAAGGCAGAGTCTTCGTGGGTCGTTTTAAAATCATACAAAGAATCAAGACTTTTTAAAACAGAATGCACACTGGATGAGTTTTCTTCAGACCCATCATGGCTTGAGCCTCTGACAGAAGTCTTCTGTTTGGTTGGGGCTGCACTGATCAGAAGGTCTGAGGCACAGTCCTGTGTGAGACATTCTTGTTCGCAAGGTTCTAGCAGTTGATCTCTCTTGGTCTTCAGAGCCTGGAATTTCCGTCGGATTTTTCCTGTGACATACCGTGTTATTGGACTAGTGAATCTTCTGAAAAATTTCCGGTGAATCCTGTAGCCTGAGCCACCTTCCAGATTGTAAGCTGGCCGATTCTGTATATGTGACTTTTCTACACTGCCTAAGCTGTTGCCGGGTGTCTTTGCTCCTGCACTGTCTGTGCCAGAGGAAGATTCTGCTTCAATAGTGGTTCTGTCATCAACATCTTGCATGTCTTCAAGTTTGAGAACATCTGCAATGGCAGTTGAAAAATCATAGACACTGTCATGTTCTTTCCTTTGGGAGGGTCTTGGGAGGCTGGAGTCACATTTTGCCAGAGCCAAATTACCACTCGAGTTCGTGCTGTTGGTTTCTTCTTGAATCTCGGCCCGTGAATCAGAAGGTATGGTCTGGAGCTGTGGTTGGGGCAGGTCGGAGGACACGATGCGCCGTACACGAGAGGTAGTGGATCGGATCGCTGGTTTAGAAGTGCTCTCTTCAAACAGAGCCCTCCTCGTCATCAGTGTCCCTTGGTCTGTTTCACTGCGGTACTGTGAACTCCTTGGACGTCTCTTCATGTTCACCATATGTGTCGATTCAGCAGCGGAACTAGTTTCAAACCTCCTGTTCTGGAGTTTTTCTTTCCGACGGAATACCTGTTCCTGTCTCCTGACGACCGAGTAGCACTGCTGTAGATCTTCAACGGCCCGCGGGGACAGAGTGAACACGGACGGAGTGAAACACGTGGCGAAACCCAGTTTCTCGCCGCTCTTGAAGAAACAGGTTCCAGAGTGCTGGCTGTAATCCACCACAGGAATCCTGATGCGTCGCAACGAATGCTTGAACAGCAGCACAGGGGCTCCGCTGCAACCGAACGTGGACTCGGTGTGGTAGATACGGTTTTTGCACATCTTGAAGCGGTCATTTATCAGATGCACTTCTGGCTGAACTGTCCCCGTTTGGCCTTGACCACCCCAAGAACTCTGCATTCTCCGGAAGTTGTTCCTTTGCTTTTCAAGCGTCTCTGAGTCGTAGAGAGCTGCCGGACCGATGGAAAAACACTTCTCCAAACCCTGAGGATGAGACAGGATGGCAATGTAGTCACCGTGCTCCAGCGTCGGTCTGCGACATCGTTTAGACTCCACAGGAAAGGAGCCGTCCTCGTCAGCCATGAAACCCATTTCTTCAAACTCTGAACGACCATCACTGCTTCCAACCACGCCGGGCTCCAACAGTCTACTGGTTCCACATGAACTGCTTTCAGGAACCACTGATTCCAATTCACCATGCCATGCTTCCTCCACGGCCGTTCTACGACGCTGATCTTGGCTTGATATTCCACAAGACTGTGGCCATGGGCCCACTTCTGCCTGAAGCAATTCTTGCTCAGCGTGGCAACAGTCACCCCCAGGGCTCTTATCGAAGCCCCGGTAAGACAGGAGGCAGTCGTCCGTCTCCCTGTCGATGACGTCGTAAGCGGATTCCTCGCCGTGGGCCGCGGCGCAGCTGGTCTGGGCGTCGCCCGTGAAGTAGGAGGCGTCCCACATGACGGGCACGTCCCGAAAGAGGTGCAGGTACCTGGCGAGGCGCGGGGTGGTGAAGCACGTGAAACTGGTGTAGTCCTCGCACGGGTTGTGGTAGAACTCCATCCCCACGGCCTGCAGGCGGATGATCCGCACACGCCTCTTGCCCGGCACGCGCAGCGAGAACTGCACCGTGGCCACCCGGGCCTCTTCCGCGTTGTAGATCACGTGCAGGTTGGTGCGCACCTGCATGCACACACCCACACAGCACCCACACGTGTGATGTGATCATCAAAAAGCCCCCCCACATCCCACCCAACCCCCCACCCAGAGTCAAGAAGACTGAATTACTGCCCTTATACCCAGTGCCGTTTGTTCCGTTTCCTGTGTGTGTGTTGTGTTTTGTGTGTGTGTGTGTGTGTGTGTGTGTGTGTGTGTGTGTGTGTGTGTGTGTGTGTGTGTGTGTGTTGTGTGTGTCCAAGTGTGTTTTTCTTCCACAGATGAAGAAAGCCTAGTGTTGATCCATTTGAGGAAAACAGAAAGGAAAAGAAAGAAACTGTGCTTCACTGACATGCACGTGACTGAAGGAGGAGGAGGAGGAGGAGCAGAAGAAGGAGGAGGAGGAGAAGGAGGAGAAGAAGAAGAAGTAGTAGTAGTAGTAGAGGAAGAGGAAGATGAGGAGGTGGAGGAGGAGGGGGACGAGGAGAAGGAGGGAGAGGCGTAGGAAGAGGGGGACGAGGAAGAGGAGGAGGAGGAGGAGGAGGGATGAGAGGGAGGGGGAGGAGGAGGAGGGGGGGGAGAAGAATGAAGAGGAGAAAGAGGAGGAGAAAGAGGAGGAGAGGAAGGAGGAGGAGGAAGAGGAGGCGGAAGAAGGAGGAAGAGGAGAGGGAGGAGAATGTGGAGGAGGAAGAGGGGGAAGAGGAGAAGGAAGGGGAGGACAAGGAGGAGGAAGAGGAGGGGGAGGAGGAAGAGGAGGGGGAGGGGGAGGAGAGTAGGGGGAGGGGGAGGAGAGTAGGGGGAGGAGGAGGAGAAGACGAGGAGGAGGAGGAAGAGGAGGAGGAGGAGGAAGAGGAGGAGGAGGAGGAGGAGGAGGAAGAGGAAGAGGAGGAGGGGGAAGAGGAAGAAAAGGAGGAGAGGGAGGAGAAAGAGGAGGGGGAGGAGTAAGAGGAAGAGGAGGAGGAAGAGGGGCAAGAGGAGGATGTGGAGGAGGGGGAGGGGGAGGAGGCGGAAGAGGGGGAATAGGAGGAGGGGGAGGAGGAGGATGAGAAGGGTGAGGAGGAGGAGGAGAAGGAGGAGGAGGAGGAGGAGGAGGAGGAGGAGGAGAAGATTGATTGATTGAATCCTGAAGAAGGAGGAGGAGGAGGAAAAGAAGAAGAGAAGAATTAGAAAGGAGGAGGAAGAGGAGGAGGAGAAAAAGTAGTAGTGGTGGTAGTAGCAGCAGCAGTAGCAGCAGCAGCAGCAGCAGTAGTAGTAGTAGACAACGACGAGGACGAGGACGAAGACGAAGACGAGGGCGAAGGAGGAGGGGGAGGAAGAGGAGGAGGAGGGGGAGGAGGAGGGGGAAGAGGAGAAGAAGGCAAGAGCTGACCTTGACGATGTACCGATCGACGTAATAAGCGAAGCCCGTCCCACCAAAGTGGGGGCACTCACTGAAGATGCTGGTGGGACGCTCACTGCTCATGCGCGGTATGTAAATCATCACCACGCGCTGGGACACGTGACGCACCACATCCAGCGCCGCCTGACAGCGCCACCCTTGAGGGAGATGTGTGATCTGAGAGACAGGACAAAAGTTCATTTTTCTCCTTTCCTTTTTATTTTTATTTTTTAATTTTTTTTAATTTTTTTTATAGCACATCCAGTCCCCACCCTATTCAGGGCCTACAACTCGTACTATACGACGAGACAAAACCAAGAGTAGACAATTAGAAACCCATCCACCCACCCCTATATAAAATTGATCCCTCTGTGCACACACACACACACACACAGGTACACAGCCACGGTGACGTCAAAGTAACCACGTGTAGGTAGTGCATACATCAGCACATGAATATTGCACATGCATGGAGAGTTGGCCCAGAGGTAACGCGTCCGCTTAGGAACCGAGAGAATCTGAGCGCACTGGTTCGAATGCAATACTCGCCAGTATATTTTCTCCCCCTCCACTAGACCTTGAGTGGTGGTCTGGACGCTAGTCATTCAGATGAGACGATAAACCGAAGTCCCGTGTGCAGAATGCACTTAGTGCACGTAAAAGAACCCACGTCAACTAAAGGGTTGTCCCCTGGCAAAATAATGTAGAAAAATCCACTTCGATAGTAAAACAAAATCGGAGGCAGGAAAAAAATATAATAAAAAAAAGAAAAAAAAATGTTGACTCAGTGTAGCGACGCGCTCTCCATGCGGAGAGCAGCCCGAAATTCATATAGAGAAATCTGTTGTGACAACAACAACAACAACAACAACAAAAGAGTAGTACAATACAATACAATACAATGCAATACAATCTATCAATACAATGGGTAGGCCAGTGACTGACCTTCAAGTCAGTGACAGGTCTGAAGTCGGGATGAACGCTGGCACCAGCTCTTCCAGTGCCTGCGTCCTTGGGAACGCTGGGGTCTGCTGCACACACACGCACACGCACGCACGCACGCACGCACACACGCACACACACAGAGGAGTAGTAGTAGTAGTAGTGGTGGTGGTGGCGGTGGTTGTGGTAGTAGTTGTAGTAGTAGTGGTGGTGGTGGTGGTGGTAGTAGTAATAGTAGTGGTGGTGGTGGTAGTAGCAGCAGTAGTAGTAGTGGTGGTGGTGGTGGTGGTGGTGGGGGTGATAGTAGTAGTGGTAGTAGCAGCAGCAGTAGTGGCGACGGTGGTAGTGGTAGTAGTGGTGGTAGTAGTGGTAGTAACAGCAGGAGCAGTGGCGATGGTGGTGGTGGTGGTGGTGGTGGTGGTGGTAGTGTAGTAGTAACAGTATGGTGGTGGTGGTGGTGGTAGTGTAGTAGTAATAGTATGAGGGTAGTGGTGGTGGTGGCGGTAGTGTAGTAGTAATAGTATGGTGGTGGTGGTGGTGGTGGTAGTGGTAGTGTAGTAGTAATAGTATGGTGGTGGTGGTGGTGGTGGCGGTAGTGTAGTAGTAATAGTATGGTGGTGGTGGTGGTAGTGTAGTAGTAATAGTATGGTGGTGGTGGTGGTGATGGCGGTAGTGTAGTGGTAATATAGTATGGTGGTGGTGGTGGTGGTGGCGGTAGTGTAGTAGTAATAGTATGGTGGTGGTGGTGGTGATGGCGGTAGTGTAATAGTATGGTGGTGGTGGTGGCGGTAGTGTAATAGTAATAGTATGGTGGTGGTGGTGGTGGTGGTGGTGGTGGTGGTGATGGTGGTAGTATGGTAGTAATAGTATGGTGGTGGTGGTGACGGTGGTAGTATGGTAGTATAGTAGTAATAGTATGGTGGTGGTGGTGGTGGTGGTGATGGTGATAGTGTAGTAGTAATAGTGTGGTGGTGGTGGTAGTATAGTAGTAATATTATGATGGTGGTTGTGATGGTGGTATAGTAGTAGTAGTAGTGGTGGTGGTAGTGGTAGTGGTAGTGGTAGCAGCAGTAGTAGTAGTGGGGGTGGTGGTAGTAGTAGTGGTAGTGGCAGCAGTAGTAATAGCGGCGGTGATGGTGGTGGTGATGGTGATGGCGGTAGTATAGTAGTAATAGTATGGTGGTGGTGGTGGTGATAGTATATTAGTATTAGTAGTGGCGGTGGTGATGGGAGTAGCAGTAGTGGTAGCAGCAGTGGTAGTAGTGGCGGTGATGGTGGTGGTGATGGTGGTGATGGTGGTAGTATAGTAGTAGTAGTAGTGGCGGTGGTGATGGGAGTATTAGTGATAGTAGAGGTAGTAGCAGCAGTAGTAATAGCGACGGTGATGGTGGTGGTGATGGTGGTGGTGATGGTGATGGCGGTAGTATAGTAGTAATAGTATGGTGGTGGTGGTGGTGGTGGTGGTGATGATGGTGATAGTATATTAGTAGTAGTAGTGGCGGTGGTGGTGGGAGTAGCAGTAGTGGTAGTAGTGGCGGTGATGGTGGTTGTGATGGTGGTAGTAGACTGTCGTGGTTCATGCATGCTGGGTATTTTCGTGTCTCCATAACCCAACGAATACTGACATGGGTTACAGGATCTTTAACGTGCGTAGTTGATCTTCTGCATGCGTATTCACAAGAAGGGGGTTCAGGAACTAGCAGGTCTGCACATATGTTGACCTGGGAGATCGGAAAAATCTCCACCCTTTACCCACCAGGCGTCGTTACCGAGATTCGAACCCAGGACCCTCAGATTGAAAGTCTCGGCTATTGCGCGTGGTTGTGTGAGGGGTGTGGATCAGAAGTGGGTGAGGAGGAATTTTTTGTACTTTTCATACAATCGCAGATGAAAGCTTTTTTTTCTTCTTCTTCTTCTTCTTCTCGTATTTATCAAATCTGGAAAGATAATGAACGCAATATCGGAATTATATTGAGGAAGGTTTTCTTTTTTCTAAAAATCGTGGATAATGAGATTCGTAAACTGCAGATAAACTCCTGTGCTGTAAATCTATGGAAAAGGGGAACTTGGGAATTTGTTGAGCTTCTACGTCTTAAGCTTAACATGATTAAACGCAGCACGCTATCACTAGTTAGAGTACTTTATGTCTTGAACCATATAGAGTAAACGCAACACTTTTCAGTACTTGAGTACCTTACATCTTAAGCTGCACATAAAGGAAACACACTAATGGGTACTTGAGTGCTTTACGGCTATGTGAACAATCGACACCTTTCTTCCCCTGTGTCCTTTCCATTCAGTTTCGTTCCGAAGATGGAAAATGTAAACTGGTCAATATCATTGCAACATATCCTCCACTTTTCTTCTTCTCTCGAATGACGTAAATAAGTCCAATCAGAGGGTGGCGGGGAATGACGTAAATAAGTCCAATCAGAGAGTGGCGGGGAATGACGTAAAGAAGTCCACTCAGAGAGTGGCGGGGAATGACGTAATTAAATCCAATCAGAGAGTGGTGGGGAATGACGTAAATAAGTCCAATCAGAGGGTGGCGGGGAATGACGTAAATAAGTCCAATCAGAGAGTGGCGGGGAATGACGTAAAGAAGTGCACTCAGAGAGTGGCGGGGAATGACGTAAGTAAGTCCAATCAGAGAGTGGCGGGGAATGACGTAAATAAGTCCAATCCGAGGGTGGCGGGGAATTACGTAAATAAGTCCAATCAGAGGGTGACGGGGAATAACGTAAACAAGTCCAATCAGAGAGTGGCGGGGAATGACGTAAATAAGTCCAATCAGAGAGTGGCGGGGAATGACGTAAACAAGTCCAATCAGAGTGGCGGGGAATGACGTAAATAAGTCCAATCAGAGAGTGGCGGGGAATGACGTAAATAAGTCCAATCAGAGAGTGGCGGGGAATGACGTAAACAAGTCCAATCAGAGTCGCGGGGAATAAAGTAGAGTACACACTGCATTGCTGGCAACATCCACATTTCTTCCCCTGTGTTCTTTCCATTCAGTTTCGTTCCTTAGGCGGAAAAATCGTAAATTTGTTTAAAACATTTTAATATATACTCTACATTTCTTCCTCTGTCAAGAGACGCAAAGAAGGCCAGTCAAAGTGTGGAGGGGGAAGAAATGTAAAGCATGATATGTTACAACGTTATTAACCAGTTCACAAGTTTTTTCCGTCTTATGAACAGAAAAGTATGGGGGGAGAAATGTGGATATTGCCTCATTGTTATTCAGGATCAGGATTTGGGGCGGTTTTTTTTTAAATTTATTTTTTTTTTTTAATATACAACTTAGCCATTTTTGGCTCTTTATGCCCCTTCAGATTTACTCCTTTACATTGTTGGTCAGGTCGTTGACTAGCCCAGTCATTTTATCCATCAAAGTCATATTTCGCTTTTGTCAATTAACTCGTGTTTATCTATGAGGTTCTTAAAAGTATTTATACTAGGTGCACGTTTGATATTGTTTGTTAATTTGTTCCAATAATTTGTTACTCTGTTACTAAATGTAAACTTTCTGAGATTTGTTCTCGAATACTGTTTAAATATTTTGTCTGAACTGTTTCTTGTAGTGTCTACCTTTGGAGTACAAAAAAAAGCATGCTTTGTTTACATCGTCAAACCCATTAAATATTTTGTACGTCTGTATCAAGTCCCCTCTTACTCTTCTTGCTTTAAGTGATGGTAGTTTTAAGTACTTTAATCTCTCTTGATATGAATAATCTTTTATGCTATAGACCAACTTTGTTGCTCTTCTTTGAGCCCTTTCTATGGCTTGTGACTGCTTTATTTGCGTTGGGTACCATACAGTGTTTCCATATTCTAGGATAGGTCTAACTAATGTTTTATATAACCGTAAGAAAGTAACCTTATCTATAAATGTAAATGCTCTTTTTATTATTCCAATCATTCTGTTCGCTTTGTTTATGCTATTTGTTATGTTTGTCAAATGATAAATTTTTGTCAAATGTGACACCTAAGTCTTTTTCCTCATCACATTTTTATACTTTTATTTCTTTGTCTCCGATTTTCATTATGAATTCTTTCTCTGGGTTTGATTTCCCAATATGAAGTACTTTACATTTTTTAGCATTAAAATATAGATTCCATGTGTCTGACCATTTTACTAATGTTTCAATATATTTTTGTAAATCCTGATAGAATTTTGGAGAGTTGTATAATTTTGTGTCATCTGCAAAAAATTTACATGTACTCTTTAGTTCGTAAGGGAGATCATTTATGAATAAAGTAAATAGTACAGGTCCTAATATACTACCTTGTGGTATGCCACTACATCAGCTTTACTGGAGAAGGAACTACCAGTCCTAACCCTTTGAGTTCTTTTTGTTAGAAAGTCCCTTATCCGCCCAAGTATGTTTCCTGTTATTCCATAAGATTCCAGTTTCTTTAGTAGTCTTTCATGTGGTACAGAGTCAAATGCTTTTGGGAAGTCTAAGTATAACACACCTATGTTTTCTTATCTATGTCTTTTGTAAAGTCCTCCATCACTTCCAGAAGTTGAGTCACACATAACCTATTTTTGCGACTTTTTTTATCTTCTAAACGGAAAAGTACAGGAAAAGAAATGTGGATAATGCCAAACATAGAAATGTGGATAATGCCAAACATAGAAATGTGGATAATGCCAAACATTCAACGGCATCACGCACCACCAGACATGTTGTGAAGAGGGCAGAGGGGGCGAAGAGAGTTCTGTGCCCTGACAGAAGCCAGGGGGCTTTAATCCCCCCCCACCCCCTTTCACGTCTTTGTTGCCCGATTCAAGAAATCGACAAATTCAGAAAGAACTAAACCTGTTTGCTTCATTTTTTTTAAAATTTTATTTTATAAATGGCAAGTTGATGTGGTGAATCTATTCACACAGCTAATGCTCTCTAAACATTTAGAGCTTTCTCAATATTATTAGCCATACTAAGTAATTAAAAAAAGTAAATAAAAAAAAAATTAAAAAAAAGATTGTCAAGGTAGGGGGGGCAAACAGAAGTCATTCCTTGAACGATTTCAAAGAGAAGTCTTCTAATGTTATTTGTTTTGTCTGTTATTTATTTATTTATTTTTTTAATGTTTATCGGCAGAAAGGGGCGAGAAATAGCTTGTCAAGGTAGGGGGACAAACAGAAGTCTTGGCAATATCCATATTTCTTCCCCTGTACTTTTCCTTTCACATTATTAAGACAGAAAAACTTGTAAACTGGTTAATAACATTGTAACATATACTCTACATTTCTTGCCCTCCACTCTTTGACTGGCCTTCTTTACGTCTCTTGACAGGGGAAGAAATGTAGAGTATATATTACAATGTTATTTGAACAAATCTATCATTTTTCCGCCCAAGGAACGAGACTAAAAGGAAATAACACAAAGGAAGAAATGTTCATATTGCCGAAGTCTTTCCCTGAGTGATTTCAAAGAGGTCTTCTAATTATTAGTTTTGTTTGTATGTTTGTCTGTCTGTACTTAAGGTTCATGTTCAGAACTAGATGAAAATGAAGTCTCTCCATGAATGATTTCAAAGAGAAGTCCTCTAATTGTCCGTTTTGTTTGCATGTCTGTACAATGTTCATGGACAGAACTGGATGAGAACAGAAGTCTTTCCTTGAATGATTTCAAAGAGAAGTCTTCTGATTGTCTGTTTGCATGTTTGTTTGTACTTAAGGTTCATGGACAGGCTGTTTGTACTTAAGGTTCATGGACAGACTATTTGTACTTAAGGTTCATGGACAGAAGTGGATGAGAATCTTCCCCAGAAATGTACGCACCTGTGTCACCGAAGCCAGTCATCCTGCTGATCGAGGAGTTGAACAGATCACAACTGGCAGACAGGTCAAAGCTGAAATCGCTTTGAAGTCCCAGCCCCCCCTCTCTCTCTGTGCACACAGAACGACACACGACCAGAAACAGTTCTGCCAAAACCTGCCAATGGAATCAGTCCCACCACAAAGAAACCTGTGTTGTTGTTGTTGTTGTTGTTTTTGGTAGAATCTGTGAAGCTGTAGACATACCGTTTAAGACAGTTGCAACGAAGAAAAGTCCAACTGAGGAAATTGAACGGAGGTTGAAAACTGAAAGGAATCCGGTGAGCAGAGCGCTCCACGATTTCTGGACGTCTTGGCAACACAGCTCAATGGTTGTTGGTTTTCGGCATGAAGCACGTGCGACGCGGAAAACAACTGTCGGCGTTGTCAGATCAAGCACAACAGATCAGGGATGGGTTACACGAGCCATCTTTGTGGAGGCGGTGAATTTGCTTTAGAGTATTGAATTTTCCGAAGTCTTTGGAATGTTTCTTCATCATAGGCTTCATTCCTTCCTTCTTTCATTATGTTTCGTAATTACACCACCCCTCCTCCTCGGCAGTTTCCATATTTCTTCCCCCGAACTCTTTCCAGTCAGCTTCGTTTCGAAGACGGAAAAAGTTGTAGATTGGATTATTAACATTACAGTATATGTATATATTTCTTCCTCTCTTGAATGCCGTGAAGAATGCCAATAAAAGTGGAGGGGAAGAAATGTGAAGTATATATACTATTAACCAATTTACAAAATAATGTGGATATTGCCTACTTTCCTTATGTTTCATTTTTATAATAATAATAATAATAATGGTATTTATATAGCGCTGAATTTTGTGCTGAGACAAATCAGAGTGCTTTTGCACCAGTCATTCACACGCATGCATAACTCTTAACACTGAAGAAACTGAAGGCAAGGAAGAGGCAGAGAAGGGAGGCTATTTTGGGAAGAGGTGGGGTTTTAAGGCCAGACCTTGTTTGTTTCTTTCTTTCCTCGTGTTTCCTAACGATACCTTCTTTTGTGTGACCGCAGTCATCATGCACAGACTTCACCATTCTGTCAATCCGGTCATTTTGTGCCCAGCGGAAAGTGGATTACATTTGTCACGTAGTGGGGAGAGCTATCATGGGGGGGGGGGGGGGGGGGGGGGCACACACAGTGGAACCCTATGAAAAGAAAACCTGCAGGGCTCACATGCACAAACGCAAATAAACAATCAGCAATTCAATATAAGGAGAAAAGAAAAAACAAAAACACATAGGAAATATATTACTTGAAGCGTTTAGTACTGTTATCCTGACATAAGAAAAACGAATAAGAACAAAATTATCGCACAGATTCAATAATAATTAAAAAAACAAAACAAAAAAAAACAGCTAGCTTCAAGAACATTTTTTTCTTTGGGGAATTAAAGAGTGTACTGAATTTCAGTGTGTTCGGTCGTTTACAATAAAATGGTTTTAAGAATGCTTTTCTGGTGTCTGAAAAGAACGAGCATTAAAAGACGTAATGGAATTCGTCTCTTAATTCACCTGAATTACATTTTCTACATACCCTCTCATTTCTGACAGCACATAAGAATCTTCCTTCCTGGATGGGTAAATTGTGACTGAGAGTTCTTAACTTCATAACTATAGTTCTGTAATAATCTGGGAAAATTGTGATATATTTTTCAAACTGAAAATTTTCTTTGTATATTCTGTAGTTATAATACAATTCATATTTATTTTTTTCTGCACTCCAGGTCTGCATATATTGGTCTTTCAACCTTTGCTTTATCATAGATTTAAATTTATTGTATGAAAGACGCATGTCACAGTGTTCAGTTCAGAGTCCACTTAATCCTAGGTCGTTAAGTAGACTTTTGATATACATTAAATAATTAGATTTGTAAATGTCTCTTTCTGTTAACTGAAATAAAAATCTGTACATCACACTAGAGAAGTTATTTTTGTTTTCCTGGTCTGTCAGCTTGTACCAAAAATTAAGTAGTCGGCATTTTGCTGTAAGTTTAAGAGGATACTGTCCAAGTTCACCTAAGAACATATGTGTAGGAGTAGCTTTCCGTAATTTCAAAATCATCTTATAAAATTTAATCTGGAGCTTGTTGGCTAGCTCACACATTTGAGGGCACCAAATCTCCAACCCGTATAATAGAATTGGTACAACAGTTTGCTCAAATAATTCTAATTGAACATCAATGGGTAACATTAATTCACGACATTTCTTTAATACACAAAACATGGCCCTTGCAGCGCGCTCATACAACATTAATTTACGACATTTCTTTAATAAACAGCGCGCTCATACAAGTCTTTCTGCTCTGGCTTGAAACTGTTATTATAAATGAATTTTATATCAAGATACCGAAAATCATATGACTTTTCCTCTAGAAAATATTACAACTTTGGTTTTCGAAGCATTTAGCTTAATTTCCATAATCTTCAATAATCTGACAAAGCGTCAAATGCTTTTTGCAGAGCTGTGGGTGATTCGGCTAATATAACAGTGTCATCTGCATAAAGCAAAATAAACATCTTATATAATAAAATTATGTCAATCTGTCTGTCATCAAAATCAGTATACGTGGTGCCCATCTCTCGGACACTATTCAAACCACTCATTCTTTCTGATAAAAATTCTTTCATATCATTAAGGTATACAGCAAACAACAGAGGAGATAAATTTTCACCTTGCCTCACCCCACTCTTACAACTGCATCTGAACAGTTATTTTTCCAATGCACGCACGACTTTGCCTTCTTGTAAATATCCTGAATAACGTTCAAAATCCTACCACTCACACCGTGGTTTATTAACTTTTGCCATAGGAGAGCACGATCAACAAGATCAAATGCTTTTTCATAATCTATAAACACATAGTATAACCTTTTCTTTTTCATCAAGAATATATCTATCAATGAATGAAGTGTAAATATATGGTAAAAAACAGAATAACCCGACCCATTCCCCCTCTTCAGATACACAAGCACACGCGCGAGCCGCACACACACACACACACTCTCTCTCCTCTTTCACACACTTTGCACACACACACACAGAGTTGCTGCATTTCTTATGTGACGTTTCGCTTTCTCGCCCAGTTCCATTAAATGGACAGCTCACTCTAACATACGTGTTATTACTTATGACGCAAATGACGTGGAATGACGAAAAATCTGCATCATGTAACAAACTGGCTGTAAGCGAGATTTCTTCTTCTTTTTTTTGTTTCTGAAAGCGATATTTCATTTCATTTGTAGAAGTTTGTTTGCAGATGCACAAACTAACTTCCGAATCTGGCATGATATGAAGATATATGACATCACTTTTTAAAATATTTTCAAACTTCATTATTCCATATGCTGTTTTGTAAGAATTTGTATTGGCTCTTCGCTTGCCAATAGAAATTTCTGTCATGATAGTTTCCATAAACATGTCAAAATCAGCATGTTGGTGGTGATAAAAGAAGGCTTGGCTTTGATGAACTCTGTGTACTTAGTCAAGGTGTGTGTGTTGTGTGCAAAGTCATTTTTCTCTGCGAATGAAAATGTTCCAAGAGACAGGTAGACATAGCTTGTGAATGACACACAGTGCAGGTGTGTGTGTTTTGAGAGAGAGAGAGAGAGACAGAAGAAAGAACTAACTTAACAGAGAAAGATGAGGAGGAAAGAAAGAGAAGATTGAAGAGAGGGAGCGAGAGAAAAGAGGGAGAGATAAAAGAGAGAGAACGGATAAGAGGGAGCGAGAGAAAATGAGAAATGAGGGAGGGATAAAAGAGAGAGAGAAGAATGGATATGAGAGAGAGAGGGAGCGAGAGAAAAAGAGAAAAGAGGGAGAGATAGAGAAAGAGAAGAAAGGATAAGAGAGAGAGGAAGCGTTAATGTATATCATGGCAGCACACACACCATTTTCACAAATCAGACCACAGAACAATCAAGAGGACAATACTGGACAGACAAGCGTGTTGAAAACAATGGAATTTATTTTCAAGCAAAACAACACATAATAACAAACCGTCTCCATCCACACTTGGCAACCATTCCACAAGCTAAAATAACCTCACCTTTCTTTACCATTTATACTCCTCAAACATGCATATTTCACAGAGAACCTCTTCCAGAACTACAAACGTACTGTAATCTTTCACACTCACTTTGAAATGAATAAAAGTAAACAGTACTACCTTCCACATATAGCTTTCTTTTGAAATGAATAAAAGTAAACAACAAAATTCCAAATACTGTTTTCTTTTCTTTTATTATCTTTTTTTTTTTTTGTCAGAGGAAAAATCGAGTTGAGAGTACCAAGAAAGCTGGCGGAGGTGTCAAGAGAGGGGTGAGTGTGGGGAGTGGGGGGGGGGGGGGGGGACACAAGGAGGGAGGTGGGGAAAGTAAAGGGTGTGGGGTGGAGAAAAGAATGCATGTCATTTCTGTCTGCAATGTAACTTCCAAAAAAACCCAATAAAAAAGAAAAAAAAA
Source organism: Babylonia areolata (assembly GCF_041734735.1). Classification (NCBI taxonomy): domain Eukaryota; kingdom Metazoa; phylum Mollusca; class Gastropoda; order Neogastropoda; family Buccinidae; genus Babylonia; species Babylonia areolata. The sequence goes on along the minus strand of NC_134904.1, from coordinate 19,756,980 downwards.
AAAAGAAAAAAAAAGAAGAAAAAAAAGAAAGAAAAAAAAAGAGAAACCAGCAATGACCACTCACACACTCTATCTCATCAATGAGAATCATTTCCAATGATTAAAGTAACACATGCTCCCCTCAATAACGCCAGAGTAATTACTATCTAATAGTTGTGTTTGACTTTGATCATCAGAACAGCAGTTGAGTCAACTGCTCTCCCCTGCACTATCTGGGCTAGAATTTGATTACAGTGGAGAGTGTCTTGCCCAAGGTACATTCCAACCCTCTCGGCCAATAGGGTTTTAGGACAGTTGGTGTTGGGAATGTTTCTCAAAGACCAGCTAGCCTCCAAGGCTGATGCACTGATAACGAGAGCAATCTTGCCCCCAAGTTTGACAGTCACAGTCCTTCACAAAAGACTTAACTGTCAATGACTTCCCATTGCAGTTGAGGAAACCTTTGATCATACAGAGTAATTAATCAAAGAGTAAAGATTCAATCATTAATGAACCTGACCTGATCAAACCTTGAATGCAAGTGAAAACAATGTGTGTTATAAAAATAAATTGCACTTCTTTTTTTTCCAACTTACTTTTGTTGTTATTTTCTAAACACATCTTTGCAAAGTTAATCTGAAATAATGGAAGGGTTGTTTATTTGTGATATACGCTTGTTTTCCTCCACTAATATGTGAACCACACACACACATATTTGCTTATACATTTGTGTATGTGTGTTTGTGTGTGTATTATTGAAAATGTTTTTCTTGTTTGCAGAGACTCATGTTTTGACACAGTCGACAGACCTGGAGGAATCCAGTGAACAGTTTTTCAAAGACTCTTCAGAGTGGAAGGAGAGGGAGAGGTAAGGGGGTTGGGGGTGGGGGTGGGGTATGTGGGTTGGGCAGAAATTACCTTTAGGGTTTAAACCAAAAACAAAACCTTTGAATAGGCATTGTTGCAGAACTCATTCCCATGCAAAAGTGAAGGGAACAGTTGAAGAGAGCAATTACTTCTGAATAATAACTCCTGGAATTGATGCACTATGCAGTTCTGTTACAAGTTGGGTTGTTTTTTGTTTTTTATTTCCCCCTCCACCAGCAAAGAGTGTTTCAACATAACAGTAAGCACAACCAGGACTGTGTGTATATACATGTACCTGTGGAAGAGGAAATTATTTTCCCAACAGAGCAGGGAGAGCCAGAGAGAGATGGAGAGGGAGGGAGAGAGGGAGAGGGAGGGAAAAAGAATGAGAGAGAGAGAGGGGGGAGAGAGAAAGAGGAGGATAGAGAGAGGAGAGGGGGGAAGAGAGAGAGGAAGAGAGAGAGAGAGGGTAGGGAGAGAGAATGTTAGAGAAAGACAAGAGACATCTGTTACAGTTTAAATGTGTCAAAGAGTGCAGACTTATCAAATAAGCTACACATCTGCTTTAAATTAGAAAAACAAAACAACAAAAAACAAACAAAAATAGCAGATGCTGAACCTTTGCATAAACCTAACAAGCTGGTCAGGGCTCAGAAGCCTGTACCTCAGGTAAAAGACAGACAGACAGAGACAGAGATGGAGGCACAGCAAAGATTCAGAGTTCAGGACAAACTGCAAGGCAGTGAGGGCAATGCCACTGTGACAGGGCACCAACTACAGGGCAGCAAAAACTGAACAGAAAAACCAAACTAAAACCAAACCCCCAAATGATTAGATGTGAGGGAGATGACGGGGGATAAAAAAAAAAGAAGAAAAAAAAAGAAGCAAGCATTCACACACATGTGGAAAGACACATGTATACCAATACACCCACACAGCTGATTTTCAATGTAACTACTCATCCCAAATCTGCCTGTACAACAACAACAAAACACCAATTCACAACAACATTTGTTTACTCAGACAATTCACACATTTCAAATACTTGTTTCGCTGGCATTCCTCAACTCAATCAAAAAACATCTTTCAAGCTGTGCACACATTATCATCATCCGCCTGCCTAGCTTCCAAGTTTCTATATGTCTCTTGCACATGTAAACATTCTTTTTAATACTTAAATACATCATATGTACAATTATGTCTTCTCTGTGAAAAAACAAAAAAACCCAACTAGTTCTAGTATACTGCCAGAGTAACAGCGCACACATACACACACTTCAAGGTTTATTTCTCATCAGACCTTATTTGGAACTTCAAGAAAGCATTTCATATGTACACAGTGCTCCTCTTCGTAAGATGCACAGCAGGGATTCAGATTAATTTATCTTTAAAAAAAAATACAACCCAAAACATTGGTCATAATAATTCAAGGATGTCTTGGTTAAAAAAAAAAGAAGAAAATCTGTACACATTCTGATTTCGTCAACAGACACATAAAAGAGTTAATGAACATCTCATGTACGAGAGGTCTCTGTAAATATGATGAACACACAAACATTTTGCCCTGCCGTCAATTGTATGTATATGACACAATACCTCAGATATACACATATTTGTGCTTCTGTCAATGCAACATTTACGACCGGTTCATTTTAACAGAACCTGAACTGAGCCAACTGTACAGTTAACAACAAAGCAAGTTAAAAAAGACAAAAGAAAAAAAAAAGTGATTACAACATCATCATCATCATTTTGTCATTTCTGTTGCCCTTCATGCCAAGAGCATAAAGGGTCATAACTTATCATTTCTACATCTGGCTGGGTTTTTCTATTTACTTGTTTTTAATCAAAAGAGTTCAACTTCAAGGGAGAAAAATAAATTTATCACAACATAGATAGGAACATTTCTTTTTATCACACTACCCACCCCAGCAAAATGTAGGCCTCTGACTATGAATAACTTCCATTTCTTTTTTTTATTCCTTCATTCTTTTTTTTCTTCCTCTCTTTTCTTTTTTAACTTCTTAATATATATATATATATATATATTTACCCTCTTAATATCTTTTTTTTCTCCACCCCACCCCCTTTTTTTTAACCTCTACTTTTCTTCTCTTCTTCTTCTTCCTCTTTGTAATCAGGTTTTACATTGTGGGACAAAACAGCCACCTACTCTCTGAAAGGGTCAACACATTTCCAACCCAGCAAAAGCTGTGGAGTTGCTGTCCTTCCACAAAGCAGTTTTGACTGCAGCAGTCAATGCTGCAGGTTGAGCATTGTAAAAAGCTCGCTTTGCCATAATTTTTAACAAATTTTCAAAACTGAATTCACAGGAAGTTCAGAGAGTAGTTTTTTCCTGACACTCTTGCATGGTTAAGTCCTACCTTTGTCCGTTGTCTATAGCAACAACCAAACTGGAAAGTGGTGGATGTGACCAGGAGCTATTTACAGTTGTGGCCCACAGGTGGAAGTTTACGGGGCCGACAATTTGTTGGCAACGGTCAGAAATGAGTCAGATTTTGGAAATGGTTTACACAAACTTTTTTTATCTGGCTGGTCAAATTGTGCGACAATACATGCTCTGTTCTGGGTTCATTCAGTTAAAGCATGTACACTGATACCCTACCGCTTTCTCTGTCTTTGTCTCTGACTGGACCCAATAAGTTGTCCTTCAGTCTTACTCTTTGGACAGTCACTCTCTTCTGACTTCAGCAAGCTGACAGTATTGTTTTTTGTTGTTGTTTTTCCACATATCTTTCTGTCAAAAAACAAACAAAAAACACACACATACACATAAAATCATTGTTTAGATATTTAACTTTTTTCACATCATTTCAAACAGCCACATTCATGACGGCTGTGTCTACAACTTGTGATCCTATCAGATGATGAATCAAAAAACACATGTCAACCCCTTAAATTTTCATATTTCAACACCCTCTCTGCGACTGCTTTGCTTCAACTGGAAAAAGACAAAGAGCTTTTACTGTCTCGCTAGAATGAGGTATGGGTGTGTGTGTGTGTGTGTGTGTGTGTGTGTGTGTGTGCAGCAGTTCATAGTCAGCAGAACAAAAATGGCTGTACAAGTAGGAACTAACAATCGTTTCAAGCTTCTTGATACCAAAGACTGAGAAAAAAAACAAGTGTGAATATCCCCCCCCAAACCCCCAAGTCATCTGTGTGATTTGAATCCAAAAGCACTTACCAGCAAGCTTGAACCCACATACATATTGGGTAACAGCACATTAAAGTTGTGCACTGTAAGCAATCTGGACATGTTTCTATCCTGTAGTCATTGACTGTGCGGGCACCACTGTTTTTCTACATCAGTCCTCATCCCCAAAAATCTCCAAACAGAAACTTTCTGATCCTGTCACGGTCTGCGGAGGACCCCCTTTACTCACCAACCTATATATATTAAAAATTATTTTTATTTTTTATTTTTTTTTTTTAAAAGCCATGAAGCAACAGGGGAAAGAAATAGAGGCAAGCGTGTTAACAGCAAATTAAAACTGTACCTGAACATGTTAACTGTTTATTGTTGCGGATCGTACAGCCGGCCGCACAGGGCCATATCAGGCCTGAGTACCTGAACCTTGCCTGTCCACTACCCAAATGCAACACAAAGAAAACAGTCATTGTGACAAGTGTGGGCAATGTCAGCAGTCAACACAACCTTCCACATGTTTCCCAGCCACACCCAAATTCACCACTAAATGAGGAAAACACCACAAAACCAACCAAACAACAAACAGAAGACAAAAATAACCTCAAAGGCTGAAGCAAGTCTGGGAAGGCAGTGCAACCATACATCCAGCAAAGCCAAATGCAAGGATGACATAAGCCTACCTGTCAACCCCCGACAGACATGTTTGTCTCCATTTTGCATCTGTGAGGCAACAGGACAGCAGAACTGCCCTCAGTGGTATTGACAGTGTACAGCCATCAACACACAACAGAACCAAACCTGTCAACTCTAACACAAGAAGGTTCCAGAAAACCTGTGGCCAAGTGGTAACTGACAGCTGGAAGGACTTGGGTTTGATTCCCAGTGGAGGTGGGCTTTTTTGGACCGCCGCTGGCTCCTACCCAAAGCTGAGCGTGCTGTGGGCTTAAATCATTCATGGGGGACTGTCGTTACAGGGACATGGTGGAGGTTTCCACTCTGGGGGGATGCTCACTCAGTCTTGCTCCACGACTAATCCATTATTGTCATGTGTAGGGGGCTTACTGATGGTGTCCTAAGTATATCAAATCAGAACAGGCACTTCTGAACACCACTATAGAGACTCAGCAGCAGTGCAGGGTCTCTTCTGGTGTGTGGCCTTGATACCTAACGTTGATGTTTCCTGTGGAGTGCTGGCATTGGGACTGTGACACACAAACCTAGGTGTGGTTGTGTGTGGTGAACTTGGAATGAGTGGTGTGGGAATAATGCTGAAGGGGCAGCACAAAAAAGTGGGGGAGGGGGGGTGGTTAAAGAAAACACTGTGTGAATTCTCTCACACTGAATTCAGCTTTGCAGGTTAGTCACAAGCAACATGGGGCAACTAAAACATACAGCAATAATCATTTAAGAAAAAAAAAGTAGAAAAAAAGATAAAATAATGGGAAAGAAGCTGAAACAGCAAACTACACACAAGTTGGTCAGCACTTACGGAACTATACACCAGTCAGTTGCACATATTATTTTACGTTGTTGATACCCACACCAGGTGAGATGGTCAACACAGCCATCCCAATCCCAGGGAAGTAAGGGGTTGAGGGGGCTGGGGGGGGGCAGGGGCAGGGGTAGGGGGGTCGGGGGGGCAGGGGGATCGGGGGACCTTTCCAACAGCAAACCAACACCACCGGAATGACACCACTTGAACCACGCCCATGACATGTAGAAAGTAGCACTGTGAAACAATACAGACATTATCACTAGGAAACTGTACCTGTCCGGCAGAGAAGTTTCTCACAGCTAGAAAGAACTCAGCAACGTCTTTCTTGCCACTCCTTTAAAACTCCCCCGTGCTCTCCCAACCTCTTAAAAAAACCCAGTGAAGGTAAACTTTAAAAACAAGTAAGAAAAAAAAAAAAAATGGCATGCTACCACAACCCCCAGATGGCCAAGCATTCTAGATCCCTGATGACAGTACCTCAAAAAGAAAAAAAAGAACAAATGTAGAACTTGAGAAAGAACTGTACAATTAATCCACCTTGATGGCAATAAAAACCAAACAGGCCCCAGGATAGTGCACTTTGACTCTCCTCTTTGCCACAGCCACAAAGCCTTTTTATTTCTGCATGATACACTAGGTACAACGTTATGCTCATGTCATTCTTATTTACATCAACTCCCTCTTTAGCTGCCTGCCTGTAAAAATTGAAACAACCCAAGGGACATTATTTTAAAAAGAAAAAATCAAATAAAAGACACGACACAGCCTTGCAAGTGAATCTCACATTAGTCTTTGAAAGGAGACAGGTGCTGAGGTCTCGGATACTCGATTACCAAGCACTCATCTTTGTTCATTTTCGTCAAGACTATGTACACCGAATAGAACATACAGTATACTCTCACTGCTTTCACTTCAAACATGCACAGTTCAACTGTTTGCGAGATTTCTCACATACAGCAAACTCTCATTGCTTTTACATCACACATGCACTGCTCAATTTTTGCAAGATTTCTTGATAGCATTTTCTATTCCTCAGGCAAAAATCGCTTCTGGTTAATGTTCTAAATCAACACAAAATGGTTGCTATAAACCAAAAGCATCTGGTCTCATTCTGACGACCATGCCTTAAATGAACACACCTGCAACACAGACTGGGCATCCCATGTATCTGTCTTTCTGACCAGTTTCATTTCCGTGGTCTCTCTCTGACAATACTAATGTGACGGGTTTCTAAAAAAAATACCCCCCCCCCCACCCTCCCCCACTTTTGAGAAGAGTATCAACAATCAGAACATTCACTTCTCTTACAGTTGATCCATTTCCCATTTCATTCTTTTTTTCTTAAATTGTTTTTTCTTCTATTGTTATGGAAATTTACAAGGCAACTGGATAAATACCTCTCCAGTGTAGACCATTAGTTTCCTCTTCTCTGAAAAAAAGAGGGGCAATGTTCAGTTATATAATTCCCAGAAAAATGACCCTTCTTCTCACCACACAGCATCTCACACTCCATTGAAGGTGACAGACTGGTTCACACAGGAGAGAGAGAGAGAGAGAGAGAGAGAGAGAGAGAGAGTAAAAAAAAGTGTGCGGGATAGATATGAAGAGGACGGGGTAGGGTGGGGGAGGGTGGGGGGGAAGAAATCAAACAGGAAAAGAGACGGAGAGAAATGTTTCACCATTCACACACATAAACCCTCCTTCCTTGACCCCTCCCAGAAAAAAACCCAAAAAACACCAACAACTCCACAATGATTAAACATATGTGTCAGAACTGCACATCAAGGCCCTACCTCCAGACTGCTCAAGATGTAGGTCACGATGGGACTGGACATCAAACTTACTAGCAGTTATCATCAGAGTCTATGTCACCTGCAACCTTTCCCACTGATGTCTTCCATGACATACGATAAAAAAAAAAAAGAAATAAAAAAAGAAACCCTTTTCAATCATGTCAACAGACGCAGAAATATTAAGAAATTATGCCAACAGATACCAGACTCTCTCTTATACAGATACTGGCAATACACACTGTATGTATGCAGGCACACAACAGTGACGAATACACTCAAGACACACACATCCACACTCTAGCACACATGAACAACCTAGCACACATACACACACACTCAATGTGCACATGGACACACAAACACACATGTGCACACACAGACACTCACACACACCCTCCACACACACACTCTACACACCAGACAGCAAGCAGTAGCACCAAAATCACAGGATGGGGCAGGGGACCTAGTCGTCCAGTGAGGTCAGTTGAGGGTGCCACGACACTGAGGCGTGCCACACAGACAGGGGATCTTCTGGTCCTCGATGGGGAACTTGTAGTCATAGGTAATCTCCTCATTCACGTCAATGTCCCGTTTGGAGTAGATGACAATCTTCTTCTGCGACTCCAGCGTGATGATCTTGGCATAGCAGTTAGGCTGTACAGGGCAGGCAGCAAGATGTTATGAAGCTGACCACCACACACCTCTCACACACTGTTTATTACCTACCTTGGCACAGCAGCTGAGCTGTGAGCTGTTATCAAGGCTGACCACAACACACCTCTCACACATCAGATTAATCATATCATTCTTATTACTTGTACTATATCATCACTATAATATCATTCTTATTACTTGTACTATATCATCACAATCATATAATTCTCAATACTTGTACTTTACCATCAATATCAGTATGATTTGCCTTGCACATACTATTTATCATTAATTACATCATCATTATCACAATTACTTTATTATCACTATCAATACAATCATAATTTTTTTTAAGAACTTTTTTTCTTAATTCTCCGGACTTTTTCTTTTTTCTAAACAAACAGCGGGTGCATGTGACAAAAACATACAACATATAGAAAATGTCAATTACAAAGCAACGAGCAGACACCGGCAAGGGTCTGATTCCTATCCAGTGCAAACCACCTTGCTCATGCAAAGAAACCCAAGCTGGTATCCAGCTAGTAACCCACCCTTGAATATTACCTCCCTTCTGCCTGCCAATTCATGAACTAGCTCTGAGGAGAAGCTACAATACAAGCACCTGACAGAAAACTAAACAGGTTAACAGGAACTGGACTTTCAATCTGAGGATCTCAGGTTCAAATCTCAATAACAATGCCTGGTGGGTAAAGGGTGGAGATTTTTCCAATCTCCCAGGTCAACATGCTTGTGCCTGAACCCCCTTCGTGTGTATACACAAGCAGGAGATCAAATACGCACGTTAAAGATCCTGTAATCCATGTCAGCCTTTGGTGGGTTATAGAAACAAGAACATACCCAGCATGCAAACCCCCTGAAAACGGAGTATGGCTGCCTACATGGCAGGGCAAAAACAGTCATACACAAAACAGCCCACTCGTGTACATACGAGTAAACATGGGAGTTGCAGCCCACAAATAAAGAAGAAGAAGAAGAAGACCACCCAGCACTCACGTTACAGCTGTGGTTGATGAAGCGGGCCAGGTTGCCGTTCATGGTGGCGTCGATGATGGTCTCATGGTCCACGCGGAACAGGTAGCTGGACCCAATCCCCGACTGCTCGTACTGCTTCTCCCTCAGGTCCGCCACCGACTGCCGCACCACTGAGCCCACGTACTCGATCACCATCTCGTCCGCAGAGATGGGCTCCAGAGCAAACAGGCCCCAGTCGTGGATCCCGCTCTTGGCAAACCTCAGCAACTTCTTCCGTGACTGTAAAAAAAACCACCACCCATATTTCAAACACATACACACACTATCTCTGGATCCAACTCTTGACAAACCTCAGCAACTTCTTCCATGACTGTAAAAAAACCCCCGTATTTCAAGCACACACACACACACAATCTCTGGATCCAGCTCTTGGCAAACCTCAGCAACTTCTTCCGTGCCTTGCGCTGTTTTCCAGTTGATAAACATGGATCCATGTACGGACCCAGCAAGGGGTTCAGTTTCTCACGTTTTTGAGGGATTTTTTGGGGTTTTTTTTGACAAACTTTTTTAATTCCCCCAAATACAGATAATCATAATTTCGGAATCCGTACTAAAATTCAAAAAATTCCGAAAGATTGGGAATGGTTGGCAGCTATGTCAACGGCAGCAGCAGCTGCGTGTGTATCCAAGCAGCACTCACTTTCAGCTGGTTGAACTTGAACAGGTCTCCCGTGTCCTGGTACTCGGAGAAGGTGGACTGAAGGCGACGGGTTTCACTTCTCACCTCCCTGGACGTCTGCGACTTCTTCTTGCTGTCTTCCAACTGTCACACACAGCAACACATCACTTGTTTTCACGTCATGCCTTGGCTGACATCCTTCAGTTTTATATTACAGTAGTGATAGGACTATTCAAATAATAATAATAAAAAAAGATTTATATATCAACGGTCAATATAGTCCTACCAGTAATCATTTGCAAAGAAATTTTAAGCTGTTTGTTAGACACAGAGAGGATAAAAAAGAATGAATAAAACATCAATTTATGTTTAAAGACATGTGCATTGCTCTATTTCTTATTAAAAAACAAAAACAAACAACAATAACAACCAATTTAAAAAAAAAGAAAAAGAAATGCTTTGGTTCTTCAAAACAAAATGAACTACTGAAGAAATAAAATCATTCTGTGTGTCGTGTTGTGGTGTCTGAGAGACAGAGAGAGAGACAGAGAGAGTGAGTTTGTGTTTTGTCCGTCTGTTTGTGTGGATGCAAGTATGCATATATGTGCATGTGTGAGAGCATCCAAGTGAATATGAACCTAAAATACTGTGAATTCTGTCAGTGTGGAAATACTGACACTCACCCTAGAATGCAAAAACAACAAACAAATAAACCCCAAAGAAAAAACAACAACCAACCAACCCAGACACGATACAACTACATAATTCTGTGGAAATGTCAAAATGTTAAATTTCAAAGAACCTCGAACATGTGTACCTCGAACATGTGTACATGTATATATACATACATACATACATATACATACCTGGCAACTTACCCAACTCACTGAACACCTATAATTTCTCTCTGCCCTATAATTTCTCTCTACCCACCCCACAGGATGCTGCGGCTGACTTACCCGTTCACTCTGGTGCAGACTCTCAGTGGCCAGAAACACGTTCCTTGCCTGGCTGAGGTAGCGTGCCTTTTCCTCCAGGCTGATTTTGTAATAGCCGTCCGTTCTGGCCGACCCTGCACAACACACACAGCCACGCGTCAACAGCAGGGGAAGACGTGTCACTATTTCATGATCAATCATCAGTTTTCTGGGAGTTTCACTTTGCTGGGAGTAAAAACGAAGTCTTAAAATCACAAAAGAAGTACAGATCCACTGAAATACTGCGTTTATCACTTAAAGCTGCAAGTTCATGATGACTATGAATAACGATTCCACCTTGTAATCTTACATCATGCTGATTTTATCTTTTGTCAGCAAACAAAGAGCAAAGGAAGGGGAGGGTCAATATAATTTCATAGACCCAACGTTTGAAAATGTGTATTTTCAAAATGAACACACACACACACAAACCAAATGAAATCAAATGAAAACAGTGACCACACTTGGAATTTCGACACCTACCCCCCAAAAATCATTGTATTCAGCTTTGTGAGGGAAGGGAGACTACCACCAGCAGAAGCAGTGGTTCCCAGAAAATCAGTGGACAGAAACCTGCTAGTCATGTTTTCAGCTGGGATGTGCAGAGTCTGTGCATCCAACCTCACAAACATTTCACATCAAGACTCCAGACTCAAAAAGGAACCCTGCTGGAGTCTGCACCAATGGGTCATTGTACAGAATGTGCGTACAGGGGAGATAATCTGTCAGGGGAAGGTAACTAACTGTATTTATTTTGGTTTTTTCTCCCTCTCATGGGTAGTAGTTTGCACACGACAAGGAATCAGACCCTTTCGGGAGTCTGCACCAGTGGGTTATGTTAAAGTAAGTGTAATTAGTGCATGTATAATGAAACCTTAATTACTCAAGGATAAAGATTTTAGGCATTGCCCAGTCTTCCAGTATGTCCTTGCAGCAACAACAATTTAGAAATAATACTAGTCATAATAAAGATGAAAGTAATGGACACGCATGCGCGCGCGCACACACACACACGCACACAGATGACAGATAACCCTCCTCCCCCTAAAAACCAACCTGTTCTGTGAGTTCTGTTCTGGTAGAAGTCGTCCACTTTCCTGCGTTTTCGAGGTGGGTCAGGGATGTTGGTGTAGGGGTGGTCAACCCAGAGAATGTCATTCAGCCAGTAGAACAGGGGGTCCTCGGACTGCATCAGCTCATCGTAGGTGCGCTTCAGGTAGCTGATGTCTTCTTCGTCGATGCCTTTGTTGTAGATGTCGAAAAACACCTATCATCGAGTGAAACACACCATGATGATTGTATGTGTGACAGTTTTTCCAATGATGGCATTTGTCAGTATCACCCTGATGACATCTGACATCATTGCTTTTAGGCTGGCCAAACTGTAGGGCCTTATCTGGACTGACTAACTTAGTTTTAATAAAAGAATTCAACTGCATTAAAAACAAGACTGTCACATCTGAAGGGAAAAAAACAAAACGAAGAAAACGCAAACAAAAGAAACATACACACACACCTGAAAAACAGCACAGTTCATGACATTATCTTAACCATTAAGCTCCTAAAGGCATGTCCCCTGATAATACTTTTCCTAAATGAACCAAACATATTTCATTTAAGTTTTTTGTTGTCTTTATTTATCCAATGTTTTTAGTCTAAAATCTCCCTCTTGCCCCAAATCAAAGCATGCATCAATTCATGCAGTTTATATCCAGCCAACTGCAGGGAACAGGTCTCCTTGTGATGAAAACATGATAACACAGAAAAATAAATGTTAAAAAAAAGAAAGAAAAAAAAGAATAATGAAGGAGAAAGAAGGAATAATGCTGGTCTCAGAGCTGAGGAAGTCACAAATGTCACATTCCAATGTTAAAACACATTACATACCTACATTACTTCATGTGATGGTACATGTTACAAATCCACACCCAGAGACTATAAAAACCATAACAGACATTTCCTCAGGAATGATGCGTATATACCTCTCAAAACTGATCCAATGGTAACAATAATACAATAACAATTATAATAAACAAATGCCCTCCAAACCAACCTGTTTTTCTTCAAGAAAACTGCATGTCTAAAAAGTGAGTAAATACATAGATTGATAATAACAATCAATGAACACTCACCTCACACCCATACCTCAGGAATAATATATGTCTCAATAGTGGTTATACAGGCATCAATAATACTACTACTAAATCCCCCCCCCCCCCCCCCCACCAGACCGAACTGTCTTTCTTCATGAAAGCTGCATGTTTAAAAAGTGATTATGTAAATATCAATAATAACGATTAATGAACACTTACCCCACACCTGTTAATCCTCAGTAATACTGTACGTCTCAAAGGTGATTATGTAAGCAAGCATCAATAATGATAATAATAACCCTGACCCCCCCACAAAACCAACCTGTCGTTCTTCCGGGATGCTGCGCGGGTCAAAGGTGATGGGCGACTTGGGCACGTGGTCCTCAGGCAGCAGGCGGCTGAGCTCCCGGCTGCCCTTGTTGGTGATGTCCTTCAGCTTCTCCTTCTTGGGCCGTCCCCCAGGCCCCTTCCCCTCCTTCTTCCCCCCCCTCTCCTTCACCGGCGTTGACACCTCCACCACTGCCTCAGGGGTCGTTGGAGTCGCTGGCATCGTCGTCTCCTCTTTCTTGCCCTTCTTCGCCTTGGGCGTTTTGGGAGGGGAGGGTTCTGGCGGGGGCGGGGCTGGCATGGGTTTTTTGCCGGTGACGAGGCTGACGCCGGTGATGTCGTTCCTGGGGATGGGCAGGCAGTAGTTGTGCTCCAGCCACACGTCGTGGTACAAGTCCGCTGTCTCATCCGCCGAGTCTGTCAACTCTGAGTCTTCGTTGTCATCCAGGGACACCGGTTTCTTCTTCAAGGGGGCCGCGAAGTAGTCGTGTTCGGCGATGGCCGGGTTCAGCGTGGGCTGCTTGACAGTTTCGGACTCTGGCGTACGAGTGTCTTTTTCGACTGTCGTCGTCCGCTCAGGCGGCGCGTCTCTGTGTGAGTCTTTGGGATGCGAGCGCTGCGCCAGGTCTTCGGCCAGATCAGCTTCTGAACACTGGTCAGCCCAGCGCACAGGGGACTGGACGGATTTCTTTCGAGGTCTGCCTCGACCTTTGCCTTTGGGTTTGGTTGGGGGGACTGTTAACACAGGGGACTGTGGCACTTGGGACGAACTGTCCACTTTCACTTTCTCCTCTTTCTCCTTCACCTCCACCTCCTCTCTGTCTTTCGTTTTGCTGACATCTTCATCGTCCCTGATTTCACCTTCCTCCTCTTCATCCTTCGATGCCTCTTCCATCTTCTCTGCAGGCTCATGAGGTAAACTGTCCTGGGGTTTGGCTGCAGGTGACACTTCCTCTGCTGCTTTTTCAGTGGCAGAGCGAATCTCTCCCTCTTCACTCTCTTCCATGTCAACATCTTGTCTCTCTTTTTCTTTCTTATCCTCTGCATCCTCTTTATCCACCACCATTTTCTCCTCTTCTCTTTCTTCTGTGATGGGCGACAGGCCCCGCTTGGGGCTAGAGGGGATGGTGGTGGTGGGGGTCACTTCTGGGATCTTCCCTGTGCTGTCCCCTTCAGCCTCTTCCGCCTTTCCTTCCCTCTCCCCTCTGTTAAAAAAAAAAAAAAAAAAATCACACAATAAAAGAAAGAATGTCACAATAAACACGAAAAGAAAAGTCTCATTCTGTCCAATCAAAATGACCACAAGCAAGAAATTATAATTAAAAAAGGAGAAAAATAAAAATAAAAAGTCACCATCTGACATTACAGTTTGCCTGATATTCTGATATTTCAGGTGTCTGCAGTTCTGTTATCTTTCGACCGTGTCAAATGAACTGGACAAACTCATAGAACAGCGATGAAAAAACAACAACAACAACAAAAAAAAAAACCCAACAAAACTGCCAGGTAACACTATAACCTTGACAATCAATTAACAAACAAAATGAGACAAAGAACAAAGGAAGGGAGCCCAGACCTGGCTGTCTTTTCCTCCTTGTTCAGGTCCTCCGTTTCAACGTCCACATCAGAATCAGCTTCCTTGGCTTTCACCGCCTTGGCACTGGACTCCTGCTCCCCCTCTTCTTTTGTCTCCTGCTCCTCTTCCCTGCGTTGAACAATGTGTGTGGCTGTTTTAGTCTACAACTATATCAATCCCTTATTTTCTTCTTTTCCCTCAAGGCCTGACTAAGCGCGTTGGCTTTCACTGCTGGTCAGGCATCTGCTTGGCAGATGTGGTATAGCATATATGGATCTGTTGAAATGCAGTGACGCCTCCTTGAGTAACTGAACTGAACTGAATCCCTTCCTTCTTCAGGCATCTGAGACATAGGCTTGATCCATCTGTGTGTTGTGTGTTTACTAATGGGTGCTGAGCTAAGCAGGACCTAGTTGAACTGAAGCAAATGCATGCATATCCACCCACAAACACTTTTCTGGGGGTAGTATAAATGTTTAAAAATAAGAAAAGAAAAAAAAAGGTCTGAAATCACACAGTAAAAAAAATTTAACCATACAGCTTTTGTGATTTCAGTGTAGGGATCATATTCTGCAAAGTTTTCTGAACCATTCATATATGACACTGAAACTAAGAACATCTAAAATCTTTTATATTTATTCCAAAGTAGCTGTGCTTTGTGTCAAAGTTGCGTTATCAAAATTGTGTAATTAGAGTTTATTAGACATATTTTCAAAACTTTAAATCCGTTCTTCTGATAAAAAGAACAAATCATATTTTCTTCTTTTTTTAAAAACTTATCCAGAAATGGTTATGACCACTAAATGTACATGAAAAATCATAATACTGACAACCAAATGTTCATAAAAATATGAATTATCTGATGACACATAATGACAAGCAAATATGCATGAACGATGCTCATCATTAAAGCGCATTTTCTAATACAAAGAGACAGAAGCACAGCTACATCAACAGACACAACAAAAATTTAAAAAAACCAAGACTTTTTTTTCAGGACGAAATCACAAATACAAACTTACTTTTCAGACAAAGACTTGGAAAGTTCCTCCTCCTCCTCTGTTGCTTTCATGTCGACTTTCTTGGCCTTGGCCACAGGACACTTGTCGTCATCCTCCTCCTGATCTTTCTCTGCCTCCACATCCTCTTCCTCCTCCTCCTCCTCTTCAGAAGACTCTGCCAGAGACAGTCCCGATTCCTCCTCCTCTTCCTCCTCCTCTTCCTCGTCATCGCTGTCCTCCTCACTCTCTTCCTCTTCTTCCTCCTCCTCCTCTTCATCTTCTTCCTCCTCCTCTTCCGCTGAACAAAAAAAAAATGATGCAACATTCAGGGATTATCAAATGATGCTGGTACACCCATAAATATTTTCCAGTACAAAATAATATCTCAATATGACTGTCTGACTTTTCTGTTCAGAATGTACGCACTTGTCACAATTAGAAAAAAGAACAAAACAAAGTTTCTACAAGTAGTGTGATTTCAAATGTTTTCTGATCATTCCAACATTTTTGAACACACACATAAAGCAGCCAACTTACCTTCCCAATGTTTTTTCTTGACCCATACTCTTCAAAACTGCCCCCTTCCCCCACCCACCCCATCCTTCCCCTGCCAAAATCTATCAAGATAAAGGTAATCAGCACACACAAAAAAAAAAAAAGAAAAGAAAAAAAAGTTAATCAACAATGATGATGACTGCCATAATTATAATGTTAAATCATGATGCTTTAATTCACTATTTTCCTTTTCCAATACAATATTCTCATGAGGCAAAGATGAAGTCTGTACATTTGGCACTGACCAACAAAACATAAAAATGAAAATCCCTGTAGCCTATGTATGTCATGGGTCCTTTTAACCCTTTCGCTGCCAGGAAAATAAAATTTAACTGAAATCTATTTGCCAGGGTTTTTTTCCACAAAAAACGGGTATAAATTTTCCAAAAATTCTGTGCTCTTTGTTATTGGAGAAAGACCCATAAAAGTATATATTTTCTGAAAGGTAAATGAACAAAGAATACAAAACACATGCTGTTTTCCCATTTTATATATTTTTAGTGACATGCTGTTGTTTTGAAATCAGTGTTTTGTTTTTTGTCACATTTTCAACTTGTTCATTACAAACATTAGTCAGGTAATTTGCACAAAAACATCATATTTTCTGGACAAATGAATATCTGCAAACACAAAATCATACTAGAACAACCACAATATATATATATATATATTTTTTTTAAGAGATAGATACACAATACATTGTGACTTCTCCAAGTGATAAGATGGATGTGAGGCCACGCCCCCTCAGTCTCCACCCCCCTCCTCTTCACCCCTCTCACACAGTCACTTGATTCAGCTCTCATCAGACCGCGTTGCCTGCGTGCCAAGAATATCGCTCTGCTGCTAATTCAGTCATGTTCTGTCGTCTGCTAACATCTGTACAGCTGACATCACTCACTGACAGTCGCATCTTGGCCACTCTCTTGATTGCTCCCTTTATTTTCTATCAGATCGTCCTATAAATGTTCATCACTATCTTCTTCGAATTTACGCTTCAATTCTTTCTGAGCATCAGCTAAAGAAAGAAATCTTGGCTGATTCAGTTCGTCACGATCGCATGTCTTGAGCACGGCGTCAGTCCGACATTTTGTTGAGCGAGCGAGGAGAGAAGTCAGGCAAACACTAGGACAGTGACCCAACCAAAACATTCAAATAAAGGACTGCTTCATGACGTAGATGGGGTTTCTAGCTATTAATAGAATCTAGAGAGATTCCCCAGGCTAAAGCTACCACTATTCTTGTCAACGAAGTGAATGCAACCCAAGGAAAAGTCAGAATATTTCGATGACGAGTTATCTCGTCATTGTGGCAGCGAAGCATACATGCTTGCCATGAGGAGTTATCTCGTCATGCAGCCAGCCTAGGGGTTAAACATTTACTTAATTCACATGTTATATATCGCTCAGCACTACGTTTATGTACATTGAATGAACAAAAATATTTCCAAAGGATAAAAAAAATTAAAAAGGTGATGAGACCCACCTGCAGAGGCCTCCTTCTCATCGTCAGACTCTTCATCGCTGTCACTGCTGTAGATGAGGGGCTTGCTTCCAGCCGACACCTTCTCCGACTTCTTCTTGTCATCGTCACGGTCTGACCAAATACAACACACAGCAGGGCTCAACATGGGAATTTGTTTTCACTATACTTTTCTTTCCACCGTTTTCTTTCCAAACATTTGTTGTTGATCTGGTTGTTTAATTTACCTATTTCTCCTTGCCAAGTGGTCTTTACTTATTTGTCATTTACTTGATTATTCAGCACTTTTTGATTTAACCTTCTGATGAATTTACTAAAGTTTATTTACCAAAAAAAAAAGAAAAAAAGAGAAAGAAAAATTGGTAAAATGACAAAATATATTTATACAAACAATGTTCATGAAAAAACCCCAAAGCAAGTGACTAGTGTATCAACTCTTTGATTTTAGTTTTAGTTTTGTTATCAAATAAGTTTCATATAACCAAACCAACCAACCAGAAGCAAAAGAATACAAACACACACACACACACAATACTGTTCAACATGTGAAAAAAACTACAAATAAACCAAAGGCGAGTCAATGAAGAAAGTATATAAACTGAGATAAAAATTGCACACAAACATATACAAACAGCATTCTCCTCCTCCCCATCTCAAACCCACAAACTCCTCCATGGCCCCCCTTCCCCCATCTCATCCCTCCACCTCCCATCCACCCCCCTCTCTCAGCCTCCACCCCCCATCCACCCCCCTCTCTCTGCCTCCACCCCCCATCCACCCCCTCTCTCTGCCTCCACTCCCCATCCACCACCCTATCTCTGCCTCCACCCCCCATCCACCCACCTCTCTCAGCCTCCACTCCCCATCCACCCACCTCTCTCAGCCTCCACTCCCCATCCACCCCCTCTCTCTGCCTCCACTCCCCATCCACCCACCTCTCTCTGCCTCCACCCCCCATCCACCCACCTCTCTCAGCCTCCACTCCCCATCCACCCACCTCTCTCAGCCTCCACTCCCCATCCACCCCCTCTCTCTGCCTCCACTCCCCATCCATCTGCCCCTCTGCTTCCACTCCCCCTGCGCCCCCCCTCCCCACCCCCCCCCGAAAAAAAATTGAAGGCCCTTTTAGAGATGCCAAGGGCAATTTCGGGGTCAAATGTCAAAGTGATCTAGAACCCCCAGTCCTTATACTACTACCCACCTTCCTTGCGCACACGTCCCATCTCCATAAAAACAAATGATAGCGTTCACTCCAACACAGAAGCTGCTCTTCATACCTGACTCTGCCTCCTCAGCCTCCCCTGCCTCTTCCTCAGTCTTCTCTGGCTTCTTTTCGTCTTCCTGAGCAGCTGTAGCCGGGAACTTTTTCTGCACACACGTCCATCCAGGCAATCCGTTTACCTTAACTCATTCAGTCCCATGCTTGAGCATTGCTCTGGCATCAGAATCCTTCTCATTAAAACGTTTTTTTTATGCTACTGCGTATGCATATACTGCGAGGAAAGGAACTCACTTTTACAGTATTTTTGGAGACGTCTACATGAAATCCTGAGGAAAAGCGGTATATTTTCTGCTTAAGTTTCCACATCAATATGGCATGGAAGTTCGCTGAGGCTGAAAACTCCACAGGGTTGAATGGGTGTGGGTGTGGCTCCAGGGTTTTCACCTTCGTCCAACAGCTGAATCAAGCTGGGGCTCTGAACAAAACAATGCCCCAATCCTGCACTATCTCACCTGTGCCAGATTCCTGCTCAGGTCAGGCAAGAAGTGGAGACCTGGTCGAATCATTTCTCCTTCACAATCTTGGTGAAGAATCAATGACTCAGACTGACAGACATCACAACACCCAGTATGAGGCTTGTAAAACTTCTGCTGCCGTCACTAACATCAACTGTCAGAAAGAACCAATGGCAGGATTTTTTTTTTAAAGAAAAACATGCCAAAGAAATTTCTTTAGACTTTACAGACCACAGAATTTTTACACCAGCAGATTTCCAGCATTACCTTAAAAGACGGCAGGCGAGGCATGCCCCCCCGGATCCCCAACAGCCCCCCTCCACTGAAGCCGCCAAAGCCGTAGCTGTTCTCCAGCCCTCCGTCCTTGGTCCATGGATGACGTGACTCAAACAGAGAGGCTATGGCAGAACTCATCCCCTCCGTGCTGCTCTTCACTGCAGGCTTTGTTGGCTTTTCCGGCAGGATTGCTGGCTTCAATGGTTGCTGGTACACAAATCGACAGGGGTACAGTATTGTCTCCAAAATTGCATAAATTCACATGTGGTGTACAGTGACAAGATTCTGAAATGCAATCTTAAAATAGGATAGATGAATGTTTGAAAATACAAATCCTTTCTCTTCAACTTAAAGTTAAATCAAGTCAACCAGCACCCCCTACATCCCCACTTCCACCATCTAGTGCTAAGCCCTCTTCAGTGGTGTTACTTCCCACAGCTCATACAATAGCACAGCACTACATAACTTATTCAGGACTTCCAAGAAGTTAAAAATCCTATGGGTCCCAGGGTCTCTTAGTTTTACATTAATTTTTCAGGGTCCCAGACCACCTCTAAAGGTTCATTCCAATGCTGCACATTCTGAACAAATCTGCATTGCTACACACATACAGAGACAGGCATATCCAATCTAGTCATGTCTAGGTTACTTGGCCAAGAAGTGGGCAAGGGGAACAATTCTTTGCAGCAAATGATCCCAGCATCAGACTGAAGCTCCTATATAGGGTTTTTGCTCTTTTTAAAAGTTCATTCTCAACATTTTTATAATATTCCAACAGGGACCTGTTTAATGAACGAGCAGTGTATACCCTTCACATTTTCACACACACACACACACACACACACACACACACAAGTAAACCAATCATGATTATGTCCTTCCTTCGGCAGTTCAAATGAATCTGACAACACTGAAATATTAACAAGAAATTATATAAAAGGGAAATCACTGAAATATAAGCTGAGGTCTCTGAAAGAGAAACATAAGACAGGCCACAGAAATGGAAACACTTTTAAAAATTTTACTGTGACTAATGGGAATGATGATGCAGCTATTGACCAAAACAATAGAATATGTGTGTAAAATTTGCAATGTTCAGAACAAGCGGGCATTTTCTGGCATATATCAAAAAACACCAAAAGCTAAAATACATAAAATGCCACAGACAAATGAAACAAAATATGGCTACTTTCTTTTTTTTTTTTGTTAGGAAAAGCAATCAGAGGTTGTCCCACAGAAATAAACACCAACTTCTCTACTTTACGCATCTTGCATAGTTATTCACAGAGCACAAGTTGATTCTTTCATGCATTATAACAAGCAGTGACACTTGTGACTCATGAACACAAAGAACATATCCTACAATTTTGTGTAAACGGAAAATGATCATCTTGAAGTTTACATTTCTTTTTCTGCATGTTTGAATCACTGAATGTGCATGCAAGTGTGCAAATGCTGGTAACAAACTCAGAAATGTATTAGTTTCACCTACGTGTTTTTCAATATGTGTGTATATATAAATATGTGCATTCATGTGTGCAATTGCTGGTAACTAAGTCACAAAAAGATTATAAAACCTGCATGAACTATTTATCTATAATCACATGCATAAGATTTAAACAGGAAAAAAAGAAACTGCAACACCCCTTACCTTAGTCTTTTGGGCTTCCCCATCGTACCAGGTCTCCAAGGTCTTGAAGGCAGACACCTCCACCATCTTCTTGCACAAGTCTTTCTGCATCACAGCTTTGAGCTCCTTGACGAAGGCATTGAGCACCAGGGCAAACTTGCGGTTCTGCTTCAAGCTCTCCTCCTCAAACTGCTTCAGCTCAGCATCCACCTGAGCCGTTTGGTCTCTCAAGCTGTCCGGCACCGCAGGATTGAACCCGCCAGAGTCAAATGAACCGTTGGCGTTGGGGAACCCTCCGGCGTTGAAACCACCACCAAAGCCGAACGACCCGCTCGACTGAGACTGCTGCCACGAGTTCATAGTGCCCATGCCAGAGGAGTTGAGGTTGGCGCCCACAGGGGGGTTCACCTGCAGCTTCTCCTCCCCACTGCTGATGGACGACAGACTCATGCGGTCATCGTCATCGTCCACGTCCATGTCACTGCCACTCCCCTCCTCCTTGGCACTGACGGGGGCCGGTGGGGCGCTGGGCAGGGGGGGCGGGGCATTGTCCAGGGCGGGGGCCGAGCTTGCTGGCTGGGACCAGCTCTGGTGATGGCGCACGTCTGAGGGGGTGGAGGGGGTGTGGGGGGTGGAGGGGGTGGTGTGGGCGAGTTCCTGAGATCGGTTGGAGTGGCTCGTGTCCTCCTCCTCGGTGGAGCCCATCCTCAGCAGGGACTGGATGCGAGACTCCAGGCTCTCCGAGTGAGTCTTCTCCACCACCACAGGCTCTGGGCTGGGCGGCCGCATCTCCTTCTCTGGGGGTTTCGAACTGGTTGCGGTGTGCCTGGACCCATCAACTGCATGGTCGCTACCCCTCCCCCGGTCACCATCTACACTTCTGTCACTGTTGCCGTGAGAGTTCCTAGAATGCCTATCACGCTCGTAGTCCTGCTCACGATTCCGGTCCCTGTCACGATCCCTGTCGCGGTCATAGTCTCTGTCGTGATGCCGACTCCTATGCCGGTCATGGCTGTCCCGAGAGTGTGCGTGATCGCGGTCTTGATGATAGTAGTCTGGGGTGGTAGGGGGCTGCTGGGGGGTGGGCTGGTAGTGACTGCTGGGGGTGGCCATGGGCTGGAGGGGGGGCTCTGCAGGAAGAGGCGGAGGGGGTACCTTGGGGTCAAAACTGACAAAACTGTTGTTGAAATGGCCTGGGGGCTGGGGAGGAGGCATGTCGTAGCGTGACGACTGCTGATGATAATGCTGCTGTGAGTGGTGGTGATGGTGGTGGTGATGGGAATGGGAATGTGAGGGGTGGTGATGGTGGTGATGGGGATGATTGTGATGGCCGTAGCCGGGGTCACTGGCAGGTGTGAAGCCCTGGCCGTGCATGTCCCCGCTGTACATGCTCCCCGGGGTGAACGTAGACTGGCTGAAGGGGGTCCCTGACGTGTAGCTCGTGTCGCTGCTGTGACCCACCTCCCCCCCATGACCCAGGTCACCGGAATGGCTGCCGAAGCTGTTCTCCGACTGAGTGTAGTTGTACCGGCCAGCCCCAGAACTGCCGCCGTTGTACTCGTACTCGTCCAAAGGCTCATAGGCATCCTTGCTGTAGGCTTTCCTGCTGCCGCGGTCTCGCTTTGAAGGGCCCGCAAAGTCTATCTTGGGACGTTCGGCCGTCTTCTCCTCGATCAGCTTTGCACGCTCCTTGCCTGTGAACAAGTCATACCTTTATTGTCATATAGACTTTTTGTTTTGTTTTGTTTCTGAGACTGTGACAAAGAGAGAGAAGGAGAGAGAGAGAGAGAGGGAGAGAGACACAGGGAGAGAAAGGGACAGGAGAGTTCATTTATTGGTTTAATGTCATTCCACATATATTCAAATGTATATTCATTAATGCTTGTAAATGCTTGGCTGTATAAATATGGTTGAAATACGTTTTCTTTAGTTTAACAACTGACGTCGGAGGCAGTGGGGGCTTGGAGTCGACCAGAGATAGTGGAGGAAGTGGAGGCGGCAGGTTGGTGTTGTTTACAGAGCCCAAAGTAGAGGGCCCAGAGTGTCCACGAATCGATTGCGACCGCGCCTTAATTTTAGCCTGATCGCCCAAACGAGCCACATAATTATGCGATCTGGTTGAAGACATTATTAGACAAACAACAAGGACGCCAAAGAATCAATAGACAGATAGAAAATACGAAAAAAACTTAGCCGTATGCAGTGCACAGGAACAGGTGTCGAGATGGCTGCCGGAAAAAGAGGGCGCTAGCCAGGGGGCCACAGGGGAGGTTACCTACTTTCGGGAGGTCATCGGCCGTAACTACTTTCGTTTTCTCCACATAGGCGGATAGTAGTTTGCACAGGACAGAAATGTCAGACCCCTGCCGGAGTCTGCACTAGTGGGTCACAGTTAAGTATGTGTAATTAAACTTTAGTTTAACAAGGATGGGGGATGAGGAGGCAGGAGGGTTTAGAGCGTTGAGGCCATTTATGAGGAGGATGCACTCACCAAATGTGTCAACAAACACGTTCATGATGTTTCCCATTTTAGATGTCCTGTTCAGCTTTTCAACGCACATCTTCGCAGCTTTAGAGGATGAGTACACCACCTACATGAACAAAAGAAACAAAAAACAAACGAAAGAGACATTTAAAAACATGTGAATTTCTGTCCATGCTGTCAAGATGTTGGTGAATCTTTTCTCAGCCTGACTCAAAGGACTGCACATCCCATGCTAACAAAAACTGCTAAACACACATCATCATATATATCCCATGGCTGATCAGCAGAGCACCAAACTCTATATAGCTCACAACTTTAAAAAAAAAATAATTTGCTCTTCTTCTATTGCCTTTTGAGTTGCAGATGGAATGTTGCCCAAAGTTAGAATTACACCTACAAATTAACTGGTGACAAATAATTCTTGTCAGTCTAATGACACAGCAGTCTACTTGAAAAGAAAACACACACACACAAAAAAAAACACATATACATACACACACACACACACACACCCAAAAAAAAACCCACACGAAAAAAAAAAAAGTATTAGTTTTAGCACTTGCAGTGATCCTTACCTTTCCAATACCAAGATGTTTCTTCGTTTTGGGGTGGTAGTAGATGCGTGTTTCCTCTATGGTGCCGAAGCCTTTGCACATGTTCTCCAGGAAATCTTTGTTGATGTTGTCATTCAGGTTGGTGAAAGTCACTTCCTTTGGAGGGGGCGTTCCCACATAGTGGTGGTCATACTGAGAAGCAGGGGGGAAAAAGTTTGACCAGTCCGCATAATCTTGCAAATCAAAATGTCGAAAGCAGTTTGACACTGCAGTAATCTTACACTTTTGCTCTGAGATTTACAATAACCTTGTGTTGCCAGAAAGAAAATAGAAATGTTTGTGTGTTTGTGTATGCATGTGTGTGTGTGTGTGTGTGTGTGTGTGTGTATGTGTACGAGCGCGTGTGCACACAACTGTAGGAAACAGACAAATTGCTGAGATTTAATTCAAATCTTAATCATTTTAAGATTTGATTCTGTCTTTCAGCCTCATTCATAATTCTTACTGTTAAGAAAATGGGAAAATCTTGCATTTAAATGCATCTGATGTTGCATGATTCAAAATACCACTTTTAAAAAACTGGACAGCTTTCTATTTGTGGAAAATTAAAGATGTGGCAAGTGAAATGATCAACAGTTTTTGATTTCATCAGTCTGAAAACATTATGTACCACTTTGGGGATAATGATTTCTATTTTCTAGCATCCTGGTTGATTCAACAGTGAAAAAAGAATTACTGTATTAATTTCTAGATCTTTCCAAATTCTTAGCTCTGAGTTTGAGAGACACTTTTAAAACCACTGTCTATCTAAATTACTGTATTAATTTCTGGATATACCTTCCTTTAAATTTCTTAGCTCTGGGTTTGAGAGGTAGTTTTAATCTTTCTAGCTTTACATCATAACCAAATCTTCTGTTTCTTCAGCCTATCATTAATTATAATTCATAACCTTGACTTTAGCCTATAATCATAAATCATAATCTTCAGCCTATTGTTCTGCTTGTTGAGTAGTTCCAGTTATTGTAAAAACAGAGAAAAAAATCCACATTGTTCATTCATACACAAATGTACAGATTTTTTTTCCAAATCAAACTAATCAAAGTGTGCCAGCTAAGACTAGTAGTAGTACTAGTACAGAAGAAAAAACCCCACAAGATTTTCAGAAAACCTTTCTCTTTCTGGTTGCCTTTACAGCTCAGAATACGGCACTGAGTGGCAGGCTACAATTTCATCAAGTCATTCTTTAACATCCACATTGTATTATTTTCTGATGCAATGGTAATGATCCTTTCAACTAATTCATGAGAAGAACTTATTCAACAGTTGTCTCCCTTGATGGAAAAAGTGTTTTGGTGTAACTGTTATTGTGTTAATGGACTGAACCACTTCCTGTTGACAAAAGAATAAAAAGAAACTGATGTAAAAAATAAAAAAAATTCATTAATAAAAAAAATTTCTGATAAAAAAAAAAAAAAAGAGAAAAAATAACCCTCCGAACACCCAGATTCAATGTTGTCTAAATGTTAAGGACTTTTTACAGGACATAAAATTACTTTCATAAGGGGTATGATTTTATGATCCCAATTTCCTGCAAACACACCTTTCATTTGAGCAGCTCAAAAGCACAGGCATTTATCTTTTTTCCAATCTTCACTTTTCCAGATTAACATCGTTTCGGAACATTTCAATGAATGCCAACTCAATCAACTTTTTGAATCTTATACTTTTTAGATACAGAATGAAATCAAATTAAGAAACTGACCAATAACTTAAAAAACAAGATCAAGTATTAAAAAAACCTCATGCGCTCCACATCATGCCTTAGAAGTTAGTTGTTACTGTTACATTGTTTACAACCAAACTGATGGCAACTGGCTGTATCTAGGCTATTTTACATCAGTTAAATTTTTTTTTTTAACAATTTCAAGAAACAGAAACAAAAGACCCTACCTGAATCAAAAAAGAGAATATTCCCCAACCCATACATGCTATACGTGACATGTCAATGAAAAACCAAATGGTAATGACCTTGAACTGTGGGACAGGAAGATCAGCAGGTTGTCTACGACACCATATCCGCTGGTAACGAGGCCTTGGGTCACGTGCATCAATAACTCGACCATCCTGTTTCAACGTCAATATGATCATTTTGACTTTAACAAATAAAATAAAAAATCTTAAAAAACAAAAACAACAACAACACACACACAAAACCACACTAGAAAAATCCAAAGTCAGGGCAACATTTTTCAGATATTCTTTTTCAAACAGGAAAACAAGTAATAAGTGTCACAATTTTCCCTTTTAAACACTATAAAAAGAAAAAAAAGAAACAAAAAGAATGAATGAAGTACGTACCTAAAATAAAGAAATCACACGCACACACACACACACACACACACAAATAAACACCTCCCTAAAGTGTGAGAATGAATGAGACAGACATATTCCAATAAAGAGAAAGGAATGAGAAAGATGGGAGAAAACTATATTCAAACAGTACCAACTACTTTTTTAGAAATAAAATATTGCTTTTCGAGCTTGTAAGACTTTTGATTTATTTTTCTTTTATCTAAATCCATGTTTTTAGAACAGATTTCATCCCCCAAACATTTTTTTTCATAAAAAGAATGTATTCTTAAAGATTTATCATCGCCATCCTTCAATTTTTTTTTTCCTTTTTAAATGAAGACCTGGAGGAAAAATGCAGTGTGCCAAATTGTAAATTACTTTTAGCAAATCACAGTACAGTTTTGTCTACACGTGAAAATATCAGACTGATCAAACTGGACAGAAAGAACTTGAGACCGGAATGGAGAGGGCAGTGGAATCGTTTTGACAAATTTACAGCTATTTTCAGTTTTCACAAGATCACAGGTATGAACATGCTACATCTTCAATGCTCAACGATTTAAATGCTTTGAGTTTAAAAATACACATATAAAGGCAAGGTACCTAAATAAATATAAGCAACAGTTTAACAAAAACTTTAAATGTGTTAAAAAATAAACCTTCACCACCATCACCAACTCCATAAAAAACTGAGGCTTTTAAGATTAGAAATCAAAAATCAAATCTGATTATCATCTCATTTTCTTCCACTCCACCTATATACATTATTTAAGTGTTTTTTTTTCAAAATCATGCTTGTTTCAAATATAATGCATTCTTAGGTTTGGGGCAATTATACTGCACATCTTCATTTAATGAAATGGACCTTAGAAATTGAGGCTTCCTGTTCTCTCAAGGTCTGATCAGGACATTCACTTTATCACTTTATCCAAAGTCCAGGCATCAACTTTTTCCTCTGTTCACAACATATGTGGTGCAGTGTATATGGATCAATCTGCATGCTTTGGCACCTCCTTGAAACTGTTTCCTTTCAATTTGGTATTGATTTATTTATTCATTTATAGTCTGTTCATCAAAGATGATGAGATCTGACTGATAATTTGGTATTGTACTTGCTAAAATGACAGGTTAAAACTGGTACTGTGGTAGCAGGGTTATCTCACTTTTGAAACTAAACTTTAGTCATGAATGACTGTGATGGATTTTTTCACCAACTTTATATTTTTCCTCTCCATAGATACCAGATGGACATGAAGAAAAACAGAAAGAAATGAAGTTGGTGAGAGTTATGCCCCCTGATATGATTCTGATACTAAAATGTCTGCTTTTTCTGCCTCTTCCAGCTTTTCTGAAGAACTTGGTTAGTATAACTTGTTGTTGACATGCCAGCAGATGCTACAGCATTCTGTGAATGATAGCACACCCACTATCAAACACAGATTTTCTCACTTTGTGCCAACACTTCAAGTCTGTCCACTCCTAAACTACTGGCAGCAACTAACAGTTGCCATGCAAGCTCAAGTTTCTGCTATTCTCATGTGAATCAGAACAGATCCACGTTGGTCTGTCATTTTTTAACCATCTTACCGGACTGATCCCATCAAATCTGTAGACTTTCTGGTTTCCTTTGTAACTGTGAATTGTTGGATCCACCACAAGTTTGTAGTTGCGCCTTTTCTTGTCAGACTGATGTTGATGCATTTCTGGCGGGGGTCTGTGCACTCCATTCATATCTGAAACAAGAAAAATAAAACTGTGTCAGTTGATGACCATCAAAATCGCCTGCAATCGGCAAATATGAGCTCCAACATTGAAATGGGAATCTCCAAAATCTAAACCAAAACAAAGTGGGCTGAGAGGCTTACTGGAGTGGTGAGGTCTTCGGTCGTAATTCATGGCTATGCAGTTCTCTTGGGCCGTATGAACGGCCAGAACGCATAGCCTGGATTCTTAAACTGCAATATGCGACGATATCTGGCCGAATAATTCGTGTCAGACGAGGACAAATGTAAAAGTTGGTCGAATGATCATCAGCTTGCCCACTCCAACAAATTCCAGGTTATCCCACAATGCACCAGTCATGTGTAACTCCGCTGAGCTGGTCTTTTACGAACATAATGATGTTATTTTCATTATATTTTTCTTTGCGGGATGGTTGTCAGAACAAAATTACGTACGAACGGGATGCAATCCATGTATCCAAAAACACATACATAAAAAAGATAATGTAACATACACCAAGAAAATACGAAACTATTACTCACCTACCTTGATCAGACTCCACGGATAAAGTTAATGACCAAATAGTAACTTTTACCTTAAGCAGTATAAACATGAAGTTGTGTCCCTTGTATTATTTTAAGTAACGGTTTTCTCCCCCGAACACAAAAATAACATATTTTGCTCGTTTTTAAGAAAAAATTAAAATTTCGTTCTTGGTTTTGTTGGTTTTGTTTTGTTTTCTGGTTTGTTTGTTTTTTTGTTCGAAAAGGTTGTATTCATGTCAAGTGCATGTGAACTGGGAGTCCGGAAATAACTGAGCGATCCTGCTACGACTGGGTTCTAGCTACGGACTTTCACGTCCGTGGTTCTGGTCCATTTACCAGGCCACTGGCTGTGTCATGGCTACACACACACACACACACACACACACACACACACACACACAAAAGTAACTGATACACAATCTTTGTCCCAAAAAGGTGAATGGGCGTTAAAATCTCCCCCTATCAACCTTTTTTCATTATCTTGAACATTATGTAACCATTCCGTATTAAGTTCGTTTGGTCCTCTAGGTAAGTACACAGAGACGACACGAAAAGTAAGGTGATCACTGAATCTAACACGTGCCGCGCATGAATGGAAATCAGGAGTAGAATTAGGTGCTGGTGGAGAGCATACACTGTACTCAGTCCCTTCTTGGATATATATGGCTGCACTAATTTTTGTGGCAGTATCAACCTGCTGGTGCACAGGTGGATAATAATAACCTGGAAGCTTGGGTAAGTTATTCTTCTTCACATTTAGGGATTGTAATATAAGCGTTTGGTAATTATAGTTTGTCAAATGAGATGCTTAGACACTTACCAGAAAATTTTGTTGTTTTGTTAAGCTTTTTCAAAAGTGCTGGATTGATGGTTTAATGCCAGCACAGTGGAAAGAGTCTATTATAATACCAGTTCATAAACAAGGAAAATGTAAAACAGATAAGAACAGTTACAGGCCAATTGCGCTAACATCACATACTGGTAAGCTGATGGAAAGAATAATTTTGAGAAGACTGATGTACTATTGCCATAAAAATAGAATTATCCCAATTAATCAAGCGGCCTTTCAGAGAGGTAGATCTGCAATTGATAATTTGGTTAAACTTACAACACATGTAAAACAACAATTTGCTCGAAGAAAAAACGTTCTTGCAACTTTCTTTGATATAAAGAAAGCCTATGATCAAGTTTGGCATGCAAAGTTACTCTTTAAACTGAAATCTGTTGGCTTTTCAGGGCGTCTCTATAATTATATCAAAGATTTCCTGACTAAAAGATGTATACAAGTACGAGTCGGAAATACGTACTCAAATCCTAAGACTCTTCACATGGGATTACCCCAAGGTTCTGTTATTGCCCCTGTTCTATTTAACATCTTGCTGAACGACTTACCCCAACACTTATCAAAAGACGTGATCCTAGTGCAATACGCAGATGATATATGTATGTGGATGAATGTAACTATGAAAAGAAATACATCAAAAAGGGCATTAAACTATATCAAGAAAACATACCAAAGAGAAATAGATAAATTGAATAAGTATATTGTCGACAATGGTCTTACATTATCAGCAGAAAAAACTCATATTATGCTTTTTAACAATGGTAATAATCCAGAAGAGTTACCAACATTTAAAATTGAAAATGAGTCCATTCAGTACAGAGACATGATAAAATTTTTAGGCTTAATGCTTACTTCAAAACTAGCTTGGAATGCCCATATTGAATATATAATAACAAAAGCAAGAAAATGTTTAAACTTGCTCAAAGTTATAAGTAAACAGTACTGGGGACAAGACACAACGATATTGAAACATCTATCATCATCACTTATTCGATCCAAACTATCGTATGGACAAGAAGTCTTTTTCAATGCTCCAAAGTATTTGTTAAAGAAACTTCAAAGCATTGACTGTAAAGCATATAGACTTGCCCTTGGCGTACCTTTCCACGCATCAACCCTCGGAACATATAAAGAAATAGAAGAATTACCTTTGGAGGAATACCGAAACCTGGCATGTGCTAAATACGTATTGAGAAGCTCAACAACTGAAAATTTTACTTCGGAGGAAGTAAGAATTACATCTGAAAACAACTTCCCCAAAAGAGCTAAAACGATATCTTATCTAACACCAATTGGCACGTTTGTGTCGAACCTGTTCCAAAAGTCCGAAATTAATCCAGATAATGTAGACACGCAGAAAACAGTAAGTCCATACCCCATTTGGGAGATGAGTAAAGCACAGTTTGATATCAATCATACTGACATTGCAAAAAAAGAAAATCCAAATATCATGGCAACAGAAGTCCGATTACACCTTCAGAATAGATACCGTGACCACTTACATATTTACACAGACGGCTCATTCCTAGACAATGGCCAAGCAGGTTCAGCTTTCGTTATACCAAAACTGAAAACAGAACGATCATACCATATTGGTAAAGATCGATCAATATTCACAGCTGAACTTATCGCTGTTCTTATGGCTTTAAATTATATTCTTGATCTTCCAGTTTGCCTTCTTCAAGTCTTGTTTTGTGTTGATTCAAAATCTGTATTATATGCTTTAAACTCATCAAATTGTAAGAACAAGTCCAAAATAATAATAGAAATAAGTCACATTGTACATCTTTTGAATTTGAGAGGAACACATATAACTTTTTGTTGGGTTCCTTCTCACCTTGGTCTCCTATATAATGAATGGGCTGACAGGGCTGCAAGAAAATGTGCAAAACACCACTGGCAACAGGGAACCACGGACCTTTATGTACCTTTGTCTGTACAAGAGGGGTACCGCTTACTAGAAAAAGCATCATGGAGCAAAGTTAGGGAAGTATACCAGCAAAATGGTAAAGTTTTAAATAAAAGTATAAATAATATTCAACAACCGAAATCTATCAATCAATCAAATACATTCGGCAATTTATTCAGATTAAGGCAAATTCAGACATTATCAAACAGGATAAAGCTGAACGCTTTTATAACAAAGTTCAGCAGAGATGTTAAATGCATATGTGGAGAATCTATTTCAAGCAAACACATACTCTTTGAATGTCAGAGTCTGAAATCGTTTTTACCAAACTTCTCGGAAAATTCTTTTGAATGTATTTTTGACAATTTCAAGATGTTATCTGCTATTGCAGAAGGTTTGCTGCATAGTCCAATTGGACATTTGTTATAATTGTTACAGTTGTTTGATGTTAGCGTTTCCTTCTATATTATGCCCATGTCTCCCCTTTTAATGTCTTATTTTTTTCCAATGCTCTGTATCTTCCCCCCCCCCCGCCCCCTCCCCCCCACACATATGCGCACACACACATACACACACATCATTCATCACCCTCTGCCCAATACCGTTCCCACCTCCACGCTCCGCCCCCCACCCCTACACACCCTTTTTTTCCCCCGTCTAATATCACTTAAAGTGGAAGACGTTAAACTGAAGACTACACACACACACACACACACACACACACACACACACACACACACACTGTATTTCCCCTTTTTTTCTACGTCTACCTTAGTTTTCGTTTATAGCATTGTCAGTGAAGCTATTTTGTCATGTTATTTGTCTCTAAAAGTAGACATGATCATTTATAACGTTGTCAGTGAAGCTAGACATGATCACTTATAGCATTGTCAGTGAAGCTTTAAATTTTGTCATGTTATTTGTCTCTAAAAGTAGATATGATCATTTATAACATTTTCAGTGAAGAAGCTTAAATTTTGTCATGTTAGTTGTCTCTAAAAGTAGACATGATCATTTATAACATTGTCAGTGAAGCTTTAAATTTTGTCATGTTAGTTGTCTCTAAAAGTAGACGTATATGATTACCTGAATCTAACGAGACAAAAAAGAAACAAAAAACGTTTAACATTGTTTGACATCTATCCAACTCTGAAAACTTGAAATCTTGTTTGTCAATATCCTCAAATTAATGATCATTTGAACATAAGATAATTAGAACATACTCAGTGCACTGAAGAGCAGTTCAAGTTAGGATCCCACATTAGCGATCATCGGGCTTCCTTTTATTATTATTATTATTATTATTATGATTATTATTATTATTATCATTATTATTTAAAGTTAGACGTAATAACTGATACTTAGTACACGCACACTACACGCACGCACATCACACCTTCTTTAAAAAAAAAAAATCTTTTTTTTGAAGTCAAGTTCCTCTTCTTCTTCTGAACATTCATAGTGCATGGTAACTCACTGATGCGCTTGGATCGTTTCAGACCACAAGACGAGACTAGAAACAGGGCGAGAATTAAGCTGTTGTTATTGTTGTCAAAGTTATTGTTGTTGTTGTCTTTCTTTCTTTATTCTTTAAAAAAAAATTTCTTATTTAATTTTTTTTTTTTTTTTTTTTTTCTGCTGTTATACTTATTTGCTCTTACTGCTCTTGTTCTTGTTCTTGAGTTTTTTTCCCTTCTCCTCGAGGAAACCATTAAGATTCTGATTCCTTTTCTATAACTGTTTCTGACGTTGGAATTGTCAGACGTACCGTGTCAGACAACTAGCTGATCCAGCCGAGTTTGTGACCATTTCGCCCGCCGGGTTTCTGATGAAGATCCGATGATCATGTGCGCACAGCGGCACGTCTCGATATCGTACTGAGGGGCTGATCATAGCTGTGGGTTTTTTTTTTTATGTCTTCCTCCTCGATCCTTTTTCAAACCTTTTTTTTTTTCTGAAACGGTGTGTGTGTGTGTGTGTGTGTGTGTGTGTGTGTGTGTGTGTGTGTGTGTGTGTGTGTGTGTGTTTTATCTTCAGTTTAACGTCTATTCACTGTAAGTGTTTTTAGACGTGTGTGTGTGTGTGTGTGTGTGTGTGTGTGTGTGTGTGTGTGCCAAGTGTGTGTGTGTGTGTGTGTGTGTGTGTGTGTGTGTGTGTGCCAAGTGTGTGTGTGTGTGTGTGTGTGTGTGTGTGTGTGTGTGTGTGTGTGTGTGTGTGTGTGTGTTCAACAGGCTGCTCATGCAGAACACACAGTTAAGCGATATGAGCTAAAACCTGCTCTCCCAGTCTCATTCCTCGCCTGCGGCGTTAAAAAAAAAGAAAAGAAAAAAAGCAAAAAAAAAAAAAAAAAAAAAAAAGCGGCAGACTCATTACACGCCGTGCGTGGACCTGAATTGAGTTGATTGTGTGCCGCAACACAGGCTGTGCGGGGGGCCCGCGCTGTAGGCTACTGTGCTGATTTTGTTTGTTCAGCACACCCAGCGGCACTGAGTCGCCGGCCGGCCTACTCGACTGCCAACCCGCCCGCTGCTTTTTCAAACTGATTTGGAAAAGGAGAAAGAAAGAAAGAATAAAAAAAGAACGAAACCTGGGCTAAATATAGTCGAATTTCTGGCACATTGTATTTCCTATATAGCAGTATGTTTGGTCAGCAGGCGTGTTATGGCTGTACGATGGAAGTGACTAAAGAACGATACCAGATCCTGATCAATGCATATAATTACAGGTACCAGGTCTGTGATCGATGGTAGCCAAGGCGACAGAAACTGAAGAGACTCTTCTTGAACTAGTTTATACATGCCATTCTGTTCCATGGTTCACCGACACTGATAAATATACCTACTACACGTCTTGTGTAGTGCCAGTATATATATAGTAGCCTAACTATACCCAAGAGTGGAACCACATTTTGGGGAATGTCAGTCGTGTCAAAATTGTGACTGACTGCCGATATATATCGACCACAGCAAAGCAGACGATTTTCAGGTAAGCAGCCGCCAACTGTGTAGAATGGAAGCTCGGTTTCTTCCCGTACGCTTGTGTGGAAACTGACTACAACTATGTTTGCACCAATGTAATACTGAATATAATTATATAGCCCAAATTATCATGGTTCAAACTCGAATGACGTCTGTAATTAATTCTCAGTTTAAATTCTTGTTTATGTCGTCAAATGCTAGATATTCGTTGAAATAACTGAAAAGCAGAATGTGTTATGTTTTACGCTAGGCCGCAGTGTTCAGTGACACAACTTTTGCTGTTTTGTTGATCTAGAAACACTGCAGTGTCATTCTGGTCGATGACAACGTTGACAAGTAAGAGAAAGCATATGAGGATATTGTTGTGTACCTCTGACAAAATGCAAAACACACACTTGGCACACCGACACACACTTGGCACACACACACACACACACACACACACACACACACACATACACACACACACACTCCTCTACCCCTCACCCCCCTCACACGCACACACACACACATAGAGCAACACGCACACACACTCACCGACGCACGCACACCTGCTCACGCACGCACATAATCATGACATTCCCACTCCCTAATAATCGCGCACGAACGCACACACACACGAACGCACTGCACACACACGCACGTACACACACACACACACACACACACACACACTGTCACCTCTAGCGTGTTTCCACGAACGCACACACACACGCATGTACACACACACACACACACACACACACACACACACACACACACACACACACACACACGACTGTCACCTCTGGCGTGTTTCCGCGAATACTTGCCACAGAGAGAGAGAGAGAGAGAGAGAGAGAGAGAGAGAGAGAGAGAGAGAGAGAGAGAGAGAATTTTGCTAGGGACAAACCTTTTGCACAAGTTAATTTCCATGTGGATTTAGAAAGTGGTTTTGATTGACATGTTGCCGTGGGTTCTTTTTCATGCGCAAAGTGCATGTTGCACACCATGGACCTCAGTTTATCTTCTCATCCGAAAGACTAACATCCACACCAGCACTCAAGGTGAAGTGGAGTGGGGGGAGAGGGGGGGAGGGGGGAGGGGCAGTACAAAAATCCCGAACGTGTATGGGACTCAATCGAACACGTGGACACTCGCAAAACTTAGTTATGAACACTACCCCAAGGCCAGCGCTCCACTTTGATTGTCAACACGAATGGTGTGTGGATTGTGATGTGTGCTTTTGTGGTGGGTCTGTGTTTACCCCAGCAAGCAAGGGATTTCGGATCCACTGCAGTTTGTGTGTGTGTGTGTGTGTGTGTTTCTTCAGCCTTTTAAACAAGACTTTGAGGTTAGTCCGGGTTGGGCGTTGATTTTCCGATTCAGTGTCCACCAGTAGGCATGGTGTTGTGTCCTTGAAAGGCACTCTAGTAAACCTACCCTGCTCAAACTTTTCCTCTCTCCACCCTGATGGTGTGGATGAGTAGGTACCTCACTTCGGTTTAGGAAGTTTTTTCAAACGGCTATAGGAGAGGAATGGGCCCTGCTTTCCTGTGCCGAGTTCTAGACGCTGTGGGTCACTGGCCCAATGATCATGAAAGGCGATGGGACCTTTAACGTTTTTTTGTTTTTTTTTTAAACTCTCTCCAAACGAACGGCGAAAGCCGGAGACGACGTTAACAGCGTTTCACCGCCCAATTACCATCATCAAAATATTTCAAGGCTCTTGTACTGAAGACGTGAATGTTGACAAAGAATACCATAATTCTGACGACGGAAGCTAAAGGTTGGGTCATTCAGACACCCACTGGACATCCGAGGGGTCTGTGTGGAGGAGAAGAGAGGACTGGCCGTACTGAGTGAGTTAACCTTTCAAGTAAGGCTACTCTCGTATCCTCTGTTCTGAGATCTAGCCTTTGTCTTGAAAGAGTTAATTCGCTGTTTCACATAGTATTGCTTCAAATTAACATATTTTCTGAAATTTGTAAAAAAAAATATCGTTGATATGAATAGCCTGCCTGCCCATATGCTCATCTCAGTGTATGATTTCGTCTTATTGTGGGATTTGATCGGTCTGTCTCCGTCTGTCTTATTCCATGTATCTCTGTAACCTCATTTGATCGAACAATCAATCAATCAATCAACGTCAACGGTGTCAGTATTTTATTTATCTATTCATTTGTTTGTAATTTTATGTAACTAATGACTTCAGCTTCTGGTCGGATTTGATCACTCTGGAGATCTTTGTCTTTCTCATTCTCCGTGTCTCTGTTACATTAGTTTATTGAAAAACTTACCAATGACATGAAAATCAATTTACTTATCAGTTAAATATTTTTCTTACCAATTAGCTGTAAAGCAAAACATGAACATAGGAAATGATAAACAAATCCGCGAGTTCTGTTACTGCCATTACCAATACGCACGCAGAAGATAAAATACGCACGTTAAAGATCCTGTAACCCATGCCAGTGTTCCTTGGGTTATGGAGACACGAAAATACCCAGCATGCATGAACCACGACAGAGTCATCGGCAAATCGATGTTGGTCGTGTAACGGAAAGAAGAAGAATACGAATGACCCTGTGATTTTCTGTGTGTGTGTTTTGCCAGGTAACCCAACATGAACGAAGTGAAAGCAAAGAGAAGACAACTCAGTGACCACACCGGTGTCGAGACAGACTGTGACCCCATGGAAACGAGAACCCGGGATAATTTCACCATGGCAGCAAAGAGGAGACGACTCGACGACGACACCGGTGACGAGTCAGGTTGTGATCCCGTGGAAATGCGACAACAGGACAATTTCGACAGGGGATTTTTGGCTGGCATGGTTTGTGTGGACGGTGATGTGTTTCCAAGGTTCCCTCTGCAAATTTCTCCCGAGGAGCATGTGCGCAGCATCAGAACTATGCCAATGAGAGAGGATGACGTCATTATACTTTCCTTTCCGAATTCAGGTAATAATGATAATAAGAGAGAGAGAGAGAGAGAGAGAGAGAGGGGGGGGGGGGGGGGGAAGAAATTTTGGGACAGACAGGACTGAACGATCTGTATCCAACCTGCAGAGAACAGTTTTCTGTTTTATGTACTTCCTACGAGAGTTGCCGTGTAGCCAAACCCCCAATATATATACAAACACACCTCAGATCATCGCGATGGTTTGGTGGAGTTTTTGTAGAGTTCACCCCTTACTTTCGGGCTGAAATTGAGCTGATCCTATAATAATGGCGGACGTTGCATCGGGTCTGTGGTACGCCATTCGTTTAGACTGGAACGGGAACTGAAGAGTTTGTTGTCAGTTTAGGAATTCCGTTGATTCTCATGCCAGCCCCCCATCTTCAACCCCCCCCGCCCCCGCCCCTCCCCCCCTCCGTTTTTTATGTGACTGGTACACTTATTATAGATTTGCTGCTGCTGCTGCTGCTACTAATACTGCAGCTGCTGCTGTGCAGCTGTTATTACTGCTTCTGCAGCTGCTACTAACCTGTTGTTGCTGCTGCTACCGCTGCCGCTACTGCTGTTGCTCTTGCTTTGTTGCTTCTGCAACTACTACTACTACTACACTGAGCAGCTGCTGCTATTACTACAATCCCTATTGCTGTTGTTGTTGTTGCTGCTACAACTGCCACCACTACTGCAGCTCATCTGCCGTTACGTTGCTGTTAGGCCCCACTTCTACTACCAGTTTTAGTGTGGACTGAATGGTACGGCCAGGAAACGAATGATGAGCGGCCAATGGCAGCTGTCAGTTGGCTCTACCCAGGTCAGAAGGCATGCAGCCTGTTGTGCAGATGACTCTGTGTTTGTTAAGCGCTTAGAGCTTGGTCTCCGACCGAGGATAGGCGCTATATAAGTATCCACATCGTCATAATATCTTGGTGGTACTGTGATTACACATAATAATTATTACAGGTGCTCGATGGATATGGGAAATGGCCCGGATGCTTATAACCGGAAGCGCGGAACACGACTTCAGAACCAAAGAGCACGTCACCTTGGAGCTGAACAGTGCAACAGACATAGATTCTCTCCCTTCCCCCAGGGTTCTCTGCTCGCATCTTTTCCCCAGGCAGCTGTCCAATGACATTGTGGCGCAGAGGTCACGTGTTGTCCACGTGATGCGCAACCCCAAAGACCTGGCAGTGTCCTACTACTTCCGTTGCAAACAGCTGAGTCGGTTCCAAGACGAAGGACTGAATGTGTTTGTGGAGGATTTTCTCAACGGTACCCAGCGTCAGGGTAAGCTTTGACTCCTGTGATGTCCCCCCTCTAACCCCCCCCCCCCCCGCCCCCCAACCCCCCGATCCCCCTCCTCCCCCTCCCTGTTGAGAACGCACTGAGTGCCGCAGTGCTGTGATATAGCGTGTTATTTTGTAGTGTTGTGTGTGTGTGTGTGTGTGTGTGTGTGTGTGTGTGTGAGTGAGTGTGTGTTTGTGTCTGTGTCTGTATGTATGTCCGTATGTGTGTCTGTCTGTCTGTCTTTATGCGTTTATGCGTGCGTTCGTGTGTGTGTGTTTACGGCCGTAGCTGCCGTGTACGATTTTTTTTTTTAAAGAGATCAATCCAATGCTACATGCATGATAGTGCCATTATTATTGTAACTAGTAACAGAGTCATGGAATCTTGGTAAAAGTCGTTTTACACTGATGGGATAAAAGAAGCGACATATCGAGCCACAGGCTCTTCATCAGGAAAATGAAATGAGTGAGTGACAGAGAGAAAGCGGATGAATTAAGATCAACCATTACTATTACTTCTTTTCTTTTCTTTTTTTCTTTATCAGGAACATGTGCGGATTACATGACGTATATGCAGGAAATGATGACGTGGAAGAGGGAAAACCCGGAAGTGCCCATCCTGAACGTTTTCTATGAAGACGTTTACAAGGTACTAGTATGGTGACACTTCGTCTTCAAAAGAACTGAGTTTCAGTGCTTTCTCTCTTTCGTTGATTCCGCACGGTTTTTGCGTGATTACTTGCTCTCTTTGTGTGTGTCTCTCTCTGTCTATGTCTGTGTGCCTGTCACGGTGTGTGTGTCTGTCTGTCTCCGAGTCCCCCCCTCTCTTTCTCTTTCCCTCTCCGCTCTCTCTCTCTCTCTCTCTCTCTCTCTCTCTGTACGGTGTGTGTGTGTGTGTGTGTGTGTGTGTGTGTGTGTGTGTGTGTGTGTGTGTGTTCTCGAAACATGAACAACAGTTAAAAGTTTATATCCGGAAAGCATGAAAACAGTCCGAGATTATATCAGAGCAAAAATAACAACGATGATGAAAAAAAAAAAAAAAAAAAAAAATCATTAGAAAGGAAACTGAGAGTGTGGATATTGAGAACTAAACTGCACGGCAAGGAACAAGAAGGATGCTGGATATGTTTACGTGACAGTAAAGAGAACAAGAACAAGAACAAATTTTATTCCTTAAGGCGGCCACCAGCCCAGAGGAAAGGGTCTCTGGCAAAAAGAGTGTTCATCTTTGGTATGCGTTTCACTGTCAATTGAGTAGTAACTTGAATAATTAGACCAAACTATTCTTAATTAAGGTCAAATTACACATCTTCAAACCGTTGTCTATGACGAAGAACATGGAAAAGATACATACTCAACTTAAAAAAAACAACTTTTTCAGTATATCCATGTT
Source organism: Babylonia areolata (assembly GCF_041734735.1). Classification (NCBI taxonomy): domain Eukaryota; kingdom Metazoa; phylum Mollusca; class Gastropoda; order Neogastropoda; family Buccinidae; genus Babylonia; species Babylonia areolata. The sequence goes on along the minus strand of NC_134904.1, from coordinate 19,716,695 downwards.
TCAATATTTCAGTGTAATCTTGGGTAATACCTAGTAAGTACTTGTTTCTGATAATGGTATATGAGGGACACACATAAATAAAGTGGTGTTCGGATTCATCAGCTTTACGCCTGGATCCTTTTATTGGTAACACACCAATCCGTACTTTCACAAGACAGTCACGGAAACATCTTATGTTCATGAATTAAAAATATTTTTCACTTTCAAACGTGACAGTGACAGAGACAACCGTGTGTGTTGTCTTCTTGCTATCCCTGTACTTTGTGAAGAGCCATTGAGACAAGAGAGAGAGAGAGAGAGAGAGAGAGAGAGAGAGAGAGAGAGAGAGAGAGAGAGAGATGAGGGAGACAATGACAACAGTCCTGATGGATCGTCTTTGTCCACGGTTGCCTCCCTTGCATCAATTGTGCCGTCCATGACCCGCAAGCCTTCTTCTTCATCTTCTTCTTCTTCATTACACTATTCTTGAAAAGTAATCATTGTTTTATTTTGTGGGTGGGTGTGAACACAAAACTCAGCATTGATCTTTACAGATGGTCAGTCGTCATATTCACAATACTGTACTTTTCTGTTTTTCTTTCTTCCAGTTCCAGTTGATATGTATTATCATAATAACGAATGTTCTTATTCAGTAATGAATGAATGAATGAACAAATAAGTTTATTTGTCCATGAAAAAAAAAGAAAGATTTATTTACTCATTTATGGTTCCTTTGTTGTCTGTATGCATCAGTCTTTCATAATCAAGTTGTGTAAATCTGAAAGTTTTCGGAAAGAAAGAAAGAAAGAAAGAAAAAACAAAACAAAACAAAACAACAACAACAAACAAAAACAAAAAAAAAAACAAAAACAAAAAAAACAAAAAACAAACCAACAACAAAAAATAAAAAGAACCCCACACCACCACCACCCACACACATATACAGACACACACACACTGGCACACACACACACACACACTGCACCCCCCCCTCCCCTCCCCTCCCCTCCCCCAATCATAAAATACCCGATCTAACCTTCTGTGCAGAACCCAGTTAGGTCTGTGCAAGAGTTGTCGCACTTCCTGCAGCTGGGTCACGTGACAGACGCGTTGTGCGCAGACATCGCCGACCAGTGCGCATTCCGTCAACTCAAGGTCGCGCACGATGACCCCGGGGTGAAGTTCAGGGACCATCCCAGCAGAATCCTGTTCCGAGACTACCGACCATCCTTGTTCAGGAAAGGTAACTGTGCCAGGAAGGGCTGTGGTGGAGTTGTCGCAATATCCGAATCATTATAAAGCCGTTGGACTTTCAATCTGAGGGTCCTTGGTTCGAATATCTCCGATCTCCCATGTCAACCTATATTTGCAGACCTGCTAGTGCCTGAACCTCCTATTTGTGTATACGCACGCAGAAGAAGATCCTGTAATCCATGTCAGCGTTCGGTGGGCTCAGTATGGAAGCAAAAGAACATACCTAGCTTGCTCACCCACGTAAACGGAGTATGGCTGCCTACAGGCGGTGTACTGTTGAAATAAACAAAATGGTCATGCACATAAAAAAAAAAAGTTTACATGTCCGTGTATGTATGCGTGCCTGAAATCTGAGTGAATGACACAGGAAACTACGAATGATGAGCGCCCAGTGGCAGCCGTCAGTCGGCTCTATCCAGAGAGGCAGCCTGCTGTTCTGCGAATCACCCCAAGTTTATAAAGCGCTCAGAGCTTGATCTCCTACCGAGGACAGCCGCTATATAAGTATCCATATCACCATAGTTGTCCGGGATCGCCTCTGCTTCATGTTTCTTCTAATTCTCATATTGTGTGACCAGCATAGTTCATGAGTTTGTGAAAGTGAAAGTTCTCTTCGTGACCTGTGGTTGGGCATTTGTTCAGAAGCTATTTATCATTTCCCCTCCTTTCTTCTACGTTTTTTTCTTCTTCTTTTTTTAAATTCTTTTTTTTTTATAATCATTATTGTTTTTTGTTTTTTTTAATAATCATTTTTTTTTAAATTTTCAACTTACTAGTAGGTGTGTGTGTGTGTGTGTGTGTGTGTGTGTGTGAGTGAGTGAGTGAGTGAGTGTGTGTGTGTGTGTGTGTGTGTGTGTGTGTGTGTGTGCGCGCGCGCGCCCATGAGCCTACGGTAACGCATAAAGGCCTGTTTTAATTACTTTTGACGTCAATTAAATATATATTATATAATATTCCAATACTGTTTTATTTGCTTTGAGACGCAATTAAGGGATAAATGTATCACTTTCGGTCTGTTTCTGGTAATGTGTGTTGTAAGGAGGAAGGTGGCAGAATGGTGAAGACGTTCAGCTGCCAATATAGAGAGTCCGTGAGGGTGTGGGTTTGAATCCCGCTGTCGCCCTTTCTCCCAAGTTTGACTGGAAAATCAAACTGAGCCGTCTAGTCTTTCGGATGAAACGATAAATCGAGGTCCTGTATGCAGCACGCACTTGGCGCACTGAAAAAGAACCCATGGCAACGAGAGTGTTATCCTCTGGCAAATTATGTAAAAATACAATATACAAGCAAGCATTCAAGGCCTGACAAGCACGTTGGGTTATGCTGCTGTCAGGAATCTGCCTAGCAGACGTGGTGTAGCGTATATGGATTTGTCCGAACGCAGTGACGCCTCCTTGAGAAACTGAAACTTACGGTAATCTGATGGGGTCGATAAGATACGATGGTGATATGATAATGCTATTGTCATGATTATGGTATACATTTTCTGCCTTCAGGTATCGTCGGAGACTGGAAGAACCATTTTACCATGGCCCTGAGCGAACACTTTGACGCGGTTTTGGCCGACAAACTCCACCAGTATGACGTCAATTTTCAGTTCACTGCAGACTGACGTCACAAAATGACGTATGCGTGGGTTTTTTTGTGTGTGTTTATTTATTTATTTTATTTTTTAAACATCACAGTGTTGCGTTGTATCGGGTTGACCGAAGTTCTTATCCCTTTGTTTTCCTTCCATTTTTTCCCTCCCCGTTCTGTTGAAAGACAGTGATAATTTAGACGTTTTTCTTTTCTGTGTAGTATTGTTTGTGATGACTGATGGAGATAGGAATCAGAATGAAGATGCCGTGAATATGTCGTACCATTAAAAAAAAGAAGAAAAAAAAGAAGAAAAAAAAGATGAAGGGTTGTTGGACCTTCGTGGTGATCTCACTGAGGACATAATTATGCACCACAAACTTCGTCTCAGTTCGTCTGCACCTCAGTGCAGGTGAGAGGGGGGGTGGGGTGGGGTACAACAGTCAGTTATGCCCATCGCTCCCCCCGGAGCATAGGCCGCTCACAACAGTCCGCCAGAGTCCTCTGTCCTGGGCTGCCCTTTCTAACTGTCTCCAGGTGTGCCCCATCTTCTTGGTGTCTGCCACGAGGTCACGTCGCCAGGTGTTTCTTGGCCTTCCCTCTTCCGTTTGCCCTGGGGATTCCATTTCAGTGCCTGCCTGGTGATGTTACTGTCTGGCTTCCTCAGGGTGTGCCCGATCCATCTCCATCTTCTGCGCCGAATCTCGTCTTCGGCTGGCAGCTGGTTGGTACGTTGCCACAGGTCTGCGTTGCTGATAGTGTCGGGCCAGCGTATTTGGAGGATCCTTCTCAGGCAGCTGTTGACGAAGGTCTGCAATTTCCTGATGGTGGTCTTTGTTGTCCTCCATGTCTCTGCTCCATACAGAAGGACTGACTTGACGTTGGGGTGTACAACGTTCAGATACTAATAAAGAAAGTTTTGTTTCAGTAACAGAGTTGCTAACGTATGGAATGAACTGTCTCAACATACCTAAAACAAGCACTATCCACTAATTCAAGAATCAGCTGGGCGATTCCATAACATTCTCAACTGGTTTAAAAAAAACAACAACATCTGATGAATGAACACAATGGTTGACGAAGCATTGAACCATGACCTAATTTCTACCAAACTATGTTACGTAACAACGAATTTACGGATTAAGTGACTATTTCCAAACTTCAAAGCTTTCTACGTCCCTGCCCTACTACTAATACTGCTACTACTACTACTACTACTGCTGCTGCTGCTGCTGCTACTACTACTACTACTACTACTGCTACTAAGATTTCATGTGATGACTGATGGAGAGACATGAAGATGCTGTGAACACGTGACGTCATGACTGGTGGAGCATAATGCTGTGAACACGTGACGTCATGACTGTGGAGCATAATGCTGTGAACACGTGACGTCATGACTGGTGGAGCATAATGCTGTGAACACGTGACGTCATGACTGATGGAGCATAATGCTGTGAGCACGTGACGTGAGCATGATGCTGTGAGCACGTGACGTCATGACTGGTGGCGCATGATGCTGTGAACATGTGACTGACGGAGCGCAGTACCGATGATGTGAACACCTAGCTCACTCTGAGGGCATGCTCACTTCTGAAAGACCGCCAACAAGCTGGAACGCCATGATAGCGTCACGGACTACTGACGACGCTTTCTTGAAACAATGGGCCAGGTCCGACAGCTTCCCTTTGGAACAACCTAAATCCCCGAAAAGGGAGTATGGCTGCCTACATGACGGGGTAAAAACGGTCATACACGTAAAAGCCCACTCGCGTACATACGAGTGAACGTGGGAGTTGCAGCCCACGAACGAACGAAGAAGAAGAAGGAGGAGGAACAAACTAGCAGACAGTGCAGTGACTGGACTCTCTCTGTCAACGTCTTGAAGGGCCGGCATGACAACCACTGGAGCGAGCTGCCCGCCCTCTGCTCACCAGCATTCCAATAACAGGCAGTCTTTGGGCACTCCAATTTTATTGATAGCTTATTTCGTTTACCACCACGACTTGTGTTACTAAGAATGTGGTTTATTGGAGAGACCGATGGACATGCATGCCCTGTGGAGGGGGCCTCAAACGTCTTCCACGTCAGGGCAAGTCCAGAGAGATGCACACACGTGCAGTGTTCGTCACTTTGTGGAGATTTGGAGCCAGGCTCAGTCAGTAACACATTGTGGGGTGGGATGAAGGTGTACTGCCTGTTCTCAGCCTTCCCCTTTGAGTCCTTCATTCGTGTCAAACTCCATGTAGCCTGTAGGCATTGGATGCTCGGGTAAAAAACAAACAAACAAACAAACAAACAAACAAAACAATAACAACAACAAACAAACACACACAACTTAACCCCCCAAAAACAACAACAACAAACAACAACAACAAACAACAAAAAACCCACCAAACAATAAAAAAAAAAACCAAAAAAAACCATACCCCCAAGAGAGAGAGAGAGAGAGAGAGAGAGAGAGAAGAAAAAGAAAAAAGAAAATCAACAACAGCAGCAGCAACAACAACGACAACAAAACCCCAAAAGACCTACCTTTCTTATGTTGAGGCTTCTTAGAGGCTTCTAATCCAAAGAATCCCACTCGTCGGTCTAATGATCATTTGACAATTACCTCTCTCGCAGAGGATTATCATCATCATCACCATCATCATAATCATTATCATATTATTATTATTGTTGTTGTTGTTGTTGTTGTTGTTGTTGTTATATTTGAATATCTCATTTGATGATATTATTCTATGTCATCGGTTTGTAGACCACTTTAGGATTTTTTTAAATGTATCTTTCGAGGACATTATTTGAAGATTAAAAAAACAAACAACCCAAAGTTATTCTCTCTATCTCTCTCTGTCTCTGTCACACACACACACACACACACACACACACACACACACACACACACAAATGCATTCCTCTACAAGAGGCACATACATACATACATACATACATATTTGAATATCACATTTGTTGTTATTATTGAAAGTACGTGATCGGAACTCAGTACTTTTAGTCAATACAATGTCCGTGTATCAGTCATCAGTTTGGTGGTTTTAAGCTAAGGTCCACAGTAGTGCATTAGTCATGAGTTTGGTGGTTTTAAGCTAAGGTCCACAGTAGTGCATTAGTCATCAGTTTGGTGGTTTTAAGCTAAGGTCCACAGTAGTGCATTAGTCATCAGTTTGGTGGTTTTAAGCTAAGGTCCACAATAGTGCATTAGTCATTAGTTTGGTGGTTTTAAGCTAAGGTCTACAATAGTGCATTAGTCATCAGTTTGGTGGATTTAACTCTTTCCATACGAACGGCGAAAGAGACGATGTTAACAGCGTTTCACCCCAATTACCATCATCAAACTATTGCAAGCGGAAGGCTCTTATACTGAAGAGGTGAATGTTGACAAAGAATACCACAATTCTGACGACGGAAGCTAAAGGTTGGGTCATTCAGACACCCACTGGACATCCGAGGGGTCTGTGTAGAGGAGAAGAGAGGACTGGCCGTACTGAGTGAGTTAAGCTAAGGTCCACAGTAGAGCATTAGTCATGTTTGGTGGTTTTAAACTAAGGTCCACAGTAGTGCATTAGTCATCAGTTTGGTGGTTTTAAGCTAAGGTCCACAGCAGTGCATTAGTCATCAGTTTGGTGGTTTTAAGCTAAGGTCCACAGCAGTGCATTAGTCATCAGTTTGGTGGTTTTAAGCTAAGGTCCACAATAGTGCATTAATCATGTTTGGTGGTTTTAAGCTAAGGTCCACAGTAGTGCATTAGTCATCAGTTTGGTGGTTTTAAGCTAAGGTCCACAATAGTGCATTAGTCATCAGTTTGGTGGTTTTAAGCTAAGGTCCACAATAGTGCATTAGTCATCAGTTTGGTGGTTTTAAGCTAAGGTCCACAATAGTGCATTAGTCATCAGTTTGGTGGTTTTAAGCTAAGGTCCACAATAGTGCATTAGTCATCAGTTTGGTGGTTTTAAGCTAAGGTCCACAGCAGTGCATTAGTCATCAGTTTGGTGGTTTTAAGCTAAGGTCCACAATAGTGCATTAGTCATGTTTGGTGGTTTTAAGCTAAGGTCCACAGCAGTGCATTAGTCATCAGTTTGGTGGTTTTAAGCTAAGGTCCACAGTACTGCATTAGTCATCAGTTTGGTGGTTTTAAGCTAAGGTCCACAACAGTGCATTCGTCATCAGATTGGTGGTTTTAAGCTAAGGTCCACAGCAGTGCATTAGTCATCAGTTTGGTGGTTTTAAGCTAAGGTCCACAATAGTGCATTAGTCATCAGTTTGGTGGTTTTAAGCTAAGGTCCACAGCAGTGCATTAGTCATCAGTTTGGTGGGTTTTAAGCTAAGGTCCACAGTAGTGCATTAGTCATCAGTTTGGGGGTTTTAAGCTAAGGTCCACAGCAGGCAATACTTCGGGAACGTGTGGAGGGTTGATTTCAGGCCACTGCAAAAGGCAGTCTGCTATTCTTTTATTTCTTTGCTTGTCTATTGTATTTATTTATTTCATTTATTTATTTCTTACTGGTTGATAATAATAGCAATGATAATGATAATATCCAAGTCATTAATGCGTATTTTTGGATATAGTGCTTTGATTGAGGGGTTTTATTTTTGGAGGGGTTGGTTTCTCTCTCTCTCTCTCTCTCTCTCTCTCTCTCTCTCTGTGTGTGTGTGTGTGTGTGTGTGTGTGTGTGTGTGTGTGTGTGTGTGTGTGTGTGTGTGTGTGTGTGTGTGAGTGTGTGTGTGTGTGTGTGTGTGTGTGTGTGTGTGTGTGTGTGTGTGTGTGTGTGTGTGTGTGTGTTTCTTTGTCATTTCTACCACCCTACTTTCTACTACTCGGAAAAGAACATCATCGTTTATTTCTGATGAAGGTACATTTTCGAGCATAAAAAAAGGGAATCAGGCCTTTGGATGCAATGCAGACATGATACCGAGAGAGAGAGAGAGAGAGAGAGAGAGAGAGAGCTTTTCGTTACTGGTTGGTGCTAGAAAATATTCTTTAAAAAGAAACATAATAAATGATAATAAAAAGATTTTTTTAAACAAACACCTCCCCCCTCCCCCCACACTTAATGCAACAGTTAATGTTTCGTGAACAAAGTTGTTGAACATGGAGTGTGTGTGTGTGTGTGTGTGTGTGTGTGTGCGCGCGCGTTTTGATTTGTTCTTATTATTTTGTCACTGTCTCTTTCATCTCTCTGGACCTCTCTCTCCCTCTCTCGCCTCTCTCTCATTCGTGTGTGTGTGTGTGTGTGTGTGTGTGTGTGTGTGTGTGTGTGTGTGTTGTGTGTGTGTGCGTGCGTGTGTGTGTGTGTGTGTGTGTGTGTGTGTGACAATATTTCGCATTCCATTGTGGAATGCAAAGTCAAAGACGGTGTCAACTCAGTGAAAGAAGATCTTTGGCATTCTACACTGCAAATCAATGGAAAATCAGTCAAATTTCGTGTCGATACAGGTGCTGGTGTCTCAGTTGTTCCAAGACGACTTTTCAAAAAGAACTCTTCCTTTAATTGAGAAAACCAACAAGAAACTGTTAGGTCCAGGAAAACAGAAATCAAGGTTGTAGGAAAATACACTGCCACTCTCTAGACTGAAAAGACAGAGACTGAGCAAGATCTCTACATAGTGGAAAATCTGCAAGAGCCACTACTTGGGAGGCCTGCCATAGAAGCACTTCATCTTATTGAAAGAGTGAACTCTGCACAGCAAGAAGAGAGTCCACAATCCAAGTTCCCCAAACTCTTCACTGGTCTGGGAAAGATGAAGACTGTCTACAAAATCAGACTGAGAGAAGACACGCAACCATTCTCCATAGCAGCGCCTAGACGTCTGCCGCTCCCTATGGAGACAAAAGTAAAGGAAGAACTGGCTCGACTGGAGAAAGAAGACATCATCAGACCTGTCACCACTCCGACTGATTGGTGTGCACCGACAGTGGCTGTACCGAAATCAAATGGGAAAGTGAGGCTGTACATTGATTTCACAAAACTCAATGAGAGTGTGCATCGAGAGAACTGTCCACTCCCCACAACTGATCAGTTACTAGCCCAATTGGATGGTGCCAAGGCGTTCACAAAACTGGATTGTAACAGTGGTTTCCATCAAATACCACTTCATTCAGACAAGCAGGAGCTGACAACCTTCATACCTCCGTTCGGGCGATATTGCTACAAGCGTCTGCCGTTTGGTATCAACTCAGGAGAAGAGGTTTTCCACCGAGAGATGAAGCGCATCCTCGAAGAAATACCTGGAGTCATCTGTGACATCGATGATGTTCTGGTTTTCGGAAGAAACCAGAAGGAACACGACGAGAGACTAAAAAGAGTGTTGCAGAAAATGGAAGCAGAAAATATCACACTAAACGAGAAATGTGTCTTTTCAACGGTCACAGTGACATTTCAGGGTCACATCATCACATCTGAAGGCATCAAAGTGGACCCAAGAAAGGTGGAAGCGATCAGCAATTTTCCAAAGCCGCAAAACGTTCCAGAGTTGAGAAGATTTCTCGGAATGGTGAACCACGTGGGAAAATTCATTCCAAATCTTGCGGACAGTTCAAAGCCCCTGCGAGATCTACTTAAGGAAGAAAATGAATGGACTTGGGTTCACCAACAAGAAGAAGCTTTCCAGAAACTCAAGGCCCAGCTGAGTTCAGCTCCAGTTTTAGCTCACTACGACCCTGCAAAAGAGACCAAGATATCTGCAGGTGCTTCACCCTATGAGCTAGGTGAAGTCTTACTTCAAAAGGAAGGACAAAATTGGAGGCCTGTGTTCTACGCGTCAAGATCACTGGCGTCAACCGAGCAGAGATATGCTCAGGTAGAAAAAGAAGCCTTGGCATCAATTTGGTGTTGCTTGAAGTTTGCGGATTTCTTGATTGGACTGAAAAAGTTCACCGTAGAAACCGACCACAAACCTCTGCTAGCCTTACTTTAGAAGAATAGTTTCAGTTTCAGTTTCAGTAGCTCAAGGAGGCGTCACTGCGTTCGGACAAATCCATATACGCTACACCACATCTGACAAGCAGATGCCTGACCAGCAGCGTAACCCAACGCGCTTAGTCAGGCCTTGATGAAAAAAAAAAGAAGAAAAGAAAAAAAAGAAAAATACATAAAAAAGATCTGCTACTACTACTACTAATATGTATAAGGTGCAAAAACTTGATGAAGTCAACTATAGGCGTACAAAAAACAAAACAAACAAACAAAACAACAACAAAAAACAAACAAAAACAAACAAACAAATATATATATATAAACTAAATAAACAATAATAATATAAAAAAAAAAAAATTAATTAATTAATAATAATAATAATAAAATAGATAAATAAATAAAAAATAAAATAAAAAAAGACAACAATGATGATAAATAAGCAAATAAATGTAAAAAATGCAGACACACATTCACACATACACACACATATGCATAACAGATATGCACCAAACATGCAGTTTCACAGATATGAAAGCACAGTCAAATACACATAAACGTACATGAGCCCCAACACACACACACACACACACACACACACACACACACTACCCTGCACTCCCCCACCCACTCCACACACTCATTTCTAGGCTACGTATCGCAGCTTCCACGGCACACACACACACACACACACACACACACAGAGGCACACTTACTTGTACAAGCACAAACACATACGCCCATATCCCCCCCCTATATATATATATGCATCACCCGCACGTTCCAATATTCCGTTGCTCCCACAGTGTAGGCGTACAGGTAAGAGTATTGATGGCACTGCGTATGATATGAATATTGAATTTTGAATGATTACATGAGATGTTAACAGTGTTACTGTTCCATTTGTTTGAAAGTGTTATGCTGTTGACGTTCAGTTCAAATTGGTCCATTTGAAATGGGGACCATCTGTTCCTTCTTATTGTCCTTCGTTCCTTCCAAATTGGCTGAAAGCGAAATCAACTCCTTTTTCCAGTACAACCGCATTATCATTACCTTTTGCTCTCCGCCCCCCTTCCCCCCTCCCCCAACCCCATGAAGCATGATATTCGATGCCATCGATGTAGTCTCCCCCTCCACCACCCCCACTCCATGAAGCATGATATTCGATGCCATCGATGTAGTCTCCCCCTCCCCCACCCCCACTCCATGAAGCATGATATTCGATGCCATCGATGTAGTCTCCCCCTCCCCCACCCCCCACTCCATGAAGCATGATATTCGATGCCATCGATGTAGTCTCCCCCTCCCCCACCCCCACTCCATGAAGCATGATATTCGATGCCATCGATATAGCCTCCCCCCCCCCCCCAACCCCATGAAGCATGATATTCGATGCCATCGATGTAGTCTTCCCCTCCCCCCCCCCCCCCCCAACCCCATGAAGCATGATATTCGATGCCATCGATGTAGTCTTCCCCTCCCCCCCCCCCAACCCCATGAAGCATGATATTCGATGCCATCGATGTAGTCTCCCCCTCCCCCACCCCCACTCCATGAAGCATGATATTCGATGCCATCGATATAGCCTCCCCCCCCCCCCCCAACCCCATGAAGCATGATATTCGATGCCATCGATGTAGTCTTCCCCTCCCCCCCCCCCCAACCCCATGAAGCATGATATTCGATGCCATCGATGTAGTCTCCCCCTCCCCCACCCCCACTCCATGAAGCATGATATTCGATGCCATCGATGTAGTCTCCCCCTCCCCCACCCCCACTCCATGAAGCATGATATTCGATGCCATCGATGTAGTGTCTTTTTGTCATCTGATTGACGGACATTTTCGTGTTCGTCCAGCTGTTGGAATGATATATCATCTGCACGATTTATTCACTCTCATCTCAGCGCAACTGACCCCCCCCCCCCCCCGCCCACCCTCTGTTCAGAAAATATTTAAGACATTTTGAAAGTGATTTAGAGACACATGCATCAACAGTGTGTGTGTGGGGGGAGTGGGGGGAGGGGGGGGGGAGGAATGTGTAATATGTTTATCATATCTATTTTTTAGGGGTGGGTGGGGGGGAATACAATTTCCACTAATGTTATATAAAGTATTTATTTATTTATTTACTTTATGTAGGTTTTGGGTGGTGTGCTTTCTGTCTGTTGTTCAGTTGTTGTTGTTTTTTTTTAAAAAAAATAGTTTTCACTTGGTTTAATTGTGCGGTTTTATATATATCATTACTGTTTTGTTTTAAACTTATTTTTCTTCTTCTATCAATTGAAATATACAAAGCGGTAAGCAATCATGCTCACTTGCCATATTTTGGTTATATAATCATTATTTAAAAAAAGATAATTGTAAAGACATTAATACATATAGGGGAAAATATGGGTTAGGTGCAAGTACAAAAAATATATTGGGGAAAAATATTATTTCAAGTACTTGTGGGATTCGATTACACTATATAATATGTTGACATCCAGACAGCAGTTACAACATTGAATTATCAGTGGAAGATATAATGTCGGACATGCCTACACGACGGGGGTAAAAACGGTCATGTATGTAGATTATTTTGATTAGTTGTTTGTTATACCGGTCGTAAGACACTTCCGGCGGCTTTGTGATGGAACTCACAGCAGATTACAACAGTCCGAACCTGGACAGATTTGTTCTTTGTTGTATGGAAGTCTACAATGTACATTAAAGCCCATGCAAATATACATGGGAGTCGTGCCCACGAACGAAGAAGCCAATGCTTCCTACGATGTATACCTTTCTTGATTGTTCATTTAATGCAAATTGCATACGCTGCTGTCTTTCCTGTACCTGCCAATGTTTGTCTGTTGGTATTTAATTGTCATTGTGTGATTGCGACGGTCATGCATAAGATAGTTTATTTAGCAATGTTGTTTAGAGTTTGACGAAGAACTGACAACTGACATAGCATTGTCGTTGTTTAAGCTTTCGACAGGAAAACTTCAATACCAATGATCGATTTAGGAGTTTTAACGACCTATTGGTACCTACACCCTTGTTAAGTCAAGTTTGTTCGGTTGGAGTTGTTTTACCAATGCTTTTGTCTGTTGATTTGAAGGCGTCATGGTATAATTATCAGAAATCATTCTATAAACTTACATAAAAGAGAATCTATATTCAGCAAACATTTAACAATTGTTCACTATTTTTGATATTTTCCTTTCAGTTTCAGTATCGTAACGTTTCTGTTTGAATATTGTACATGGTTTTCTTTGGACCTTTTTATGACAATTCGTTTTCCTCAACAATATATTTTGTCAAGGGAGGTAACTGGTAAATTAGTTTGTAGCCAGCCAACCTAACTTAAATCCCCTGAAGGTAAACCAAAGTCATTAAAACTGATGTTTAAGTAAGTAAGGTAAAATAGAACAAACTAGCTAGCTACCCTTTTTGATCATCAGTTGCTTACAGAATTCTTACGACTACCATCTACACTACACAGAAGCATGCAAACACACGTCATTAAAAAAAAAAAAATCAGTAACCGCGTGGAATTCAGTAAGACTGGGTATGCTGGCGTGTACGTACGTTGGTGTTGGTATTGGTGTGTGTGTGTGTGTGTGTGTGTGTGTGTGTGTGTGTGTGTGTGTGTGTGTGTGTGTGTGTGTGTGTGTGTGTGTGTGTGTGTGTGTGTGTGTGTGTGTGTGTGTGTGTGTGTAAACCAGTGATACGGATACGGATGTTTTATTCATGGCCCCTCACGAAGGTGTAATGTAAACAAGTTATCCAGAGGTATAGATAACACAAATACCAACTTTTTTTTATGTATATACAAACATAAATTATTCAACTACATATTGTACTTCTGATGTTGAAAGCTGTATAAAAGTAAATAGCTAATTACTTGATAACTGATTCCTTAGTGGATGATATTAACAAAGATAATCTGAACATGGAAGGTTGTCTATAATAGTTTGGATGAATTAACTGATTTCTAATTTTATTTAACACAGGACATCAAAGCACAAAGTGAACTTCATTTTCTTTCGCACAAAGGACAAAGTAGGTCATTATCATTATGATGTCTATAACGAAAATAATGTACAAACATGTCAGAAATTCCAAATCTAAACCTTGTCATTATGACTTTTAGGTGTTGATCCATGTTCATAGAAAAATAAACAGGAATAGAGTGTGCCGAATTAACTTGTCTATAAAAATCAAACCGAGTTCTATCTTGAATATGAGATAATCATTCTTGCCAAAAGCAGTCTTGTACGAAGTGTAAATCCCTTTATATCCTTTACTCCCTGATCTAACCATACATTTGCAAATCCAATTTCATGTAGTTGTACCCTAATTTTTGACACCCAGTTTATCTTACCTCCAATAACCAAATCGTATCACATCTCATATGTTTTCTTTGGCAGTTTTACATCTTCCATACGCTTTATTTTCAACCAGTAGGAAATACGTTTGATTGCAGAATTCAAGCATATTAGCTATCGATTTGCTTCAGCACAAATTAAATCATTGGTAAGCCAGTGAGTGAGTGAGTGTGTGTGTGTGTGTGTGTGTTTGAGAGAGAGAGAGAGAGAGAGAGAGAGAGAGAGAGAGAGAGAGAGAGAGAGAGAGAGCAATAAGAAGAAGAAAAAGAAGAAGAAATGATTGAACTCATCGGGTCCAAGTTAACAGGAAGGGCAGTAGAAATGACGATGCTGCATTACAATCACGAGAAAGAAATACTACATTACGTAGCGGGATGTAACGTTTTGCCCATCACACCTTTTTCCAATCCTTGAAAGGGGAAGGGATGGGAGGTGGGCGAGGAGGGGGTGTGTGGGGGGACAGGCCGCTATTACTTTGTGACGTCAGTCGCAAACTACATCCGGGGCAGTGTTGGGTGCATGACAAGGGTTACGTTGCGGGGGAGGGGGGGGGGGGGATTTCTTTTCACATTACGGACGTGAAAAGACGGACACAAGTCACAACACAAAATGTAACGAGGAAGTGACGTGTTTCCACCTGTGGGTCTTTCTGCAGGCAACAGCAACAACAAGAACAACAACACTGAACAACAACGACGAGGACGACGAGCCAATGAAATGGAATAAAAAGGAAATAACAAAAGAAGAAGATGAAGAAAGAGAAAAACAGTCACCATAAGAACAGGAGGGACCGCTATCAAACGTGACATTACGACAGAAAATGACAAGACAATTTTAGTAAAACAACAAAAAACAAAACAAAAACAACAACAAACAAAACAAACAAACAAAACCCCCCCAAACAAACACACACAAAAAAACAACAAACAAACAACAAAAACAACAACAACAAAAAAAAGAAGGAAAAGAAAACAAACAAACAAACATAAAAACCTCCCCCCCCTCCCCCCCCGCGTTTATTGTGTCTGTGGTGCTAATCTCAAAAACAAAATTAGTTTGATTATTATACTAATTTGTTGCATTATCTTCTTAAACACACAAAGAGCTTTTTGTTACGTTTTTCGTCTATACGTATTTTATTCATACGCAAATAAATTTTTATTCAATATACGCCTACTTTTATAAACATAACTCACTTTCGGTTTTGCAGTACATTGAAAACACCAAGGAAGCCGAAAAAGTAAGTTCCAGTGAAGCCATGGAGAAGATGAAGAAGTTGCAAAAATGTCTCAACAGAGAACAAGACGTACATACTGAAAAAAAAAAACGTGAATCATCACTGGAAGCTTTGTACAACAGTTTTTAAAATCTGGCGTTGACATGCTTGGGAACTTCCCCAAAGGACAATTAATGGAGAGAGAGAGAGAGAGAGAGAGAGAGAGAGAGAGAGAGAGAGAGAGAGAGAGAGAGAGTTGAACAGCCTTTCGCGACAGCAATGTAGATTTATTCTATAAAAGCTTACACTTGTGAGAGAAGACAATTTCCAGTTTGTTCTGCCCAGTCCTTCTCCAGTGAAGCGATGGTATGCAACTCGACAGCAGATCCTGTGTTTGCAGAACTGCCTTATTTACCCTCAGAACGACTAATAATAATGGTATTTATACAGCGCTGAATCTTGTGCGGAGACAAATCAAAGCGCTTTCGCACCAGTCAATCACATGCATGCATAACTCTAAAACTGTAGAAACTAAAGACAAGAAAGAGGCTATTTTGGGAAGAGGTGGGTTTTAAGGCCAGACTTGAAAGAGCTGAGTGTGGAGACTTGACGAAGCGAAAGAGGAAGTTCATTCCAATTGCAAGGTCCAGAAACAGAGAAAGAACGGCGGCCAACAGTCGAGTGTTTGAATCTGGGTGTGCGTAAACAGAGTGGATCCGAAGCCGATCGTAGTGAGCGAGGTGAAGGCAGCCGCAGAGATAGGAAGGGGCAGTTTTAATGACTGTTGAAGAAGCAAAGAAAGGCTAACGTTCGAAAAAGTTGTCTGCGTTCTCTATCACTGTGCACCTCTGCTAATTCTTCAGTTGCGCAACGTCCGTATCTGCCACCGTTTTCTTCTGCGTTTACTGGTCTACCTTTGTATTCTTGGTTCTCGATTGGGAACAGTGTACGTACATTCATTACATGAAATTGAAGTGTTTGTACGTGCGTGTGTTTAAGAGTGTCAGAGGATTATAACACAACAAATTAGCATAACAATTAGATTAGTTTTTGTTTTGAGATACATATTTTGATATTTTATGATTAATCATTGTATTTGTAAATGTTGTATTGCATTGACTGTGTTCATGCTTATATGTTTTGCAGGAATCTAAACTATCTCTGTAAAATGATATTTATACTGTAGAATGCATCGGATGTTTGGCTATACTTTGATCTCAAATACAATGCTAAAAACAAAAGAACATGCACCGTGTACACACACACACACACAAACACACACGTGTGTGTGTGTGTGTGTGTGTGTGTTCGTTCTTTAGTTTAGTGTCTTTTCACTATCAGTGATATTAGACGGTTAAAAAAAAAGAAAAAAAAGGGGTGGGGGGTGGGGGTGCGGAGAGGAAAACAGAAAAGGTAGAAAACTACCAAAAAAATGCATAACTAACATGCAGTTACATTTAAGTCACAATTCAATAATGATAATAATAATCAGAAACCATTAACACAATTCTGAAGTACATCAAAGGAATGTAGAAATAGGGCTATGAACTAATGCCTGTGAAAGTTCGACCCTAAGTACCTCATCAGAAATAACTTTCCAAAAATCATCTGCAGAATAGTTATTCTTATTGAAATACTTGGGCAAGAAGGTACGTAATTGCTGACAGTGAAACAAACAATGATGCAAGCTGAACTGCTTGCCACAAATGTATGTAACATTTTTACTATACTTTGTCTTCAGCGCATCAAGTTTTATACGGAAGAAAGTAGAAGGTATTAATCTTGTATAGCAATCTGATGGATTCGGTATCTTTTCTTTAATAATATTCTCGGGGAATAATGTCCCTTTATGTTTTAAAAACTTTTTCTTCCATCTGTTATGAAATCGACCCCATGCTGATTTTTCTAACAAAGTGTATGTCTCTTTTACGGAAAGACGGACATGCATTTTTGTCGATTTTTCTGAATCTTGTGCTCCTCTTTTAGCTGCTTTATCAGCAGAGTGTGTGTGTGTGTGTGTGTGTGTGTGTGTGTGTGTGTGTGTGTGTGTGTGTGTAAGTGCGCGCGTGTGTGTCAATGCGGGCGTGCGTGTATGTATCAGTGCGCGCTCGTGTGTATCTGTGTGTATGTGTGAGCGCGTACGTGTGTTCATGTGTTTGTTGTGTGTGTGTGTGTATGTGTGAGTACGCGCGTATGTTCATGTGTTTGGTGTGTGTGTGTGTGTGTGTGTGTGTGTGTGTGTGTGTGACAAACAAACAGACAAAAATAAGAGAGAAGAAGAAGAAAACCAGGAGGAAAAAGAGGAAAAAGAAGAAGAAAAAGAAGAAGAAAAAGAAGAAGAAACGATTCAACTGACGAAGGCCACGCGCCCAGGTCAAAGGAAACAGCCGCGAAGAGTTGGGAGGTGTAGGGGTGGAAGAGGGATGAGGTACACAGCCATCAGATAGATTTACGAGAAAGGAAGTAAGTAAGCTACCTAAAGATAGCCGGCTATTGCACGATACCACGTCAGACACACTGCTTCCACACCTTACCGCGGGGACAGGCCCTTTGATTCGTGACGTCAGAGTGAATCCGGGATAGCGCTGGGAGCGGCATCCAAAGGGAACGACCGCTAAGGGGACAGGAGAACAAAAAAAAGAAAAGAATGAGGAAATAACAAAATAGTAATGATAGAACTCGTCTCAGTCCCGCAAAGGACACAGGGAAAAAGACGGATACAAATGACGACACAACGTGTGACGTGGAAACGACGTGTTAAGACCTAAAGGGATTTCTGTTGGCAATGAAAGAAAAAAGAAGAAGAAGAAAAAAAAGCGAAGACCAATACTGCAAGACGATAATGATTCTTCTCCTTCGCAATACATGAATTCTAATTCTTCTTCCACAAGATCTTCTGATAAAATTATATCAAAAGATAAGACAAGTGGAAACAGCCAACAAAATCTAAAACAGTATGTTGATTCAAAGAAAATCTATGTTCCATTGATTTTAGTCTTCAACGAATGACAGTTTTGGGTGGATATAGACATTTTTCCACTTCTGAAACAGCCTGCCTCACGAGACTTGGGTGGGTTAGATGGACGATTACTATAAAGATTTCTTCCCCTTATTGTGGAGTGATGGCCTAGAGGTAACGCGTCCGCATAGGAAGCGAGAGAACCTGAGCGTGCTGGTTCGAATCACGGCTCAGCCGCCGATATTTTCTCCTCCTCCACGAGACCTTGAGTGGTGGTCTGGACGGTAGTCATTCGGATGAGACGATAAACCGAGGTCCCGTGTGCAGCGTGCACTTAGCACACGCAAAAAAACCCACGGCAACAAAAGGGTTGTTCCTGGCAAAATTCCGTAGAAAAATCCACTGCGATAGGAAAAACAAATAACCCCACCCCCCCACCCCCCAAGCAAAATGGATGGCGCTGTAATGTAGCGACGCGCTCTCCCTGGGAAGAGCAGCCCGAATTTCACACAGAGAAATCTGTTGTGATAAAAAGAAATACAAATACTTTGACATTCCTGTTTCATTTAGAATTAAAGAAAGCTGGATCTACACTAACTCCACTGTACAAACCAGGTGATTCTTCTGATCATTCAAACTAAAGAACACTTTTTGATTTGTCTAGTCTTTCAAAACCTATAGAAAATGCTTACAAAGGACTTTGTACTTACCTCGTTAACGAACAACAAAGTGATCCAGGAAGATAAGGTCGACAACCACCGTTAGCAGAATGTCACCCTTACATAGGAGTTGTCTCCTGTCATTGGCGCCCTGTGTGTGTGTGTGTGTGTGTGTGTGTGTGTGTGTGTGTGAGCCTATATGCGTGCGTGTGTGCCCAACTTTATACGTGCAAGCGTATGTGAATCAGTGTACGTGCGTGCACGTATATGTACGTATATTGTGTGTCAGAGTGAGGGAGAAAGACAGAGAATGAGAGAGAGAATGAGGGGGGAGGGGCAGCGAGAGACATTGAGTGAGAGAGAGGGAGAGAGACACACACACAGAAAGAGAAAGATGCAGACAGAGTGTGAGAGAGAAAAAAAAGAGAGGGATACAGAAAAATAGACAGAGACAAAAGGGTGACACCACGTTCTGTTCTTTTTTTTTTCCATATCTTTATTCAGTCCAAAACATTCAACACATTGATAAATAATGTTCACACCCCATCCACACTATCAGACAAACATACAGTCAACGTCAATTTCAATCAATGTAACATTAACATGTGATATGTGGATTTGATTCTCCATTCTCAGCTTTTCTTTCACGCCAATAAATACCTCCACACTATATCACTTGCTTAACAAAGTCTTTTCTGTGCAAAAAATGAACATGTCTTAAGTTAAAACAAGCTGTAAAAGACAAACAGTGATATGAGGATTTCGACACATGTAGGTACCATACATTTTAAAAACAAAAAAAAAAATGTTTTGAGCAGTTAGAGCATCACAGATAAGATAAGAATAACTTTATTATCTCCAACTGGAGAAATTTAGAAATTTGGTATCCACAGACACATGGATATAGATATGATTTGTTGTCATCAGCATGTCTCAGTCACTGGTAAGTCACAATCGTTATTGACCTCTTTACACGATATATATATATATATATATATATATATATATATATATATATATATATATATATATATCCCTTGAGGAAGGAACATGATCGTTCCGAAAATTTGAAATATTTGACAGATTCTTGACAGAATATTTGACCGACTCTTTTTCCTTTTTTCTCTTTACACACACACACACACACACACACACACACACACACACACACACACACATATATATATATATATTATATATAAATACATCTCTCTCTCTCTCTCTCTCTCTCTCTATATATATATATATATATATATATATCATGAACACAAATGGTGACAAATAAAATTCGCTGAATACTATTGAGTTACAAGCAATGGAAATATAACCTATATATAGAGAGAGATGCCTCCTCCCGCCCTCTCTCCACCCCTCTCCCCACCCCGACCCCTACCCCCGTCTCTCTCTCAGCTTCCAATGAAACAAAAAGTCAACACAGTGAGGTTATTCCATGAAACAAGTTATGACTACGAAGTCTTGAACACTGTGAAATGTATCAATATAGAACAAATAAACGAACAACAGTGTTATCACAGGATGCAAGTTACGTCATTGAGGATCTAAACACTGTGAAACATTATAGATACAAAACATAAACCAACATACGTTGTACAAGCGCTGAAGACACAAATTACTGATCATTTCCAGCACAATAATTTCCTGAGGGGAACTGCCGTTTCTGACACGTGGTCCCTCCGAATGTGATCCGCGAAACAAAACAACATTGATCATTGTTTTAAACAACCATAGCACACAGGACGAAGAAGATGACAGACAAGAAGAAGAAGGAGTAGAAGGAGAAGGAGGAGAAGAGAAGAAGAAGGAGAAGAAAAAGAGGGAGGAGAAGAAGAAGAAGAAGAAAAAGAAGAAGGAGAAGGAGAAAAAGGAGAGAAAGAGAAAACAGTACAACCAAACGGATCATATCAAAATTGATCCACAACTCTGTCAACCTTTTGCTGACATTACAAATGAGTATTACATGTGGCAGTGATATGCTCAATTGGAATTTACGGAACACACACACACACACACACACACACACACACACACACACACATGCACACACTCATACTCTCTCTCTCTCTTACTGTCTGAGACCAATATGGCCAACTCTGCATTTGCCTTACTGCAAGAGCGTTAAGATAAGAAATAAACCCAAATCAGAATCGCGAACCATTGTCCACCACAAATATTACCACTTGTGGCAGATGGTTCACAAGAGGGGACAACTCTGCAAGGACCAGTTGTCGTTCCAAGCCAACAGATTGCTGCCCTTTGTTTGAGAACGGATTTCCCCAAACACCGACACTTGTCCCACGTGTTTCGATGACAGGTGACGAAGAAGATGTGACATCTTCACGGTGTTCATCTGTTGTGCATCACCAGCATGTCAGACTTCACAACAGACTGTCACTTAGGGATGTTGAGCCAAAGTGGAACTTGTGAGATAAAACAACTATAGAGGGCGGAGTCTGTTGAGTCCAACGACAAACTGACGGTCGCTTACAGAGCTGACAGGGCTATGACCCCCCTTACTGCACCCACCAGGGGGTGGTGGTGGTGGCGGGGGGAGGGGTGGTGGTGGTGCCCTGCGTGCTGCTGGCCGAGGCGCACGTGCAGGCGGTGCTGACGTAGACGAGCTCCTCCTGATACTTCTGCAGTCCCTGGTGACAGCCCACCGGCTTCAGCACAGCCACCCGGGTCAGGACAGGCTCACAGCCATAGGCGTCGTTGTGGATACACTGCTGGCACTTGCACTTGGCGGTCTTCAGGCTGCTGGGGTAGTAGCCGTCAGGCAGGTTCAGCACGTTGAAGTAGTAGGGGCACAGGCTGCGGTGAGCCAGAGGGGCCGTGGGGTCCGTCGTCAGGGAGGTCGGGCACGTCTTGGTCTCGTTGGGGTCGCCGTCCTCCTCCACCGGGACTTCGCTGGCGGGGATGCTGATGGCTTGTCCGTTGTGCAGCTTGCCCAGGAATTCCGTGTTGCCCAGCTGAACACATAGAGAGGGGGAGACAAATGAGTATCGGTGAATCAATCAATTGATGAACCATTCAATCAAACCATCTGTCATATAAAGGGGGATAAGGGGTACGGCAGTAAACGTGAGAAAGAGTGACAGAGAAAGAGAGAGAGGGAGATAAATATGACGAATTAGAACCAAGGACAGAAAAAAAACGGAAAAAAGAGAGAAAAAAAGAGAAAAGAACACAACGAATAAAAAAAGGAAAAAAACAGAACGAAATCAAAAACGAAACAAAGAAAGAACTGTCCAATAAAAAAATTAAAAATAATGAAAAGAATAAAACAAAAAGAAAGCACAGAAAACAACACGGAAGGAAGGAATTGTGTGTAACACTGAAGGCCATGCTCACCATTGAAGGGCTGTCACCTCACTGAGATCACACAGCTTTCAGGATGTGAAGTCATTATTCTGTATCTGAACTTCTTCCTCTTCAGACTGCATTACTTTAGTTCAGCAAAATCAAATAAACCCCTTAAAAGTACACCTACTGGTCTTTAAAGACCACCAAAAAATCAAAGCGCCAAAATATTAACAACAACAAAAAAGTCTCACCTGAGAGTTGATGGCTTGAAACATGGACTCCAGGCTGTCAGGCTGGGCGCAGGTCGTTTTGTTGACGGCCCGTTTCTCTCTGTGATGCTCTTCCTGCTGCTGCTGCTCCCCCTTCACCCTCCTCATCCCCTCCCCCACCACCTCTTTCATCGGCATCGCCGTCGTCGTCATGGGCAGGCAGCAGAGGACACAGCCGATAACGGCAGCGACGAGGACACAGCGGCGGACTCCCGCGGAGAAAGAAGACTCGCTGAACGAAGCGGAAACCATTTTGTGGGTATGTGTATCAGACTGTGACAAGACCGCAGATATAATAATCGTCACTTTTTTTTCTTCAGTTCGGTCCTTGCTTATTTTCAGTAGAAAGCAGACTTGCTTCTCGTTCAGACAAGTTGAACTGATATCGAATTGACTTTGAACGAAGACAGAAAAAACAAAGCTCCTAAAACTTTCGTAGAAGACTTTTCCACTTGGCAAGTTGTAAGTCACCAGTTAATGTGTGTGGACGTTTGGAAACTGTAGCTCTAGCTTGTTGAAGCTTTCAGAGACAGATGGAACAAGTGTTGGTGCAGGAGAGAGCTGTTGCGGTGTGATGGCCGAAAGAGGCAGCGAGTCTCATTTATACAGCAGTGTGGTCGCGGGAGGCGGCAGTTCCTGCTTTGAAGTTGGTGGCATTCCCTGCTCTGCTCAGGAGATTCCCCGAGAGGTTCCGGGTTTTAAAATAGCTGTGGAACGTCATCGGAGATTTGATTGGTCGGTCGTGTCTCGTCGCTGTGGCGATGTGCTCTGACACGTTTGCTCTGCGTGTGTGTGTGGTCGTCCCTCCTCTGTGTGTGTGTGCGTGCTTGCGACACCCCTGGTCGCCCCTCCTCTGTGTGTGTGTGTGTGTGTGTGTGTGTGTGTGTGTGTGTGTGTGTGTGTGTGTGTGAGAGAGAGAGAGAGAGAGAGAGAGAGAGAGAGAGTATGTATGCGACTGCTTGTGGGACTTGAGTGAGGGGGTTATCAGAATTCTCTATCTCTGTGGGTGGGTGCATGCGTTTGTGTGCGCGGCTGTGTATGAGTGCAACTCTCTCTCTCTCTCTCTCTCCCCTCTCTCTCTTTCTTTCAGCATAAAGCGCTCACATATTCACACACACACACACACACACACACACACACACACACACACACACACAACACACAGCACACACACACACACACACACACACACACACACACACACACACACACACACACACACACACACACACACGAGGTTCCTTTAGTAGAACTTTCAAAGGCATTAGTTCATAGCCCTGTTTCTACATTCCTTTAATGTACTTCATAATTGTGTTAATGGTTTTAGTTATTGTCATCATTATTGAATTGTTATTTGTCAAAGTTAAGTTCATGTTAGTTATGCATTTTTTTTATCCTGACTTATCACTCCCCTCTCCCTTCCCCCCTCTCCCCACCCCACCCCACTTAAAAAAAAAAATCGTCCAATATCACTAATAGTGGAAAGACGCTAAACTAAAGAACACACACACACACACACACACACACACACACACACACACACACACACACACACACACACACACACACACACACACACACGCGCGCGCGCGCACACACACACACACACGCACACACACACACACACACACACACACACACACACACATTTCTTCCCCCTATCCCAAAGTTCAAACCAATGCTCTCTCTCTCTCTGTATCTGTGTCTCTGTCTGTCTGTCTCTGTCTCTGCCTGTCTCTGTCTGTCTGTCTGTCTGTCTCCCTCCCTTCTCTCCATCCCTCTCTCTCTCCTCCTCCCCCTCCCTCCCCCCTCTCTGTCCATCTTCATCTCAAAGACAAGGAAGAAGAATCCAATGCTTGTTCAAATGACTTGTTGTGAAGTTAGAAAGTTAGAAAACCAAAAACAGCACAAACTGACAATGATGCAGACTTTTCGATGCTGTTGTTGTTGTTGTTCAGTTCGGTAATTCCCGTTTCACGGAGCGGGGTTGTCTGGTTCCATTGTCCGTTGTCCATTGTTGCTGTCAGTTCGGTCTTGTCCCCGCAACCCAGCGAGCTAGTCATCAGTCTGTCACGTGATTATGTCATGCCACGACTTTCCTGGATGTGAAACAAAATGTTTCTTCCTTTAATCAAATCGTCAGGTACACTAGTGCATCACAAGGGTTCAGGGAAAAGGAAACCAAAATGAGAGATGGGTGGAGGGGAAGAGGCAGAAAGGAGTGCAGTTATGATGGGGGGTAGGGGGTGGGGTGTTCTTCTTGATTGGATTATCCTTTTGGGGGGTGAGAGCGAGAGAGAGAGAAGTAAAGAGAGAGAGAGAGATAGGCAGAGAGAGAGAGAAAGAGAGAGAGAGAGAGAGACAGAGAGAGAGAGACAGAGAAAGTGAGAGAGACACAGAGAGAGAGAGGTGGAGAGAGAGACCGGAAGAGAGAAGAGGGAGAGAGAGAGGGAGAGAGGGAAGAGAGAAAGAAATCGAAATCGAAATCGAAACTTTTTTTATTGAGGGAAAAGGAATAGGCACTTATCGGCCTGTTTTCTTCCTACCCTCGTAAAGAAAACGTATAAACTAATCTAGGAAATACAAGAAGACTGAAAAAAGGAGGAAAAAAACCACATTGCATGGCAAGAACAACAAGAACAATAAATGTCACAGAAAATACACAATTCCCCACAAAATAACATAGTATGCTTTTGCGTGAAGGAGAGAGGGAAGAAAGAAGGTAAGAGAGGAAGAGATACGAAGAAGGAAAGAGAGGAAAACTGTGGAGAGAGAGAGAGAGAGAGAGAGGAAGAGAGGGAAGAGGGAGGGAAGGAGGAAGGGAGGAAAGGAGATAGACAAATAGACAAGGATATTGAAAATACATCATTTGTTTATCAGTCTCAGTAATTTCAAGGATTCGAAGAACTTAGCTCTGACATTACATGTTTATGATATAGTCTTTTGAAGACACTGAGACTGGAGTTTATATTAAGTGTAGATGAAATAGAATTCCATAAATATCCACCAGAATATGTGAGACTTGTTTTATAAAGATCAATTCTTGGCCGAGGCAAGGTTATTTTCTGTGTGTGACGATGACTATTTACTGGGAAATTACTTATGAGAGAGGGTGGGGCATAACCTGATACTATTTTGAACATAAATATGGCTTTATTATATGTAAGTTTAATTTTCAATGGCAATATATCGAGTTCTATATAATCAGAAACATATAAAGAGGACGATTTTAGAATAACTAATTTAAGAGCACGCCTATGAAGACTTAGGAGTGGTTTTAAGATGTTATCACTCGCTGAATCCCAGACAATTGAGGCATAGTTTATATAAGATTCAATGTAGGCGTGAAAAAATATTTTTCGAGTATGTAAATTAAAAAAAAAGTTTTATTTTAGAAAGTTGATATACCTTTTTGGAAATAGTTTTACATAACATTGTTATGTGATGAGATTAGGCCAAGTTGTTATCAATAATTACCCCAAGAACCTTGTGACTGTCGACTTCTTCAATGACTTTGCCATTTATAAAAAGGGAGGAGGAATTAGATGCAAGAGTTTGACGCTTCTGTCTGTTGTAATCAACATGTATTTTGTATTTGTTTTTTTTGTGGGTGCAAATTCATGTGGTTTAGTTCAGACCAATCAGTTTACTGATTAATACTTACCTGCAATGTTCTGGAAACTTCAGAGAGTTTAGAATTGTCAACGTGTAAAGTGGTATCGTCAGCAAACAGTTCACAAAATGCAGTGATACATAAAGGTAAATCATTTATATAAATGGAAAACAATATGGGTCCCAACACAGAACCCCGGGAACACCATATTCAATACGTCATAGAGAAGATTCTTTTCTATTAATTTTCACCAGTTGTTTCCTATCAGATAAAAATGAGTGCAAGAGATCTAATGTATTGTTTGATAAGCCATAAATTCTAAGTTTTTTAAGAAGAAGTGCATGATCAATCACATCAAAGGCTTTTGCGAAGTCTACAAATAGAACTCCAGTAAAGTTATTATTATTTATATTAGTCAGCCACTTGTCAACTAAGGATGTTAGTGCAGTGTGGCATGAATCATCAGAGGGAGAGGGAGAGGGAGAGAGAGAGAGAGAGAGAGAGAGAGAGAGAGAGAGAGTGGAAGAGAGAGAGAGGGAGAGACAGACAGACAGATCACAGACACACAGTAGACAGAGAGAGACAGAGAGAAAAACAGAGATAGAAGTGTGTGTGTGTGTGTGTGTGTGTGTGTGTGTGTGTGTGTGTGTGTGTGTGTGTGTGTGTGTGTGTGTGTGTGTGTGTGTGTGTGTATCTCACGTCTCTCCAGACTGACGACTGACGTCTCTTCCTTCCTCCTCCACTTGAAGTCATCAGGAAACTCTCACCGTGATCAGCCTTCAACTGTGGACATGTATATACACTGTGTGTGTGTGTGTGTTTGTGTGTTTGTGTGTGTGTGTGTGTGTGTGTGTGTGTGTGTGTGTGTGTGTGTGTGTGTGCGCGCGCGCGTGTATGTGTTTAATGTTTATTGTAAAGCGCTTTGAGCTATCTTTAAGGGAGGAAAGCCTACAACAAAAGTCCACTATTATAATTATTATCATTATAATAATAATAATTATTATTATTATTATCATTATTATTATCATTATTATCAAGAGGAGAAAGGAGAGATAGAGAGACAGACAGACAAACCGAAACAGGGAGAGATAGAGAGAGAGAGAGAGAGAGAGAGAGAGAGAGAGAGAGACAGACAGACAGACAGACAGACAGACAGAGATAGAGTATCAGTATCAGTGTCAGTAACTCAAGAAGGTGTCACTGCGTTCGGACAAATCCATGTACGCTACACCACATCTGCTAAGCAGATGCCTGACCAGCAGCGTAACACAACGCGCTTAGTCAGGCCTTGAGAAAAAAAATATATGCGACATATATATATATATATGAGAAAAAAATGTGTTCGCACGTGCACAGAGCTCTCCTGACACATGCGTATATTTATACACTCGCGCGCGCGCGCGCGCACACACACACACACACACACACACACACACACACACCTGAGCGCGCACACACATAAACACACACACATGCTGCCACTGATTGGCCGCAAGAGAAGTGGGAAAAGATCTCTGATTCCAGGAACGTGGCGTCTCGCGTGTTGCACAGTTTCCTGTATTTTGAAAAGCCCAGAGAGACTGTTCCGTTTTGGAGATATTTTGTGTAATGTTGGTTTGGAAATGATGCCAATATTCGTTTGATTTGCAAAGCATCGTGCTCTACTTTTCATGCTAGACTTATGGCCGCTCTCTCTCTCTTCCTTTATTTCTTTGAGTCGATCAACAGTGTGATGGCCTTGCATCTGTTCTTCAAGTTTTGGTATTCTTTGACTTTTCTGAGGATTTCCGATTTCCCTAGATGTAGGCCGCTCGTTGTTGATGCGTTACCAGCAAGCAATCAGTGGCAGCATGTGTGTGTGTTTTTGTGTGTGCGCGCTCAGGTGCGTGTCTATGTGTGTGTGTGTGTGTGTGTGTGTGTGTGTGTGTGTGTGTGTGTGTGTGTGTGTGTGTGTGTGTTGCATATATTTTTTCTCAAGGCCTGACTAAGCGCGTTGGGTTACGCTGCTGGTCAGGTATCTGCTTAGGAGATGTGGTGTAGCGTATATGGATTTGTCCGAACGCAGTGACCCTTCTTGAGTTACTGACACTGATACTGATACTCTGTCTGTCTGTCTGTCTGTCTGTCTGTCTCTGTGTCTCTCTCCCTGTTTCGGTTTGTCTGTCTATCTCTTCCTCTTTCTCCTTTTGATAATGATGATAATAATAATGATAATGATAATAATAATAATTATAATAATGATAATAATTATAATAGTGGACTTTTGTTGTAGGCTTTCCTCCCTTAAAGATAGCTCAAAGCGCTTTACGATAAAATTAAACACACACACATACACACACACACACACACACACACACACACACACACACACACACACACACACACACACACACACACAGTGTATATACATGTCCACAGTTGAAGGCTGATCACGGTGAGAGTTTCCTGATGACTTCAAGTGGAGGAGGAAGGAAGAGACGTCAGCCGCCAGTCTGACACCTTCATGTCCCGGGCAGTATGACATGTCATTTTTTTATATATTAATCTGAACGTTGCGCATCGCTTCATGCCACCCTGAGCTTCCCATTCCACTTTCAATTTTCTTTATGAGGTTCACTAAGTCCGTTAGAATCATGGAATGTTGGTTTCCAGGCATATGGATGGATGATAGCCACGAGAGAGCGTGTTTCACAGCTTCAACTTTCATCGTTAGACTTCAGGTTGTGACTTTGTAGGCAGCATTCTCTTCCCTATTGTTTTTCCATTTTGTTTCGCAGTGAATCTCTAACCTGATTGGCCTTTGGTGACTGAGCCATCTGTGTATATGATGATGTCCTCTTCTTTTCTGTTTTCTTCTAGGAGTAGCTTCACTTCTGCATCAGTTTTGCCCTCTGACCATTCCCGACAATGTCTTCCTAGAGTGGGTGAAATGGCTGTGTTGAACAGATGATTGAGGTTTTCAGGGTTTTTCATTCCATTCTTTTGTTTCTTTCAGGTCTTGCAGTCGGCATACAAGCTGGATTGTGTCTTCTACTTGCCCCATACATGATCTTCCTCATCTAGACGGTTGCCTTTTGGTTCCTTGACTGCATCATGCAGTGGGTTTTGAAGGTTTTCTAATGATCTGAAATAGGTCTTAAGCTGCTGTAACTTGTTTCTGGCCTGCATTGAAGGAAGGTCAAGCAGGTATCGCATGGTTTCCATAGGAGTGTATTTTGTCATAGCTTCGTTTTGAACCCTTTCTAATTTTAGGAGGCTGCTTTCAGACAGTGTTGTTAGCCCAAGTCTGTAGTCGATCACAGTGAGAACGAGAGAACGAGAGACAGAGAGAGACAGAAAGAGAGACAGACAGACAGACACAGAGAGAGGGAGTGAAATAGGGACGGGTAGTGAGACAGAGAAAGGGAAAGAGAGAGAGATACAGAGAAAGATATAAACGGACAGAGAAAGAGAGAGAGAGATACAGAGAGAGAGGAGAGAGAGAGAGAGTAAGAGAAAGAGAGAGAAAGACAGACAGACAGACGGACAGACTTGCCCCAGAGAGAGAGAGAGAGAGAGAGAGAGAGAGAGAGAGAGAGAGAGACAGACAGACAGACAGAGAGATACAGAGAAAGATATATACGGACAGAGAAAGAGAGAGAGATAGAGAGAGAGAGAGAGGAGAAAGAGAGTAAGAGAAAGAGAGACAGACAGACTGACAGACAGAAAGAGAAAAGAAGAAAAAGAAAAGGGTGACACCACGTTCTGTTCTTTTTTTTTTCCATATCTCTTTATTCAGTCCAAAACATTCAACACATTGATAAATAATGTTCACACCCCATCCACACTATCAGACAAACATACAGTCAACGTCAATTTCAATCAATGTAACATTAACATGTGATATGTGGATTTGATTCTCCATTCTCAGCTTTTCTTTCACGCCAATAAATACCTCCACACTATATCACTTCCTCAACAAAGTCTTTTCTGTGCAAAAAATGAACACGTCTTAAGTTAAAACAAGCTGTAAAAGACAAACAGTGATATGAGGATTTCGACACATGTATGTACCATACATTTTAAAAACAAAAAAATATTTTTTTTAGCAGTTAGAGCATCACAGACACATGGATATAGATATGATTTGTTGTCATCAGCATGTCTCAGTCACTGGTAAGTCACAATCGTTATTGACCTCTTTACACGATATATATCCCTTGAGGAAGGAACGTGATCGTTCCGAAAATTTGGAATATTTGACAGATTCTTGACAGAATATTTGACAGATTCTTTTTTTTCTTCTCTCTCTCTCTATATATATGTATATATCATGAACACAAATGGTGACAAGTAAAATTCGCTGAATACTGTTGAGTTACAGGTAATGGAAATATAGCCTGTTTATATATATATATATATATATATATATATATATATATATATATATATCCTCCCGCCCTCTCTCTCGCTCCCCCCCCCCCCCCCCTCTCTCTCAGCTTCCAATGAAACAAAAAGTCAACACAGTGGGGTTATTCCATGAAACAAGTTATGACTACGAGGTCTTGAACACTGTGAAATGTATCAATATAGAACAAATAAGCGAACAACAGTATTATCACAGGATGCAAGTTACGTCATTGAGGATCTAAACACTGTGAAACATTATAGATATAAAACAATAAACCAACATACGATGTACAAGCGCTGAAGACACAAAGTACTGATCATTTCCAGCACAATAATTTCCTGAGGGGAACTGCCGTTTCTGACACGTGGTCCCTCCGAATGTGATCCGCGAAACAAAACAACATTGATCATTGTTTTAAACAACCATAGCACACAGGACGAAGAAGATGACAGACAAGAAGAAGAAGAAAGAGAAGGAGGAGAAAAAGAAGGAGAAGGAGAAGAAGAAGGAGAAGAAGAAAAAGAAAAAGGAGATGAAGGAGAGAAGGAGAAAACAGTGTAACCAAACGGATCATATCAAAATTGATCCACAACTCTGTCAACCTTTTGCTAACATTACAAATGAGTATTACATGTGGCAGTGATATGCTCAACTGGAATTTGAACACAGACACACACACACACACACACACACACATACTCTCTCTCTCTCTCTTACTGTCTTAGACCAATATGGCCAATGGACACCCCTGGTCGCCCCTCCTCTGTGTGTGTGTGTGTGTGTGTGTGTGTGTGTGTGTGTGTGTGTGTGTGTGTTAGTATGTATGCGACTGCTTGTGGGACTTGAGTGAGGGGGTTATGAGAATTCTCTTTCTCTGTGTGTGGGTGCATGCGTTTGTGTGCGTGGCTGTATATGAGTTCGACTCTCTCTCTCTCTCTCTCTCCTCCGCCCTCCCCCCCCCCTCTGTTCCCCCCCCCCCCTCTCTCTCTCCCCCCCCCCCCATCTCGAAGACAAGGAAGAAGAATCTAAGACTTGTTCAAATGACTTGTTGTGAAGTTAGAAAGTTAGAAAACCAAAAACAGCACAAACTGACAATGATGCAGACTTTTCGATGCTGTTGTTGTTGTTGTTCAGTTCGGTAATTCCCGTTTCACGGAGCGGGGTTGTCTGGTTCCATTGTCCGTTGTCCATTGTTGCTGTCAGTTCGGTCTTGTCCCCGCAACCCAGCGAGCTAGTCATCAGTCTGTCACGTGATTATGTCATGCCACGACTTTCCTGGATGTGAAACAAAATGTTTCTTCCTTTAATCAAATCGTCAGGTACACTAGTGCATCACAAGGGTTCAGGGAAAAGGAAACCAAAATGAGAGATGGGTGGAGGGGAAGAGGCAGAAAGGAGTGCAGTTATGACGGGGGGTAGGGGGTGGGGGGTTCTTCTTGACTGGATCATCCTTTTTGGAGTGACAGAGAGGGGGGGGGAGAGTAAGAGAGAGAGAGAGACAGAGGGAGAGAGTGAGAGAGACAGAGAGAGACAGAGAGGGAGAGAGGGAGAGAGTGAGAGAGACAGAGAGAGATAGGTAGAGAGAGAGACAGGGAGAGAGAAGAGAGAGAGGGAGAGAGAGAGAGAGGGGAGAGAGAGAGAGAGAGAGAGGGAGAGAGGGAAGAAAGAGAAAGAAATCGAAATCGAAATCGAAACTTTTTTATTGAGGGAAAAGGAATAGGTATTTATCGGCCTGTTTTCATCCTACCCTCGTAAAGAAAACGTATAAACTAATCTAGGAAATACAAGAAGACTGAAAAAAGGAGGAAAAAAACCACATTGCATGGCAAGAACAACAAGAACAATAAATGTCACAGAAAATACACAATTCCCCACAAAATAACATAGTATGCTTTTGCGTGAAGGAGAGAGGGAAGAAGAAGATAAGAGAGGAAGAGATACGAAGAAGGAAAGAGAGGAAAACTGTTGAGAGAGAGAGAGAGAGAGGAAGAGAGGGAGGAGGGAGGGAAGGAGGAAGGGAGGAAAGGAGATAGACAAATAGACAAGGATATTGAGAATACATCATTTGTTTATCAGTCTCAGTAATTTCAAGGATTCGAAGAACTTAGCTCTGACATTACATGTTTATGATATAGTCTTTTGAAGACACTGAGACTGGAGTTTATATTAAGTGTAGATGAAATAGAATTCCATAAATATCCACCAGAATATGTGAGACTTGTTTTATAAAGATCAATTCTTGGCCGAGGCAAGGTTATTTTCTGTGTGTGACGGTGACTATTTACTGGGAAATTACTTATGAGAGAGGGTGGGGCATAACCCGATAATATTTTGAACATAAATATGGCTTTATTATATTTAAGTTTAATTTTCAATGGCAATATATCGAGTTCTATATAATCAGAAACATATAAAGAGGACGATTTTAGAATAACTAATTTAAGAGCACGCCTATGAAGACTTAGGAGTGGTTTTAAGATGTTATCACTCGCTGAATCCCAGACAGTTGAGGCATAGTTTATATAAGATTCAATGTAGGCGTGAAAAAATATTTTTCGAGTATGTAAATTAAAAAAAAAGTTTTATTTTAGAAAGTTGATATACCTTTTTGGAAATAGTTTTAC
>NC_134904.1:19670932-19680932 GCF_041734735.1 Babylonia areolata | reverse complement strand
GAAAGTTGACTTCGTTCAGTGCTGGAGTGGTGGAGGGAGATGTAATGTATTGTACTGTACTGTACTGTACTGAGAAAGTTGACTTCGTTCAGTGCTGGAGTGGTGGAGGGAGATGTAATGTATTGTACTGTACTGTACTGTACTGAGAAAGTTGACTTCGTTCAGTGCTGGAGTGGTGGAGGTAGATGTAATGTATTGTACTGTACTGTACTGTACTGAGAAAGTTGACTTCGTTCAGTGCTGGAGTGGTGGAGGTAGATGTAATGTATTGTACTGTACTGTACTGTACTGAGAAAGTTGACTTCGTTCAGTGCTGGAGTGGTGGAGGGAGATGTAATGTATTGTACTGTACTGTACTGTACTGAGAAAGTTGACTTCGTTCAGTGCTGGAGTGGTGGAGGGAGATGTAATGTATTGTACTGTACTGTACTGTACTGAGAAAGTTGACTTCGTTCAGTGCTGGAGTGGTGGAGGGAGATGTAATGTATTGTACTGTACTGTACTGTACTGTACTGAGAAAGTTGACTTCGTTCAGTGCTGGAGTGGTGGAGGGAGATGTAATGTATTGTACTGTACTGTACTGTACTGAGAAAGTTGACTTCGTTCAGTGCTGGAGTGGTGGAGGGAGATGTACTGTACTGTACTGTACTGCACTGTACTGTGGACTGTATCGTATCGTATCGTTTTGTGTTTTGTTTTGTTTTTTTTTATTTTATTGTGTCGTGTCGTATGCAATTGTATTGTTTTATCGTGTCCTGTCTTGTCGTGTCGTATGCAGTTGCATTGTATTATATCGTGTCGTGTCGTATGGCATGCAATTGTTTTGTTTTATCGTGTCGTGTCGTGTCGTGTCGTATCATGTCGTGTCGTGTCGTGTCGTGTCGTGTCGTGTCGTGTCGTGTCGTATCACGTCGTGTCGTGTCGTGTCGTGTCGTGTCGTGTCGTGACGTATGGCATGCAATTGTATTGTTTTATCATGACGTGTCGTGTCGTATGCAGTTGTATTGTATTGCACTGTATCGTGTCGTGTCGTGTCGTGTCGTGTCGTACTGTACTTCAGCCACAGTAGATTCCTCTTCATGGCATCCAGGTCGCTCTCCCCAGGCACAGCATGTCACAATGACCCCACGTCAACCCCTTTTCTTCCTCCAGGTGTGTGTGTTTTCCAATCCAAGTGGATTTTTCCACAGAAGTTTGTCATGGACAACTTTCCTGTTGCCGCGGGTTCTTTTACGTGCACTACGTGAACGTCCCACTCTGGACCTTGTTTTATTTTCTCGTCGAAAAACCAGCACCCTGAATGACTTAAGATCTAGTGGAAGGGAGATCGGGGTGTGAAAATCCCGGTGCATAAAGGACTCCATTCCACTGATAACCAACATCATGCCTCCAACCCGGTGCATTAAGGGCTCCATTCCACTGATAACCAACATCATGCCTCCAACCCGATGCATTAAGGGCTCCATTCCACGGTAACCAACATCATGCCTCCAACCCGATGCATTAAGGGCTCCAATCCATGGATAACCAACATCATGCCTCCAACCCGATGCATTAAGGACTTCATTCCATGGATAACCAACATCATGCCTCCAACCCGATGCATTAAGGACTTCATTCCATTGATAACCAACATCATGCCTCCAACCCGATGCATTAAGGACTACAATCCATGGATAACCAACATCATGCCTCCAAACCCGGTGCATGAAGGACTCCAATCCATGGATAACCAACATCATGCCTCCAACCCGATGCATTAAGGACTCCAATCCATGGATAACCAACATCATGCCTCCAACCCGATGCATTAAGGACTTCATTCCATTGATAACCAACATCATGCCTCCAACCCGATGCATTAAGGACTTCATTCCATTGATAACCAACATCATGCCTCCAACCCGATGCATTAAGGACTACAATCCATGGATAACCAACATCATGCCTCCAACCCGATGCATTAAGGGCTCCAATCCATGGATAACCAACATCATGCCTCCAACCCGATGCATTAAGGACTTCATTCCATGGATAACCAACATCATGCCTCCAACCCGATGCATTAAGGGCTTCATTCCATGGATAACCAACATCATGCCTCCAACCCGATGCATTAAGGACTTCATTCCATGGATAACCAACATCATGCCTCCAACCCGATGCATTAAGGGCTCCAATCCATGGATAACCAACATCATGCCTCCAACCCGATGCATTAAGGGCTTCATTCCATGGATAACCAACATCATGCCTCCAACCCGATGCATTAAGGGCTCCAATCCATGGATAACCAACATCATGCCTCCAACCCGATGCATTAAGGACTTCATTCCATGGATAACCAACATCATGCCTCCAACCCGATGCATTAAGGGCTCCAATCCATGGATAACCAACATCATGCCTCCAAACCCGGTGCATTCAGGGCTCCAATCCATGGATAACCAACATCATGCCTCCAACCCGATGCATTAAGGGCTCCAATCCATGGATAACCAACATCATGCCTCCAACCCGCTGCTCCATACTGCATGATAGAATGGGAATTACAGGTGGTAATTCTAAGTGACACAGATGGTAGTTTCAGTTTCATTGACACAGATGACAGTTTCAGTT
The DNA here is from genome assembly GCF_041734735.1 of Babylonia areolata. NCBI lineage: Eukaryota > Metazoa > Mollusca > Gastropoda > Neogastropoda > Buccinidae > Babylonia > Babylonia areolata. Next base: position 19,678,313 of record NC_134904.1, on the reverse strand, counting down.
TCATTGACACAGATGATAGTTTCAGTTTCAGTGACACGGATGACAGTTTCAGTTTCATTGACACAGATGATAGTTTCAGTTTCAGTGACACGGATGATAGTTTCAGTTTCATTGACACAGATGATAGTTTCAGTTTCAGTGACACGGATGACAGTTTCAGTTTCACTGACACAGATGGTAGTTTCAGTTCCATTGACACAGATGATAGTTTCTATTTCACTGACACAGATGATAGTTTCAGTTCCATTGACACAGATGATAGTTTCAGTTTCATTGACACAGTTGGTAGTTTCAGTTTCATTGACACGGATGACAGTTTCAGTTTCATTGACAGAGATGGTAGTTTCAGTTTCATTGACACGGATGACAGTTTCAGTTTCATTGACACAGATGGTAGTTTCAGTTTAATTGACACAGATGGTAGTTTCAGTTCCATTGACACGGATGACAGTTTCAGTTTTATTGACACGGATGGTAGTTTCAGTTTCATTGACACAGATGATATCTGTGAAACTGCATGTTTGGTGCATATCTGTGTGTGCGTATGTATGAATGTGTGTCTTCATTTTTTACATTTATTTGCTTATTTATCATCATTGTTGTCATTTATTTATTTATTTATTTATTATTATTATTATTATTATTATTATTATTATTATTACAACTACTACTTTTTTATATTATAATTATTAATTATTTATTTATTTATTTATGTACGCTTATCTATTATTCATTCACCTTTTTTTTTTTTTTTCTTTTTTTTTTTTTTTTTTTTTTCCTTTTTCTCAGGGCCTGACTAAGCGCGTTGGGTTACGCTGCTGGTCAGGCATCTGCTTGGCAGATGTGGTGTAGCGTATATGGATTTGTCCGAACGCAGTGACGCCCCCTTGAGCTACTAAAACTGAAACTGAAACTGACACATATGATAGTTTCGGTTTCATTGACACAGATGATAGTTTCAGTTTCATCTTCTCAAGGGGGCGTTACTACGTCCGGACAGATCAAAGATAAACGCTGCACCACATCTACTGGGCAGAAGCCTGACAACGGCATAACCCAACGTACTACTCAAGTCAAGAGTGTATGCATGTGTATTTGTACACCGATCAGAGTGGATTCCTTCCACAGAACTGTGCCAGAGGACAACACTGATGCTGCCGTGGCTTCTTTTTCAGTGCGCCAAGCGCGTGCTGCAACCACGGGGACCTCGGTGTGTCGCCTCATCCGAATGACCAGACGCTCAGTGTTGACTTTCCAGTCAAACTTGGGAGAAAGGGCGAGACTGGGATTCATAATAATAATAATAATAATGGTATTTATATAGCGCTGAATCTTGTGCATAGACAAATCAAAGCGCTTTCGCACCAGTTATTCACACGCATGCATAACTCTAAAACTGGAGAAACTGAAGACAAGGAAGAGGCAGGGAAGGGAGGCTATTTTGGGAAGAGGTGGGTTTTAAGGCCAGACGTGAAAGAGCTGAGTATGGAGACTTGACGAAGCGAAAGAGGAAGTTCATTCCAATTGCAAGGTCCAGAGACAGAGAAAGAACGGCGGCCAACAGTCGAGAGTTTGAATCTGGGTATGCGTAAGCAGAGTGGATCCGATCGTAGTGAGCGAGATGGAGTGTAGAGGTGAAGGCAGCCACAGAGATAGGAAGGGGCTGATTTGTGAATACATTTATAACATAGAGTGCTGATCTTGCACTTTATTCTGTGTGAGACAGGGAGCCAGTGGAGATGTTGCAAAAGAGGATTCGAACCCCAAACCCTCATCACGGACACTGTATTGGCACTGAAGAAAGCGTCTTGACCATTCTGCCATCTTTGTCCACAGATGACACAGATGATAGCAATGAAAGGACAATCTCTCTCCAGCCCCGCCCCCCTCACCTCCCCACCCCCCACCACCACCACCACCACCCTCCCTCCCACTTCCATTTGGTGTTCCTTTCTGTCGTAATAATGACTGCACCATGTGGATTGTATTGTATTGTATTTCACTTTTTGTCCCAGGGAGAGCGCGTCGCAACACTACAGCGCCACCCATTTTTATGTATTTGTTCCTGCGTGCAGTTTTTATTTGTTTTTTCCTATCGAAGTGGATTTTTCTACAGAATTTTGCCAGGAACAACCCTTTTGTTGCCGTGAGTTCTTTTACGTTCGCTAAGTGCATGCTGCTCACGGGACCTCGGTTTATCGTCTCATCCAAATGACTAGCGTCCAGACCACCACTCAAGGTCTAGTATAGGGGGAGAAAATATCGGTGGCTGAGCCGTGATTCGAACCAGCGCGCTCAGATTCTCTTGCTTCCAAGGCGGATTCGTTACCTCTTGGCCATCACTCCACGGTACCTGCAACGCCGACTGTCCTGAAACCGTCTTGGCCGAGAGAGTGGGGATGTCACTGACAAGACACTCTCCACTACTATAATCAAATTCTAGCCCCAGATAGTCGGGACGACAGCAGTTGCCTCCTCTGCTGTTCTGATGGCCATAGTCGGACACCACTGACTGTGTTTCATGCTCCATGCCTACATGAAACTTCTTCTTCTTCGTTGTTCGTGGGCTGCAACTCCCACGTTCACTCGTATGCACACGAGTGGGCTTTTACGCGTATGACCGTTTTCATCCCGCCATGTAGGCAGCCATACTCCGTTTTCGGGGGTGTGCATGCTGGGTATGTTCTTGTTTCAATAACCCACCGTCCGAACGCTGACATGGATTACAGTATCTTTAACATGCGTATTTGATCTTCTGCTTGCATATACACACGAAGGGGGTTCAGGCACTAGCAGGCCTGCACATATGTTGACCTGGGAGATCGGAAAATTTTCCACTCTTTACCCACCAGGCGCCGTCACCGAGATTCGAACCCAGGACCCTCAGATTGAAAGTCCAAGGCTTTAACCGCCCGTCCCTACAGGAAACAAAAGGTGTTCTCAAGGTGGTACACACCTCCGGTCACCAGCCCCGAACAGCATGTCACGGAGCGGTGGCTCAGTGGTAATACACTCGACTAGAAAGCCAGTGTTCACGGGTTCGAGTCCCTGACGTTTTACTCTCCGTCCCCCAACTCCCACCCACCTACCACCATCCCCCCCAAACCCCTCTACTATACTATGAGTGGTTGTCTGGGTGCTTGTCCCTGATTCCAATCAGACGATAAACTGATGTATGCGTAAAAGAACGCAGAGTAACAAAAGGGTTGTTCCTGGTAAAAATTGTGTAGAAAAAGAATATACTCTGATCGCAAGACAAATGCACTTGCAGACAGAAAGAAAGAAAGAAATATAGAAAGAAAAAGGTGGCGCTTTACTGTGGCAAATGCGCTCTCCATCGGCAGGGTGAGCATCCCGAATTTCGTGCATTGTATGTTGTGACACAGAATATCATACTACACTACGCTACACTACACGACACTACGCTACACTACACTACACTACACTACCCATGCTGTCCTAGCACTACACTACACTACACTACACTACACTACACTACCCATGCTGTTACTACACTACACTACACTACACTACACTTACACTTCACTACCCATGCTGTCACTACACTACACTGCACTACACTACACTACACTACACCACGCTACCCATGCTGTCCTTGCACTATGCTACACTACACTACACTACACTACGCTACACTACACTACGCTACACTACACTACACTATGCATAACAGATATGCAACAAACATGCGGTTTCACAGATATGAACTGAAACCACAAACAAAAGTGCACAGGCCCAAATACACATAAATGTACACGAGCCCCGACACACACACACACACACACACACACACACACACACACACACACACATAGGCCCCACCCTCCCCCAATGCACATACTCATTTATGTGCACACCCGCACATTACACTACACTACACTACACTACTACGCTACACTACACTACACTACACTACACTACGTGTCTTGGACGCAACGAAAAATCAAACAACAGCCACATGACGAGTTGTGGCACCGTCAAATCCTCCACCTCGAAAAAATCTGATGCGGGAGGGCGGGGGATGGGAGGGGGGGGGGGTAGAGGGGAGGGGGGGGCGTAAATGCTACCATACACCTGCTGAAAGGCCATCATTTGTTTTGCCGCTCCAGACAGTTCCAGGTGTGAAGGTCTATTTTTACCTCCCCCCACAAACTTGAACCTCCGTCTGGGAGGCTATTTCCTCTGTCTCTCCCCACCCCCCTCCCTCCCTTCCTCCGTCCCTCCCCACCCCCTACCCTCACCTCCCACTTTCCCTTTCTATTCTCTGCAGTGCCAGACTCTTGTTCTCTAATAGTGCCAGACTCGCTCGGCGTCCAGTCTTTCTTACTTCCGTTCACAATGTGCTGCCAACCTCATTCCGTCAGTCGGGTGTGGCTTTTCTGTTTTTCTCTTGCAGTGCCAAACTCTGTCGGTCTTTGTTACTGCCATCTTTCGTTCGCGTCTTTGATTCAAGCTTTCTCAACAGTTTTTGTTGTTTTTTGTTGTTGTTGTTATCGGAATTTCTTATTTTGTTTCTATGTCTTTATTTCTATTTCTTTTTTAAAATCCTAGTTCCGTATTTCATCAAGTTAGGTTTTCTCTAAAAGTAAACAACATAAACGTGATTTGAGGGAAATGACAGGTCATTGTTTGTTTTGTTTTGTTTGTTTTTACACTACGATCGGCTTCGGATCCACTCTGTTTACGCATACCCAGATTCAAACACTTGACTGTTGGCCGCCGTTCTTTCTCTGTCTCTGGACCTTGCGATTGGAATGAACCAGCTCTTTCGCTTCATCAAGTCTCCACACTCAGCTCTTTCAAGTCTGGCCTTAAAACCCACCTCTTCCTAAAATAGCCTCCCTTCCCTGCCTCTTCCTTGTCTTAAGTTTCTCCAGTTTTAGAGTTATGCATGCGTGCGAATGACTGGTGCGAAAGTGCTTTGATTTGTTTCTGCACAAGATTCAGCGCTGTATAAATACCATTATTATTATTATTATTGTTGTTGTTTTTGGCAGCCCCATCATGTGCACACTTTCAGTGGCAATATTCCCACGCCGTTCATTCCGAGTCCTCTATGTATGATGTATGATAGTCAGTCGTGTCCGACTATGACCATCAGAACAGCAGAGGAGGCAACTTGCTGTCCTGACTATCTGGGCCAGAATGTGATGATAGTGGAGAGTGTCTTGCCCAAGTTACTTCATCCCCACTCTCTCGGTCACGAGGATTTTAGGACAGTCGGCGTTGGGATGATTCCTAAAGGATAACTACCCCCCCACCCCCACCCCCACCCCCAACACAGCCATACACTGTACTGCTGCTGTGTCGCCGGGTGGTGTTCAATATTGCCATCACGTTCTAATGTAAACAGGGGCTTATTTTTTGTTTTCTTTTTAACATGCCAAGTGCTTTAGTGTAGAACTCTCGATTCAACACGTACATGGCATGCCCACACAACTTCAATTTCAACAAGAAATTGAACTCTCTCTCTCTCTGTCTCAGAGATACACGCACACGCACGCACAAACACACATGCACACACATGCTCTCTCTCCATCTCTCTCTCTCTCTCTCTCTATGCGTCTCTCTATCCCTCCTACACACACACACACACACACACACACACACACACACACACACGATACGTACGCACAAAAACACGAACACATGCATACATTCTCTCTCTCTCTCTCTCTCTCTCTCTCTCTTTCTCTCTCTCTCTATCTCAGAGATACACGCACGTGTGTGTGTGTGTGTGTGCGCGCGCGCGCGTGTGTGTGCGTGTGTGTGTTACTCGCTTCCGTTCAGTACAGATGTGAGCGATGTTGTGTCTCTCAGTTTGACGCTGTGTTATACTCGTACATTATACATGTATTGAGTATTCAGTATAACTACATTTATATGCGTACATGTTTGTGTGTCTCTTAGAACAACGGCAGATGTGTAAGTCGGCCAAAGTGCTAATATCTTCACCGTTGGAAAATAAAGATTCATTCATTCATTCTCTCTCTCTCTCTCTCTCTCTCTCTCTCTCTCTCTCATTGAGTAAAGTTGCATGGATCAATGGCTGAACAGTGCTGAGAGACGTTCCCAAATAAATGAATGTGCCCATCAGAATTACCAGCAATCCTTTGTGTGTGGAAATATTAGAAATTCTTTATGCACTTGACTGGAATGTTAGATCCTTGATACCACAAACAGCATGGATATTAAGGTGAGGTGCGCGCTGCCTTCTGAATAGTACACTAACATACCACACTTTCCCGTTAACATACCCGCGTGTCGTTACGATGTATGCCATTGGAAAAGAGCTTCAAATACGGGTATGTGTTCCCTTGTCTCAGTCCAGACGTTTTCCACCAAAACCTGTAAAGATGTCCCATCTCCAACTACCACTGCGCTCTCCTTCGATCTGTGGAAAAGGTTTTTTGTCAAATATATCTTCTATCAAATAATTATTGAAGAGGAATTATCTAAAGTGATCATGTACAATGCAAAACTAACGCTCAAGCAGAACACCACTCGATGTAAACGCTTTGAACGAACATTCAAAATCCCACGGAAAGAAGATGTCTCATTGAAGGTATAACTGTCGGTATAGGATGTGGGGTGGGAGTGGGTTGGGAGATAAAAACGGTCACATACGTAAAACAAAACAAAAACAAAAACAAACAAACAAACAAACAAACAAACTAAAACAGTAGATACGAATGAACTTGGAAGTTGCAGCCCAAGAATGCAGAATGAAAAAAAAAGATATAAAAAAAGAAAGAATGAATGAAAAATAGGAAGGAGAAAAATCGAAGCCAGGGTAGTGCAGAATTCCAGCACCATTACTGTACCAATCCCCCGTTCGAAATCCAGCACCACCGAATTCTCAGCTGGTTTCCCCCAATGGCTAACCAGCCCCCTTATCTCCTTTCAGAATCTAACTCCAAAAAGCCCCCACCCCACCCCACTCCCCTCCAACCCCCCGCCCCCACCCGCTCCCGCCCTCCTTTTTTGGAGAACGGATTTCAGTTTCCATTACAAGTTCACGTAGCACGTGCGAGAACCTCCTGTGTGTTCTTACCGCAGTGTGCAGTGTTATGTGTTCTCCAGCCAGCACTTTGTTCTTTTTGGTGCTCCAGGAACATACTCCTGTCCTTGATGCTCGATCCATAAACCTTTAAATCCAGCGTCACGACCTGACACACAGTGTGAGGTGACTCACTGCAGACTCCAGGATTGGGGCAGGACAGGAGGGGGTAACAGGGACTACAGGAAGGGAGGATGAGGAAGTTGTTTGAAGGAAACGGGGGAGGACATTCCAGAGTCCTGGAGCCAGTTGCATTGCTCGGACGGAAGAGCCTAGTATGGTCGTAACTCGCTACTAACT
>NC_134904.1:19663432-19665932 GCF_041734735.1 Babylonia areolata | reverse complement strand
GAAGCGAAAGAGGAAGTTCATTCCAATTGCAAGGTCCAGAGACAGAGAAAGAACGGTGGCCAACAGTCGAGAGTTTGAATCTGGGTATATGTAAGTGGGGGTTGTCATCATCATGGTGTGTCTTGGGCTGAGTGGCCTGGCGGAGCCCATCCCTCTCCAGGTCGTTTGTCACAGCCGAGGTCACCCAATACCTGGGTGGTCGCCTTGACCCCGGACACTTAGTCGTTGAGCTTGCTGGAAGCCCTTCCGCCCTAGCCGTTGGCTGGCTGTGCAGCTCTTCCGCCCCCTAGCTGACCAGGCAGTCATCCATGGTGCCCCAACGACCCACCCACGGGTCAAAGGATAGGTGATGAGGTGATATGTAAGTGGAGTGGATCCGAAGCTGATCGTAGTGAGCGAGATGGAGTGTAGAGGTGAAGGCAGCCACAGAGATAGAAAGGGGCTGATTTGTGAATACATTTGTAGCATAGAGTGCTGATCTTGTACTTTATTCGGTGTGAGACAGGGAGCCAGTGGAGATGTTGCAAAAGAGGAGTGGTGTGCTCAGATCTTTTCTTTCTGAGGACGAGTCGGGCAGCAGAATTTTGTATGCGCTGAAGGGACTGAATGGATGAAGCAGGCAAACCAGACAATAGAGTGTAAAGTTACAGTAGTCAAGGCGAGAGAGAATGAGAGAAACGACAAGTCTAGATGTAGCGTCAGTGGACAGATATTTCCGGATGGAACTGATGCGCCGCAGTTGACAGTAGCAGGATTGACATGTCTGATTGATAAATGTTTGCATGGACAGTGTGTTGTCAAGGACAACGCCGAGGTTCCTGACTGAAGTGGACAGAGGGATGGATGTACTGCCAAGTTTGATTGTATTAGTTGTAATGGAAGAGTTCCTATGATCATTGCTTCAGTTTTGTCCGCGTTCAATTGTAACTTATTTAGAGTCATCCAATTTTGAATATCCAGGAAGCAGTTAGATGTTTCTTGCAAGAGCGACAACAGTTTTTCAGGTGTATCACTCTTCTGGAGTTGAGTGTCATCAGCATAAGAATGATGACTGACATTATGGCGGTTGATAATTTCAGCGAGAGGAGCAGTGTACAGTGTGAAGAGCACTGGGCCTAAAACAGATCCCTGTGGGACTCCATGTTCAATTTTAACGGGTTGAGACTGGAAATTATCAACAATGACAGACTGGAATCGATCAGTGAGATAAGATTGGAACCAGTTTAGAACAGTGCCGTTGATACCAAATGTAAAATGAAGACGGGAAAGAAGGATTGAATGGTCTATCGTGTCAAAGGCGGCTGACAAGTCGAGAAGAGTGAGAAGGGAGATCTGTCCTGAGTCGGACGCTAGCAGTAGGTTATTCAGGATGTGGAGGAGAGTGGTTTCGGTGCTGTGGTCAGCACGATAGGCAGACTGAAATGGGTGGATGAGATTGTTGAAACAAAGGTGATCGTTGAGCTGCTTCATGACGGCTTTTTCAAGGAGTTTGGACAGGAATGGAAGATTAGAAACTGGTCGATAGTTTTTTCAAAATGTTTGCGTCAAGGTTGGATTTCTTCAGAAGAGGCCGGACGATTGCAGTTTTGAAAGTGGATGGAAACGTTCCAGTGAGAAGGGATGAGTTGACAATGTTGGTGATTGTGGGGAGAAGCTGTGAGACACACTGAGAAAAAACAGAGGCTGGTATAGGATCGAACTCACAGGATTTTATTGTCATTTCTTTGAGGATTTCATGGACATCTGTTTCAGTTAATGGATCAAAGGAATGGAGAGGAGTGCCGTTGAATTGAGGATCAGGATGAGTAGGTTGGAAAGGCATTTGGTCTAAGATGGTACGAATATTCTGGACTTTGTCAAAAAAGAAAGAGGAGAAGACATTGGGGAGTTCAGATAAAGTGTAGGTAGAAGGAAGAGGAGTCCTTTTTGCAGTTCCGAGAAGATCTGACATGACAGAGTAAAGAGATTTGGTGGATGTGGCATCGAGAACTTGAGAAGAAAAGAAGTTTGTCTTCGCTGATGAGATCATATGTTTGACTTTATTTATTTGTTTTCGGAAGATTTGATTGTGGACTTTCAGTTTTGTTGATCGCCATCGCCGTTCCAATTGACGACGTTTGCGTTTTGCAAGTCGAATGTCTTGTGTGTACCACGGGGCGGAAGGTCTATCAGGGAGCATGCGGGTAGTGGGGGGTGCATGTTCATCCAGCAGTTGAGAGAGGACAGAGTTGTAGTGTGTAGAGACATTGGTGTGGGAAGAAATTTTGGAAAGGCGTTCAGCAGCTTGAGAAGAAAAAGTGTTAATGTTGATGGATTTCAGGTTGCGACGAGTAACGGATTTTTTGGTTCTGGTAGGTTTTGAAATATTAAGCAAGAATAATACAGCAGAATGGTCGGAAGAGAGTTCGTCAGTTACAGTCACTGACGCAATCATAGCATCGGAGTCACGTGTGATGAGCCAGTCCAACGTATGGCCAGATCTGTGTGTTGGTTCTGTAAC
>NC_134904.1:19605932-19658432 GCF_041734735.1 Babylonia areolata | reverse complement strand
GTTGAGTTTACAAAACAATAGTTATGCTAAAACATTATTGGTATATAGTGCTGCATACTATAATGTATATAGTGCTGCATACTGGATCATTTTGACAACTAGTGCATCATTTTTATAAATGTCTTCTAGTAACAGTTGGCATGTATCACTGCATCTGCTGGCGTTCATTATTAACATTTCCTAATATATTTGTTTTCTCTAGAGACATCATTCACTTTTGATTTTCAACCCACAGATGTTGCAACCATCACTAAATTGCAAATGTCTCCATCACAACAGTTGCATTCCATGGCGAATTGGTCACTAACATAGCTCAGGAAGGAGTTCACAGGTCCGTATCACTGTCCTCAGCACCCATTTCTGTATTTGGCGACTTATTTCTTGCTGTTCATCATCAGGAAGTGCCATGGCAGAATCAGGACATTTCCTTCTGATTCAGCGTTTTAAGAGTGTAAGTATGCATGTTGTTTCATTTTTTTAAATGAATTACAGACAGTTGTATCACGAGTTCCTGTTGGCTACCTGCCAGAAATTTAATGTCATCTGCAAAGCCTACGTTTGTGCTAGTTCTTCCCATGCGGACTACTGATATAATCTTCAAGTGAGTCAGTCAAAGCTATGTTACACTTCCTGAAATCCACATCATTTCTGGTTTAAAGTATAGTCTCATTTAGATAGTAATGCCTCACCTGTCGGCGTCAGAGGCTCCATCTGTCTCGAACCCACTGGCAGCGGCGGTGTCGTGTCGACGACCTCTGTCCCTCTGGACATATATTTTTTCATCAGTAACATTTATGACACATACTTCATTTCAATAGTTAAACCCACTTAATTTCGTTTTTGACAGTTTCAAGGAAAAACCTGCCAAAAATTATACCTATCAATATTACTTCACAATTTAATTCCTTTTATTTTGCCAAGATAAATATCCATTGGTTGAAAAAAATCCTACATAAAAATTCTTAACATTTTCAACTATACTGTAATCTCCCATCATTCTATTCCATATAGAGAATCTGCCAAAGTTGGGTGAAAATCCTCAAATATTGTTTACAAAAGATTCAGGTCATGTTTTATCCCATTTTCATTTTCTAAATTAGTTACACACATTTATACGATAAGTTCTTGCTCACTGACTGCCAGACATTTAAGGTCATCTGCAAAGTCTGTGTTTGTGGTGGTTCTTCTTCCAATGCTGACTGCTCGTGAGTCACTGAAGTCAGTCAGTCAAAGCTGTGTTACACTTACTGAAATCCACATTATTTTAAGTCAAAGTACAGTCCGATTTTGATAGGAATATCTCACCTGTCGGTGTCGGTGGCCCCATCTGTCTGGAACCCACTGGCTGCGGTGTCCTGGGTGCTGGCATCGGCAGCGTCCTCCCCGATGCTGGTGTAGACATCCTCTGTCCCCCTAGACATACATTTTTTCGTCAGTAACATTCATGACTGATAGAAAATTTCAATTGTTAAACGCTCTTACTTTCAGTTTTTGACAGTTTTAAGGAGAAAAGAGCCAAAAATGACACCTAACATTTCAACTTCTTTTATTTTACCAAAATAAATATGCGTAATTTGAAAAAATCTGAAAACTGATGAACTGCTTTGATTCTTTGGGATTTAAATTCCTAACATTTTCATCTACATTGTGATCTCCCACCATTCTCTTCCATTTTTAGAATCCACAAAAGATAACACAAAATCCTACAAATTTGTTTACAAAAGATTCAGGTGATGTTTTAACCAAGTCTCATTTTTTAAGTAAGTTACAGATATTTAAATGATGTGTTCTTGCTCACTGCCTGCCAGACATTTTAGGTCATCTGCAAAGCCTGTCTTTGTGGTGGTTCTTCCAATGCTGACTGCTGACATGATCTTCAAATGAGTCAATCAAAGCTATTTTACACTTCCTGTAATTCACATGATTTCTAGTTTAAGTACAGTCTGATTTTGATAGGAATATCTCACATGTCGTCGTCGGTGGCTCCATCTTTCTCGAACTGACTGGCAGTGGCGTCCTGGGTGCCGGCATCGGCAGCATCCTCCCTGGTGCTGGCGTTGGCGTCCTCTGTCTGGACATATATTTTTTCATCAGTAACATTTATGACTGATAATTAATTTACTTACTTTCAGTTTTGGACAGTTTCAGGAATATTCTATGAATATCAATTCAACGTCTTTTATTTTACAAAAATTAATGAACATGCGTAGTTTGAAAAAATCTGAAAACCGACTGATCTGCTTTGGTACTTTTGGATTCAAATTCTTAACATTTTCATCTCCATTATTATCTCCCACCATTCTATTCCATTTTTTTAGAATCCACCAAAGATAACACAAAATCCTCAAAATTTGTTGACAAAAGATTCACATAATGCTTGATCAAAGTTTCATTTTCTAAATTAGTTACAGACACTTGTACGATGAGTTCTTGCTCACTGCTTGCCAAACATTTAAGGTCATCTGCAATGCCTGTCTTTGCGGCGGGGTGGTTCTTCTAATGTCCACTACTGACATGATCTTCAAGTGAATCAGTCAAAGCTAGGTTACACTTACTGAAATCCACTCGATTTTTAGTCGAGTACACTCTGATTTTGATAGGAATATCTCACCTGTTGGTGTCGGTGGCCCCATCTGTCTGGAACCCACTGGCTGCGCTGTCCTGGGTGCTGGCATCGGCAGCGTCCTCCCCGATGCTGGTGTAGACATCCTCTGTCCCCCAAGACATACATTTTTTCGTCAGTAACATTTATGACTGAAACAATTTCAATAGTTAAACGCTCTTACTTTCAGTTTTTGACAGTTTTAAGGAGAAAAGAGCCAAAAATGACACCTATAATCACCTAACATTTCAACTTCTTTTATTTTACCAAAATAAATATGCGTAGTTTGAAAAAATCTGAAAACTGATGAACTGCTTTGATTGTTTGGGATTTAAATTCCTAACATTTTCATCTACATTGTGATCTCCCACCATTCTCTTCCATTTTTAGAATCCACAAAAGATAACACAAAATCCTACAAATTTGTTTACAAAAGATTCAGGTGATGTTTTAACCAAGTCTCATTTTTTAAGTAAGTTACAGATATTTAAATGATGTGTTCTTGCTCACTACCTGCCAGACATTTTAGGTCATCTGCAAAGCCTGTCTTTGTGGTGGTTCTTCCAATGCTGACTGCTGACATGATCTTCAAATGAGTCAATCAAAGCTATTTTACACTTCCTGAAATTCACATGATTTCTAGTTTAAGTACAGTCTGATTTTGATAGGAATATCTCACATGTCGCCGTCGGTGGCTCCATCTTTCTTGAACTGACTGGCAGTGGCGTCCTGGGTGCCGGCATCGGCAGCATCCTCCCTGGTGCTGGCATTGGCGTCCTCTGTCTGGACATATATTTTTTCATCAGTAACATTTATGACTGATAATTAATTTACTTACTTTCAGTTTTTGACAGTTTCAGGAATATTCTATGAATATCTATCAATTCAACTTCTTTTATTTTACAAAAATTAATGAACATGCGTAGTTTGAAAAAATCTGAAAACCGACTGATCTGCTTTGGTACTTTTGGATTCAAATTCTTAACATTTTCATCTCCATTATTATCTCCCACCATTCTATTCCATTTTTTTAGAATCCACCAAAGATAACACAAAATCCTCAAAATTTGTTGACAAAAGATTCACATAATGCTTGATCAAAGTTTCATTTTCTGAATTACTTACAGACACTTGTACGATGAGTTCTTGCTCACTGCTTGCCAAACATTTAAGGTCATCTGCAATGCCTGTCTTTGCGGCGGGATGGTTCTTCTAATGTCCACTACTGACATGATCTTCAAGTGAATCAGTCAAAGCTAGGTTACACTTACTGAAATCCACTCGATTTTTAGTCGAGTACACTCTGATTTTGATAGGAATATCTCACCTGTTGGTGTCGGTGGCCCCATCTGTCTGGAACCCACTGGCTGCGGTGTCCTGGGTGCTGGCATCGGCAGCGTCCTCCCCGATGCTGGTGTAGACATCCTCTGTCCCCCTAGACATACATTTTTTCGTCAGTAACATTTATGACTGAAACAATTTCAATAGTTAAACGCTCTTGCTTTCAGTTTTTGACAGTTTTAAGGAGAAAAGAGCCAAAAATGACACCTGTAATTACCTAACAATTCAACTTCTTTCAGCAATCCAAAGGGTTATTTACTGTGGCAGTGAAGGGGTTAAGTACAGTCTGATTTTGATAGGAGTGCCTTACCTGTTGGCGTCAAGTCTGTCTTATCTGTCTTTACATCTAGTCAAGGCACAAGACCTGATTTTGACAGCAGTCCCTCACCCTAAAGTAGTGGTGGCCCCATGTTCCTGGATCCTGCTGGCGGTGTCCTGCTCAGCCCCGGTGTTTCTCAAGTCGTAGCGCTGTCCTCAGTGGGCTGCCTGAAAACTAGGAAACTCAGGGCATTAGTGCCACACTTATTTGTTCTTCACAATCCACACACACACACACACACACACACACACACACACACACACACACACACACACGGCTGTGCATTGTGTTAGGGTTAGAGGGTTAGTCTCAACACTATGCTGAACTCGGTGCACGCTTCCACTCAGGTGCACCATCCAGGGACAGACAGACAGACAAATGGACGGACACACACACACGGACAGACAAGACAGACAGAGAGAGAATGGAGAGATAAGGGGGGAAGGGCTAACTTAGCTTTTTCAGAGGCCTCATGAAGTCCCTTGTTCATGTCACAGATCCCTGATAACATGACCACATACAAATGGTCAAATACATTTAAGACTGTCAAAGTATTTAAACATGAATGGTGTCAGGGCTTTCTGGGATCTTGGGAAAGGGAGAGGGTTTGGGTTTTTTTCAAGCAAAAATATATCAAATAAAGCCAATGGTTGAGTTTACAAAACAATAGTTATGCTGAAACATTATTGGTATATAATGCTGCATATTGGATCATTTTGACAGCTAATGCAACATTTTTATAAATGTCTTCTAGTAACAGTTGGCATGTATCACTGCATCTGCTAGCGTTCATTATTAACATTTCCTAATATATTTGTTTTCTCTAGAGACATCATTCACTTTTGATTTTCATCCGACAGAGGTTGCAACCATCACTAAATTGCAAATGTCTCCATCACACCAGTTGCATTCCATGGCGAACTGGTCACTAACATAGCTCAGTAAGGAGTTCACAGGTCCGTATCACTGTCCTTAGCACCCATTTCTGCATTTGGCGACCTATTTCTTGCTGTTCATCATCAGGAAGTGCCATGGCAGAATCAGGACATTTCCTTCTGATTCAGCGTTTTAAGAATGTAAGCATGCATGTTGTTTCATTTTTTTTAAATGAATTACAGACACTTGTATCACGAGTTCCTGTTGGCTACCTGCCAGAAATTTAATGTCATCTGCAAAGCCTACGTTTGTGCTAGTTCTTCCCATGCGGACTACTGATATAATCTTCAAGTGAGTCAGTCAAAGCTATGTTACACTTCCTGAAATCCACATCATTTCTGGTTTAAAGTATAGTCTCATTTAGATAGTAATGCCTCACCTGTCGGCGTCAGAGGCTCCATCTGTCTCGAACCCACTGGCAGCGGCGGTGTCGTGTCGACGACCTCTGTCCCTCTGGACATATTTTTTCATCAGTAACATTTATGACACATACTTCATTTCAATAGTTAAACCCACTTAATTTCGTTTTTGACAGTTTCAAGGAAAAACCTGCCAAAAATTATACCTATCAATATTACTTCACAATTTAATTCCTTTTATTTTGCCAAGATAAATATCCATTGGTTGAAAAAAATCTTACATAAAAATTCTTAACATTTTCAACTATACTGTAATCTCCCACCATTCTATTCCATATATAGAATCTGCCAAAGTTGGGTCAAAATCCTCAAATTTTGTTTACAAAAGATTCAGGTCATGCTTTATCCCAGTTTCATTTTCTAAATTAGTTACACACACTTGTACGATGAGTTCTTGCTCACTGCCTGCCAGACATTTAAGGTCATCTGCAAAGTCTGTGTTTGTGGTGGTGGTTCTTCCAATGCTGACTGCTCTTGAGTCACTGAAGTCAGTCAGACAAACCTGTGTTACACTTACTGAAATCCACTCGATTTTTAGTCGAGTACACTCCGATTTTGATAGGAATATCTCACCTGTCGGTGTCGGTGGCCCCATCTGTCTGGAACCCACTGGCTGCGGTGTCCTGGGTGCTGGCATCGGCAGCATCCTCCCCGATGCTGGTGTAGACATCCTCTGTCCCCCTAGACATACATTTTTTCGTCAGTAACATTTATGACTGAAACAATTTCAATAGTTAAACGCTCTTACTTTCAGTTTTAGACAGTTTTAAGGAGAAAAGAGCCAAAAATGACACCTATAATCACCTAACATTTCAACTTCTTTTATTTTGCCAAAATAAATATGCGTAGTTTGAAAAAATCTGAAAACTGATGAACTGCTTTGATTGTTTGGGATTTAAATTCCTAACATTTTCATCTACATTGTGATCTCCCACCATTCTCTTCCATTTTTAGAATCCACAAAAGATAACACAAAATCCTACAAATTTGTTTACAAAAGATTCAGGTGATGTTTTAACCAAGTCTCATTTTTTAAGTAAGTTACAGATATTTAAATGATGTGTTCTTGCTCACTGCCTGCCAGACTTTAGGTCATCTGCAAAGCCTGTCTTTGTGGTGGTTCTTCCAATGCTGACTGCTGACATGATCTTCAAATGAGTCAATCAAAGCTATTTTACACTTCCTGAAATTCACATGATTTCTAGTTTAAGTACAGTCTGATTTTGATAGGAATATCTCACATGTCGTCGTCGGTGGCTCCATCTTTCTCGAACTGACTGGCAGTGGCGTCCTGGGTACCAGCATCGGCAGCATCCTCCCTGGTGCTGGCGTTGGCGTCCTCAGTCTGGACATATATTTTTTCATCAGTAACATTTATGACTGATAATTAATTTACTTACTTTCAGTTTTGGACAGTTTCAGGAATATTCTATGAATATCTATCAATTCAACTTCTTTTATTTTACAAAAATTAATGAACATGCGTAGTTTGAAAAAATCTGAAAACCGACTGATCTGCTTTGGTACTTTTGGATTCAAATTCTTAACATTTTCATCTCCATTATTATCTCCCACCATTCTATTCCATTTTTTTAGAATCCTCCAAAGATAACACAAAATCCTCAAAATTTGTTGACAAAAGATTCACATAATGCTTGATCAAAGTTTCATTTTCTAAATTAGCTACAGACACTTGTACGATGAGTTCTTGCTCACTGCTTGCCAAACATTTAAGGTCATCTGCAATGCCTGTCTTTGCGGCGGGGTGGTTCTTCTAATGTCCACTACTGACATGATCTTCAAGTGAATCAGTCAAAGCTACGTTACACTTACTGAAATCCACTCGATTTTTAGTCGAGTACACTCTGATTTTGATAGGAATATCTCACCTGTTGGTGTCGGTGGCCCCATCTGTCTGGAACCCACTGGCTGCAGTGTCCTGGGTGC
The DNA here is from genome assembly GCF_041734735.1 of Babylonia areolata. Taxonomy (NCBI): domain Eukaryota; kingdom Metazoa; phylum Mollusca; class Gastropoda; order Neogastropoda; family Buccinidae; genus Babylonia; species Babylonia areolata. The sequence continues at coordinate 19,650,868 of NC_134904.1, read as the reverse complement.
TGGCATCGGCAGCGTCCTCCCCGATGCTGGTGTAGACATCCTCTGTCCCCCTAGACATACATTTTTTCGTCAGTAACATTTATGACTGAAGCAATTTCAATAGTTAAACGCTCTTACTTTCAGTTTTTGACAGTTTTAAGGAGAAAAGAGCCAAAAATGACACCTATAATCACCTAACATTTCAACTTCTTTTATTTTACCAAAATAAATATGCGTAGTTTGAAAAAATCTGAAAACTGATGAACTGCTTTGATTGTTTGGGATTTAAATTCCTAACATTTTCATCTACATTGTGATCTCCCACCATTCTCTTCCATTTTTAGAATCCACAAAAGATAACACAAAATCCTACAAATTTGTTTACAAAAGATTCAGGTGATGTTTTAACCAAGTCTCATTTTTTAAGTAAGTTACAGATATTTAAATGATGTGTTCTTGCTCACTGCCTGCCAGACATTTTAGGTCATCTGCAAAGCCTGTCTTTGTGGTGGTTCTTCCAATGCTGACTGCTGACATGATCTTCAAATGAGTCAATCAAAGCTATTTTACACTTCCTGAAATTCACATGATTTCTAGTTTAAGTACAGTCTGATTTTGATAGGAATATCTCACATGTCGCCGTCGGTGGCTCCATCTTTCTCGAACTGACTGGCAGTGGCGTCCTGGGTACCGGCATCGGCAGCATCCTCCCTGGTGCTGGCGTTGGCGTCCTCTGTCTGGACATATATTTTTTCATCAGTAACATTTATGACTGATAATTAATTTACTTACTTTCAGTTTTTGACAGTTTCAGGAATATTCTATGAATATCTATCAATTCAACTTCTTTTATTTTACAAAAATTAACGAACATGCGTAGTTTGAAAAAATCTGAAAACCGACTGATCTGCTTTGGTACTTTTGGATTCAAATTCTTAACATTTTCATCTCCATTATTATCTCCCACCATTCTATTCCATTTTTTTTAGAATCCACCAAAGATAACACAAAATCCTCAAAATTTGTTGACAAAAGATTCACATAATGCTTGATCAAAGTTTCATTTTCTAAATTAGCTACAGACACTTGTACGATGAGTTCTTGCTCACTGCTTGCCAAACATTTAAGGTCATCTGCAATGCCTGTCTTTGCGGCGGGGTGGTTCTTCTAATGTCCACTACTGACATGATCTTCAAGTGAATCAGTCAAAGCTACGTTATACTTACTGAAATCCACTCGATTTTTAGTCGAGTACACTCTGATTTTGATAGGAATATCTCACCTGTTGGTGTCGGTGGCCCCATCTGTCTGGAACCCACTGGCTGCAGTGTCCTGGGTGCTGGCATCGGCAGCGTCCTCCCCGATGCTGGTGTAGACATCCTCTGTCCCCCTAGACATACATTTTTTCGTCAGTAACATTTATGACTGAAGCAATTTCAATAGTTAAACGCTCTTACTTTCAGTTTTTGACAGTTTTAAGGAGAAAAGAGCCAAAAATGACACCTATAATCACCTAACATTTCAACTTCTTTTATTTTACCAAAATAAATATGCGTAGTTTGAAAAAATCTGAAAACTGATGAACTGCTTTGATTGTTTGGGATTTAAATTCCTAACATTTTCATCTACATTGTGATCTCCCACCATTCTCTTCCATTTTTAGAATCCACAAAAGATAACACAAAATCCTACAAATTTGTTTACAAAAGATTCAGGTGATGTTTTAACCAAGTCTCATTTTTTAAGTAAGTTACAGATATTTAAATGATGTGTTCTTGCTCACTGCCTGCCAGACATTTTAGGTCATCTGCAAAGCCTGTCTTTGTGGTGGTTCTTCCAATGCTGACTGCTGACATGATCTTCAAATGAGTCAATCAAAGCTATTTTACACTTCCTGAAATTCACATGATTTCTAGTTTAAGTACAGTCTGATTTTGATAGGAATATCTCACATGTCGCCGTCGGTGGCTCCATCTTTCTCGAACTGACTGGCAGTGGCGTCCTGGGTGCCGGCATCGGCAGCATCCTCCCTGGTGCTGGCGTTGGCGTCCTCTGTCTGGACATATATTTTTTTATCAGTAGCATTTATGACTGATAATTAATTTACTTACTTTCAGTTTTTGACAGTTTCAGGAATATTCTATGAATATCTATCAATTCAACTTCTTTTATTTTACAAAAATTAACGAACATGCGTAGTTTGAAAAAATCTGAAAACCGACTGATCTGCTTTGGTACTTTTGGATTCAAATTCTTAACATTTTCATCTCCATTATTATCTCCCACCATTCTATTCCATTTTTTTAGAATCCACCAAAGATAACACAAAATCCTCAAAATTTGTTGACAAAAGATTCACATAATGCTTGATCAAAGTTTCATTTTCTAAATTAGCTACAGACACTTGTACGATGAGTTCTTGCTCACTGCTTGCCAAACATTTAAGGTCATCTGCAATGCCTGTCTTTGCGGCGGGGTGGTTCTTCTAATGTCCACTACTGACATGATCTTCAAGTGAATCAGTCAAAGCTACGTTATACTTACTGAAATCCACTCGATTTTTAGTCGAGTACACTCTGATTTTGATAGGAATATCTCACCTGTTGGTGTCGGTGGCCCCATCTGTCTGGAACCCACTGGCTGCAGTGTCCTGGGTGCTGGCATCGGCAGCGTCCTCCCCGATGCTGGTGTAGACATCCTCTGTCCCCCTAGACATACATTTTTTCGTCAGTAACATTTATGACTGAAGCAATTTCAATAGTTAAACGCTCTTACTTTCAGTTTTTGACAGTTTTAAGGAGAAAAGAGCCAAAAATGACACCTATAATCACCTAACATTTCAACTTCTTTTATTTTACCAAAATAAATATGCGTAGTTTGAAAAAATCTGAAAACTGATGAACTGCTTTGATTGTTTGGGATTTAAATTCCTAACATTTTCATCTACATTGTGATCTCCCACCATTCTCTTCCATTTTTAGAATCCACAAAAGATAACACAAAATCCTACAAATTTGTTTACAAAAGATTCAGGTGATGTTTTAACCAAGTCTCATTTTTTAAGTAAGTTACAGATATTTAAATGATGTGTTCTTGCTCACTGCCTGCCAGACATTTTAGGTCATCTGCAAAGCCTGTCTTTGTGGTGGTTCTTCCAATGCTGACTGCTGACATGATCTTCAAATGAGTCAATCAAAGCTATTTTACACTTCCTGAAATTCACATGATTTCTAGTTTAAGTACAGTCTGATTTTGATAGGAATATCTCACATGTCGCCGTCGGTGGCTCCATCTTTCTCGAACTGACTGGCAGTGGCGTCCTGGGTACCGGCATCGGCAGCATCCTCCCTGGTGCTGGCGTTGGCGTCCTCTGTCTGGACATATATTTTTTCATCAGTAACATTTATGACTGATAATTAATTTACTTACTTTCAGTTTTTGACAGTTTCAGGAATATTCTATGAATATCTATCAATTCAACTTCTTTTATTTTACAAAAATTAACGAACATGCGTAGTTTGAAAAAATCTGAAAACCGACTGATCTGCTTTGGTACTTTTGGATTCAAATTCTTAACATTTTCATCTCCATTATTATCTCCCACCATTCTATTCCATTTTTTTTAGAATCCACCAAAGATAACACAAAATCCTCAAAATTTGTTGACAAAAGATTCACATAATGCTTGATCAAAGTTTCATTTTCTAAATTAGCTACAGACACTTGTACGATGAGTTCTTGCTCACTGCTTGCCAAACATTTAAGGTCATCTGCAATGCCTGTCTTTGCGGCGGGGTGGTTCTTCTAATGTCCACTACTGACATGATCTTCAAGTGAATCAGTCAAAGCTACGTTATACTTACTGAAATCCACTCGATTTTTAGTCGAGTACACTCTGATTTTGATAGGAATATCTCACCTGTTGGTGTCGGTGGCCCCATCTGTCTGGAACCCACTGGCTGCAGTGTCCTGGGTGCTGGCATCGGCAGCGTCCTCCCCGATGCTGGTGTAGACATCCTCTGTCCCCCTAGACATACATTTTTTCGTCAGTAACATTTATGACTGAAGCAATTTCAATAGTTAAACGCTCTTACTTTCAGTTTTTGACAGTTTTAAGGAGAAAAGAGCCAAAAATGACACCTATAATCACCTAACATTTCAACTTCTTTTATTTTACCAAAATAAATATGCGTAGTTTGAAAAAATCTGAAAACTGATGAACTGCTTTGATTGTTTGGGATTTAAATTCCTAACATTTTCATCTACATTGTGATCTCCCACCATTCTCTTCCATTTTTAGAATCCACAAAAGATAACACAAAATCCTACAAATTTGTTTACAAAAGATTCAGGTGATGTTTTAACCAAGTCTCATTTTTTAAGTAAGTTACAGATATTTAAATGATGTGTTCTTGCTCACTGCCTGCCAGACATTTTAGGTCATCTGCAAAGCCTGTCTTTGTGGTGGTTCTTCCAATGCTGACTGCTGACATGATCTTCAAATGAGTCAATCAAAGCTATTTTACACTTCCTGAAATTCACATGATTTCTAGTTTAAGTACAGTCTGATTTTGATAGGAATATCTCACATGTCGCCGTCGGTGGCTCCATCTTTCTCGAACTGACTGGCAGTGGCGTCCTGGGTGCCGGCATCGGCAGCATCCTCCCTGGTGCTGGCGTTGGCGTCCTCTGTCTGGACATATATTTTTTTATCAGTAGCATTTATGACTGATAATTAATTTACTTACTTTCAGTTTTTGACAGTTTCAGGAATATTCTATGAATATCTATCAATTCAACTTCTTTTATTTTACAAAAATTAACGAACATGCGTAGTTTGAAAAAATCTGAAAACCGACTGATCTGCTTTGGTACTTTTGGATTCAAATTCTTAACATTTTCATCTCCATTATTATCTCCCACCATTCTATTCCATTTTTTTAGAATCCACCAAAGATAACACAAAATCCTCAAAATTTGTTGACAAAAGATTCACATAATGCTTGATCAAAGTTTCATTTTCTAAATTAGTTACAGACACTTGTACGATGAGTTCTTGCTCACTGCTTGCCAAACATTTAAGGTCATCTGCAATGCCTGTCTTTGCGGCGGGGTGGTTCTTCTAATGTCCACTACTGACATGATCTTCAAGTGAATCAGTCAAAGCTACGTTACACTTACTGAAATCCACTCGATTTTTAGTCGAGTACACTCTGATTTTGATAGGAATATCTCACCTGTTGGTGTCGGTGGCCCCATCTGTCTGGAACCCACTGGCTGCAGTGTCCTGGGTGCTGGCATCGGCAGCGTCCTCCCCGATGCTGGTGTAGACATCCTCTGTCCCCCTAGACATACATTTTTTCGTCAGTAACATTTATGACTGAAGCAATTTCAATAGTTAAACGCTCTTACTTTCAGTTTTTGACAGTTTTAAGGAGAAAAGAGCCAAAAATGACACCTATAATCACCTAACATTTCAACTTCTTTTATTTTACCAAAATAAATATGCGTAGTTTGAAAAAATCTGAAAACTGATGAACTGTTTTGATTGTTTGGGATTTAAATTCCTAACATTTTCATCTACATTGTGATCTCCCACCATTCTCTTCCATTTTTAGAATCCACAAAAGATAACACAAAATCCTACAAATTTGTTTACAAAAGATTCAGGTGATGTTTTAACCAAGTCTCATTTTTTAAGTAAGTTACAGATATTTAAATGATGTGTTCTTGCTCACTGCCTGCCAGACATTTTAGGTCATCTGCAAAGCCTGTCTTTGTGGTGGTTCTTCCAATGCTGACTGCTGACATGATCTTCAAATGAGTCAATCAAAGCTATTTTACACTTCCTGAAATTCACATGATTTCTAGTTTAAGTACAGTCTGATTTTGATAGGAATATCTCACATGTCGCCGTCGGTGGCTCCATCTTTCTCGAACTGACTGGCAGTGGCGTCCTGGGCGCCGGCATCGGCAGCATCCTCCCTGGTGCTGGCGTTGGCGTCCTCTGTCTGGACATATATTTTTTTATCAGTAGCATTTATGACTGATAATTAATTTACTTACTTTCAGTTTTTGACAGTTTCAGGAATATTCTATGAATATCTATCAATTCAACTTCTTTTATTTTACAAAAATTAACGAACATGCGTAGTTTGAAAAAATCTGAAAACCGACTGATCTGCTTTGGTACTTTTGGATTCAAATTCTTAACATTTTCATCTCCATTATTATCTCCCACCATTCTATTCCATTTTTTTAGAATCCACCAAAGATAACACAAAATCCTCAAAATTTGTTGACAAAAGATTCACATAATGCTTGATCAAAGTTTCATTTTCTAAATTAGTTACAGACACTTGTACGATGAGTTCTTGCTCACTGCTTGCCAAACATTTAAGGTCATCTGCAATGCCTGTCTTTGCGGCGGGGTGGTTCTTCTAATGTCCACTACTGACATGATCTTCAAGTGAATCAGTCAAAGCTACGTTACACTTACTGAAATCCACTCGATTTTTAGTCGAGTACACTCTGATTTTGATAGGAATATCTCACCTGTTGGTGTCGGTGGCCCCATCTGTCTGGAACCCACTGGCTGCAGTGTCCTGGGTGCTGGCATCGGCAGCGTCCTCCCCGATGCTGGTGTAGACATCCTCTGTCCCCCTAGACATACATTTTTTCGTCAGTAACATTTATGACTGAAGCAATTTCAATAGTTAAACGCTCTTACTTTCAGTTTTTGACAGTTTTAAGGAGAAAAGAGCCAAAAATGACACCTATAATCACCTAACATTTCAACTTCTTTTATTTTACCAAAATAAATATGCGTAGTTTGAAAAAATCTGAAAACTGATGAACTGCTTTGATTGTTTGGGATTTAAATTCCTAACATTTTCATCTACATTGTGATCTCCCACCATTCTCTTCCATTTTTAGAATCCACAAAAGATAACACAAAATCCTACAAATTTGTTTACAAAAGATTCAGGTGATGTTTTAACCAAGTCTCATTTTTTAAGTAAGTTACAGATATTTAAATGATGTGTTCTTGCTCACTGCCTGCCAGACATTTTAGGTCATCTGCAAAGCCTGTCTTTGTGGTGGTTCTTCCAATGCTGACTGCTGACATGATCTTCAAATGAGTCAATCAAAGCTATTTTACACTTCCTGAAATTCACATGATTTCTAGTTTAAGTACAGTCTGATTTTGATTGGAATATCTCACATGTCGCCGTCGGTGGCTCCATCTTTCTCGAACTGACTGGCAGTGGCGTCCTGGGCGCCGGCATCGGCAGCATCCTCCCTGGTGCTGGCGTTGGCGTCCTCTGTCTGGACATATATTTTTTTATCAGTAGCATTTATGACTGATAATTAATTTACTTACTTTCAGTTTTTGACAGTTTCAGGAATATTCTATGAATATCTATCAATTCAACTTCTTTTATTTTACAAAAATTAACGAACATGCGTAGTTTGAAAAAATCTGAAAACCGACTGATCTGCTTTGGTACTTTTGGATTCAAATTCTTAACATTTTCATCTCCATTATTATCTCCCACCATTCTATTCCATTTTTTTAGAATCCACCAAAGATAACACAAAATCCTCAAAATTTGTTGACAAAAGATTCACATAATGCTTGATCAAAGTTTCATTTTCTAAATTAGTTACAGACACTTGTACGATGAGTTCTTGCTCACTGCTTGCCAAACATTTAAGGTCATCTGCAATGCCTGTCTTTGCGGCGGGGTGGTTCTTCTAATGTCCACTACTGACATGATCTTCAAGTGAATCAGTCAAAGCTACGTTACACTTACTGAAATCCACTCGATTTTTAGTCGAGTACACTCTGATTTTGATAGGAATATCTCACCTGTTGGTGTCGGTGGCCCCATCTGTCTGGAACCCACTGGCTGCAGTGTCCTGGGTGCTGGCATCGGCAGCGTCCTCCCCGATGCTGGTGTAGACATCCTCTGTCCCCCTAGACATACATTTTTTCGTCAGTAACATTTATGACTGAAGCAATTTCAATAGTTAAACGCTCTTACTTTCAGTTTTTGACAGTTTTAAGGAGAAAAGAGCCAAAAATGACACCTATAATCACCTAACATTTCAACTTCTTTTATTTTACCAAAATAAATATGCGTAGTTTGAAAAAATCTGAAAACTGATGAACTGCTTTGATTGTTTGGGATTTAAATTCCTAACATTTTCATCTACATTGTGATCTCCCACCATTCTCTTCCATTTTTAGAATCCACAAAAGATAACACAAAATCCTACAAATTTGTTTACAAAAGATTCAGGTGATGTTTTAACCAAGTCTCATTTTTTAAGTAAGTTACAGATATTTAAATGATGTGTTCTTGCTCACTGCCTGCCAGACATTTTAGGTCATCTGCAAAGCCTGTCTTTGTGGTGGTTCTTCCAATGCTGACTGCTGACATGATCTTCAAATGAGTCAATCAAAGCTATTTTACACTTCCTGAAATTCACATGATTTCTAGTTTAAGTACAGTCTGATTTTGATAGGAATATCTCACATGTCGCCGTCGGTGGCTCCATCTTTCTCGAACTGACTGGCAGTGGCGTCCTGGGTACCGGCATCGGCAGCATCCTCCCTGGTGCTGGCGTTGGCGTCCTCTGTCTGGACATATATTTTTTCATCAGTAACATTTATGACTGATAATTAATTTACTTACTTTCAGTTTTTGACAGTTTCAGGAATATTCTATGAATATCTATCAATTCAACTTCTTTTATTTTACAAAAATTAACGAACATGCGTAGTTTGAAAAAATCTGAAAACCGACTGATCTGCTTTGGTACTTTTGGATTCAAATTCTTAACATTTTCATCTCCATTATTATCTCCCACCATTCTATTCCATTTTTTTTAGAATCCACCAAAGATAACACAAAATCCTCAAAATTTGTTGACAAAAGATTCACATAATGCTTGATCAAAGTTTCATTTTCTAAATTAGCTACAGACACTTGTACGATGAGTTCTTGCTCACTGCTTGCCAAACATTTAAGGTCATCTGCAATGCCTGTCTTTGCGGCGGGGTGGTTCTTCTAATGTCCACTACTGACATGATCTTCAAGTGAATCAGTCAAAGCTACGTTATACTTACTGAAATCCACTCGATTTTTAGTCGAGTACACTCTGATTTTGATAGGAATATCTCACCTGTTGGTGTCGGTGGCCCCATCTGTCTGGAACCCACTGGCTGCAGTGTCCTGGGTGCTGGCATCGGCAGCGTCCTCCCCGATGCTGGTGTAGACATCCTCTGTCCCCCTAGACATACATTTTTTCGTCAGTAACATTTATGACTGAAGCAATTTCAATAGTTAAACGCTCTTACTTTCAGTTTTTGACAGTTTTAAGGAGAAAAGAGCCAAAAATGACACCTATAATCACCTAACATTTCAACTTCTTTTATTTTACCAAAATAAATATGCGTAGTTTGAAAAAATCTGAAAACTGATGAACTGCTTTGATTGTTTGGGATTTAAATTCCTAACATTTTCATCTACATTGTGATCTCCCACCATTCTCTTCCATTTTTAGAATCCACAAAAGATAACACAAAATCCTACAAATTTGTTTACAAAAGATTCAGGTGATGTTTTAACCAAGTCTCATTTTTTAAGTAAGTTACAGATATTTAAATGATGTGTTCTTGCTCACTGCCTGCCAGACATTTTAGGTCATCTGCAAAGCCTGTCTTTGTGGTGGTTCTTCCAATGCTGACTGCTGACATGATCTTCAAATGAGTCAATCAAAGCTATTTTACACTTCCTGAAATTCACATGATTTCTAGTTTAAGTACAGTCTGATTTTGATAGGAATATCTCACATGTCGCCGTCGGTGGCTCCATCTTTCTCGAACTGACTGGCAGTGGCGTCCTGGGTGCCGGCATCGGCAGCATCCTCCCTGGTGCTGGCGTTGGCGTCCTCTGTCTGGACATATATTTTTTTATCAGTAGCATTTATGACTGATAATTAATTTACTTACTTTCAGTTTTTGACAGTTTCAGGAATATTCTATGAATATCTATCAATTCAACTTCTTTTATTTTACAAAAATTAACGAACATGCGTAGTTTGAAAAAATCTGAAAACCGACTGATCTGCTTTGGTACTTTTGGATTCAAATTCTTAACATTTTCATCTCCATTATTATCTCCCACCATTCTATTCCATTTTTTTAGAATCCACCAAAGATAACACAAAATCCTCAAAATTTGTTGACAAAAGATTCACATAATGCTTGATCAAAGTTTCATTTTCTAAATTAGTTACAGACACTTGTACGATGAGTTCTTGCTCACTGCTTGCCAAACATTTAAGGTCATCTGCAATGCCTGTCTTTGCGGCGGGGTGGTTCTTCTAATGTCCACTACTGACATGATCTTCAAGTGAATCAGTCAAAGCTACGTTACACTTACTGAAATCCACTCGATTTTTAGTCGAGTACACTCTGATTTTGATAGGAATATCTCACCTGTTGGTGTCGGTGGCCCCATCTGTCTGGAACCCACTGGCTGCAGTGTCCTGGGTGCTGGCATCGGCAGCGTCCTCCCCGATGCTGGTGTAGACATCCTCTGTCCCCCTAGACATACATTTTTTCGTCAGTAACATTTATGACTGAAGCAATTTCAATAGTTAAACGCTCTTACTTTCAGTTTTTGACAGTTTTAAGGAGAAAAGAGCCAAAAATGACACCTATAATCACCTAACATTTCAACTTCTTTTATTTTACCAAAATAAATATGCGTAGTTTGAAAAAATCTGAAAACTGATGAACTGCTTTGATTGTTTGGGATTTAAATTCCTAACATTTTCATCTACATTGTGATCTCCCACCATTCTCTTCCATTTTTAGAATCCACAAAAGATAACACAAAATCCTACAAATTTGTTTACAAAAGATTCAGGTGATGTTTTAACCAAGTCTCATTTTTTAAGTAAGTTACAGATATTTAAATGATGTGTTCTTGCTCACTGCCTGCCAGACATTTTAGGTCATCTGCAAAGCCTGTCTTTGTGGTGGTTCTTCCAATGCTGACTGCTGACATGATCTTCAAATGAGTCAATCAAAGCTATTTTACACTTCCTGAAATTCACATGATTTCTAGTTTAAGTACAGTCTGATTTTGATAGGAATATCTCACATGTCGCCGTCGGTGGCTCCATCTTTCTCGAACTGACTGGCAGTGGCGTCCTGGGTGCCGGCATCGGCAGCATCCTCCCTGGTGCTGGCGTTGGCGTCCTCTGTCTGGACATATATTTTTTTATCAGTAGCATTTATGACTGATAATTAATTTACTTACTTTCAGTTTTTGACAGTTTCAGGAATATTCTATGAATATCTATCAATTCAACTTCTTTTATTTTACAAAAATTAACGAACATGCGTAGTTTGAAAAAATCTGAAAACCGACTGATCTGCTTTGGTACTTTTGGATTCAAATTCTTAACATTTTCATCTCCATTATTATCTCCCACCATTCTATTCCATTTTTTTAGAATCCACCAAAGATAACACAAAATCCTCAAAATTTGTTGACAAAAGATTCACATAATGCTTGATCAAAGTTTCATTTTCTAAATTAGTTACAGACACTTGTACGATGAGTTCTTGCTCACTGCTTGCCAAACATTTAAGGTCATCTGCAATGCCTGTCTTTGCGGCGGGGTGGTTCTTCTAATGTCCACTACTGACATGATCTTCAAGTGAATCAGTCAAAGCTACGTTACACTTACTGAAATCCACTCGATTTTTAGTCGAGTACACTCTGATTTTGATAGGAATATCTCACCTGTTGGTGTCGGTGGCCCCATCTGTCTGGAACCCACTGGCTGCAGTGTCCTGGGTGCTGGCATCGGCAGCGTCCTCCCCGATGCTGGTGTAGACATCCTCTGTCCCCCTAGACATACATTTTTTCGTCAGTAACATTTATGACTGAAGCAATTTCAATAGTTAAACGCTCTTACTTTCAGTTTTTGACAGTTTTAAGGAGAAAAGAGCCAAAAATGACACCTATAATCACCTAACATTTCAACTTCTTTTATTTTACCAAAATAAATATGCGTAGTTTGAAAAAATCTGAAAACTGATGAACTGCTTTGATTGTTTGGGATTTAAATTCCTAACATTTTCATCTACATTGTGATCTCCCACCATTCTCTTCCATTTTTAGAATCCACAAAAGATAACACAAAATCCTACAAATTTGTTTACAAAAGATTCAGGTGATGTTTTAACCAAGTCTCATTTTTTAAGTAAGTTACAGATATTTAAATGATGTGTTCTTGCTCACTGCCTGCCAGACATTTTAGGTCATCTGCAAAGCCTGTCTTTGTGGTGGTTCTTCCAATGCTGACTGCTGACATGATCTTCAAATGAGTCAATCAAAGCTATTTTACACTTCCTGAAATTCACATGATTTCTAGTTTAAGTACAGTCTGATTTTGATAGGAATATCTCACATGTCGCCGTCGGTGGCTCCATCTTTCTCGAACTGACTGGCAGTGGCGTCCTGGGCGCCGGCATCGGCAGCATCCTCCCTGGTGCTGGCGTTGGCGTCCTCTGTCTGGACATATATTTTTTTATCAGTAGCATTTATGACTGATAATTAATTTACTTACTTTCAGTTTTTGACAGTTTCAGGAATATTCTATGAATATCTATCAATTCAACTTCTTTTATTTTACAAAAATTAACGAACATGCGTAGTTTGAAAAAATCTGAAAACCGACTGATCTGCTTTGGTACTTTTGGATTCAAATTCTTAACATTTTCATCTCCATTATTATCTCCCACCATTCTATTCCATTTTTTTAGAATCCACCAAAGATAACACAAAATCCTCAAAATTTGTTGACAAAAGATTCACATAATGCTTGATCAAAGTTTCATTTTCTAAATTAGTTACAGACACTTGTACGATGAGTTCTTGCTCACTGCTTGCCAAACATTTAAGGTCATCTGCAATGCCTGTCTTTGCGGCGGGGTGGTTCTTCTAATGTCCACTACTGACATGATCTTCAAGTGAATCAGTCAAAGCTACGTTACACTTACTGAAATCCACTCGATTTTTAGTCGAGTACACTCTGATTTTGATAGGAATATCTCACCTGTTGGTGTCGGTGGCCCCATCTGTCTGGAACCCACTGGCTGCAGTGTCCTGGGTGCTGGCATCGGCAGCGTCCTCCCCGATGCTGGTGTAGACATCCTCTGTCCCCCTAGACATACATTTTTTCGTCAGTAACATTTATGACTGAAGCAATTTCAATAGTTAAACGCTCTTACTTTCAGTTTTTGACAGTTTTAAGGAGAAAAGAGCCAAAAATGACACCTATAATCACCTAACATTTCAACTTCTTTTATTTTACCAAAATAAATATGCGTAGTTTGAAAAAATCTGAAAACTGATGAACTGCTTTGATTGTTTGGGATTTAAATTCCTAACATTTTCATCTACATTGTGATCTCCCACCATTCTCTTCCATTTTTAGAATCCACAAAAGATAACACAAAATCCTACAAATTTGTTTACAAAAGATTCAGGTGATGTTTTAACCAAGTCTCATTTTTTAAGTAAGTTACAGATATTTAAATGATGTGTTCTTGCTCACTGCCTGCCAGACATTTTAGGTCATCTGCAAAGCCTGTCTTTGTGGTGGTTCTTCCAATGCTGACTGCTGACATGATCTTCAAATGAGTCAATCAAAGCTATTTTACACTTCCTGAAATTCACATGATTTCTAGTTTAAGTACAGTCTGATTTTGATTGGAATATCTCACATGTCGCCGTCGGTGGCTCCATCTTTCTCGAACTGACTGGCAGTGGCGTCCTGGGCGCCGGCATCGGCAGCATCCTCCCTGGTGCTGGCGTTGGCGTCCTCTGTCTGGACATATATTTTTTTATCAGTAGCATTTATGACTGATAATTAATTTACTTACTTTCAGTTTTTGACAGTTTCAGGAATATTCTATGAATATCTATCAATTCAACTTCTTTTATTTTACAAAAATTAACGAACATGCGTAGTTTGAAAAAATCTGAAAACCGACTGATCTGCTTTGGTACTTTTGGATTCAAATTCTTAACATTTTCATCTCCATTATTATCTCCCACCATTCTATTCCATTTTTTTAGAATCCACCAAAGATAACACAAAATCCTCAAAATTTGTTGACAAAAGATTCACATAATGCTTGATCAAAGTTTCATTTTCTAAATTAGTTACAGACACTTGTACGATGAGTTCTTGCTCACTGCTTGCCAAACATTTAAGGTCATCTGCAATGCCTGTCTTTGCGGCGGGGTGGTTCTTCTAATGTCCACTACTGACATGATCTTCAAGTGAATCAGTCAAAGCTACGTTACACTTACTGAAATCCACTCGATTTTTAGTCGAGTACACTCTGATTTTGATAGGAATATCTCACCTGTTGGTGTCGGTGGCCCCATCTGTCTGGAACCCACTGGCTGCAGTGTCCTGGGTGCTGGCATCGGCAGCGTCCTCCCCGATGCTGGTGTAGACATCCTCTGTCCCCCTAGACATACATTTTTTCGTCAGTAACATTTATGACTGAAGCAATTTCAATAGTTAAACGCTCTTACTTTCAGTTTTTGACAGTTTTAAGGAGAAAAGAGCCAAAAATGACACCTATAATCACCTAACATTTCAACTTCTTTTATTTTACCAAAATAAATATGCGTAGTTTGAAAAAATCTGAAAACTGATGAACTGCTTTGATTGTTTGGGATTTAAATTCCTAACATTTTCATCTACATTGTGATCTCCCACCATTCTCTTCCATTTTTAGAATCCACAAAAGATAACACAAAATCCTACAAATTTGTTTACAAAAGATTCAGGTGATGTTTTAACCAAGTCTCATTTTTTAAGTAAGTTACAGATATTTAAATGATGTGTTCTTGCTCACTGCCTGCCAGACATTTTAGGTCATCTGCAAAGCCTGTCTTTGTGGTGGTTCTTCCAATGCTGACTGCTGACATGATCTTCAAATGAGTCAATCAAAGCTATTTTACACTTCCTGAAATTCACATGATTTCTAGTTTAAGTACAGTCTGATTTTGATAGGAATATCTCACATGTCGCCGTCGGTGGCTCCATCTTTCTCGAACTGACTGGCAGTGGCGTCCTGGGTGCCGGCATCGGCAGCATCCTCCCTGGTGCTGGCGTTGGCGTCCTCTGTCTGGACATATATTTTTTCATCAGTAACATTTATGACTGATAATTAATTTACTTACTTTCAGTTTTTGACAGTTTCAGGAATATTCTATGAATATCTATCAATTCAACTTCTTTTATTTTACAAAAATTAACGAACATGCGTAGTTTGAAAAAATCTGAAAACCGACTGATCTGCTTTGGTACTTTTGGATTCAAATTCTTAACATTTTCATCTCCATTATTATCTCCCACCATTCTATTCCATTTTTTTTAGAATCCACCAAAGATAACACAAAATCCTCAAAATTTGTTGACAAAAGATTCACATAATGCTTGATCAAAGTTTCATTTTCTAAATTAGCTACAGACACTTGTACGATGAGTTCTTGCTCACTGCTTGCCAAACATTTAAGGTCATCTGCAATGCCTGTCTTTGCGGCGGGGTGGTTCTTCTAATGTCCACTACTGACAT
Source organism: Babylonia areolata (assembly GCF_041734735.1). Lineage (NCBI taxonomy): Eukaryota > Metazoa > Mollusca > Gastropoda > Neogastropoda > Buccinidae > Babylonia > Babylonia areolata. The sequence continues at coordinate 19,635,201 of NC_134904.1, read as the reverse complement.
GATCTTCAAGTGAATCAGTCAAAGCTACGTTACACTTACTGAAATCCACTCGATTTTTAGTCGAGTACACTCTGATTTTGATAGGAATATCTCACCTGTTGGTGTCGGTGGCCCCATCTGTCTGGAACCCACTGGCTGCAGTGTCCTGGGTGCTGGCATCGGCAGCGTCCTCCCCGATGCTGGTGTAGACATCCTCTGTCCCCCTAGACATACATTTTTTCGTCAGTAACATTTATGACTGAAGCAATTTCAATAGTTAAACGCTCTTACTTTCAGTTTTTGACAGTTTTAAGGAGAAAAGAGCCAAAAATGACACCTATAATCACCTAACATTTCAACTTCTTTTATTTTACCAAAATAAATATGCGTAGTTTGAAAAAATCTGAAAACTGATGACCTGCTTTGATTGTTTGGGATTTAAATTCCTAACATTTTCATCTACATTGTGATCTCCCACCATTCTCTTCCATTTTTAGAATCCACAAAAGATAACACAAAATCCTACAAATTTGTTTACAAAAGATTCAGGTGATGTTTTAACCAAGTCTCATTTTTTAAGTAAGTTACAGATATTTAAATGATGTGTTCTTGCTCACTGCCTGCCAGACATTTTAGGTCATCTGCAAAGCCTGTCTTTGTGGTGGTTCTTCCAATGCTGACTGCTGACATGATCTTCAAATGAGTCAATCAAAGCTATTTTACACTTCCTGAAATTCACATGATTTCTAGTTTAAGTACAGTCTGATTTTGATAGGAATATCTCACATGTCGCCGTCGGTGGCTCCATCTTTCTCGAACTGACTGGCAGTGGCGTCCTGGGTGCCGGCATCGGCAGCATCCTCCCTGGTGCTGGCGTTGGCGTCCTCTGTCTGGACATATATTTTTTTATCAGTAGCATTTATGACTGATAATTAATTTACTTACTTTCAGTTTTTGACAGTTTCAGGAATATTCTATGAATATCTATCAATTCAACTTCTTTTATTTTACAAAAATTAACGAACATGCGTAGTTTACAAAAATCTGAAAACCGACTGATCTGCTTTGGTACTTTTGGATTCAAATTCTTAACATTTTCATCTCCATTATTATCTCCCACCATTCTATTCCATTTTTTTAGAATCCACCAAAGATAACACAAAATCCTCAAAATTTGTTGACAAAAGATTCACATAATGCTTGATCAAAGTTTCATTTTCTAAATTAGTTACAGACACTTGTACGATGAGTTCTTGCTCACTGCTTGCCAAACATTTAAGGTCATCTGCAATGCCTGTCTTTGCGGCGGGATGGTTCTTCTAATGTCCACTACTGACATGATCTTCAAGCGAATCAGTCAAAGCTAGGTTACACTTACTGAAATCCACTCGATTTTTAGTCGAGTACACTCTGATTTTGATAGGAATATCTCACCTGTTGGTGTCGGTGGCCCCATCTGTCTGGAACCCACTGGCTGCGCTGTCCTGGGTGCTGGCATCGGCAGCGTCCTCCCCGATGCTGGTGTAGACATCCTCTGTCCCCCTAGACATACATTTTTTCGTCAGTCACATTTATGACTGAAACAATTTCAATAGTTAAACGCTCTTGCTTTCAGTTTTTGACAGTTTTAAGGAGAAAAGAGCCAAAAATGACACCTGTAATTACCTAACAATTCAACTTCTTTCAGCAATCCAAAGGGTTATTTACTGTGGCAGTGAAGGGGTTAAGTACAGTCTGATTTTGATAGGAGTGCCTTACCTGTTGGCGTCAAGTCTGTCTTATCTGTCTTTACATCTAGTCAAGGCACAAGACCTGATTTTGAGAGCAGTCCCTCACCCTAAAGTAGTGGTGGCCCCATGTTCCTGGATCCTGCTGGCGGTGTCCTGCTCAGCCCCGGTGTTTCTCAAGTCGTAGCGCTGTCCTCAGTGGGCTGCCTGAAAACTAGGAAACTCCGGGCATTTGCGCCGCACTTATTTGTTCTTCACAATCCACACACACACACACACACACACACACACACACACACACACGGCTGTGCAGTGTGTTAGGGTTAGAGGGTTAGTCTCAACACTATGCTGAACTCGGTGCACGCTTCCACTCAGGTGCACCATCCAGGGAGAGACAGACAGACAAATGGACGGACACACACACACGGACAGACAAGACAGACAGAGAGAGAATGGAGAGATAAGGGGGGAAGGGCTAACTTAGCTTTTTCAGAGGCCTCATGAAGTCCCTTGTTCATGTCACAGATCCCTGATAACATGACCACATACAAATGGTCAAATACATTTAAGACTGTCAAAGTATTTAAACATGAATGGTGTCAGGGCTTTCTGGGATCTTGGGAAAGGGAGAGGGTTTGGTTTTTTTTCAAGCAAAAATATATCAAATAAAGCCAATGGTTGAGTTTACAAAACAATAGTTATGCTGAAACATTATTGGTATATAATGCTGCATATTGGATCATTTTGACAGCTAATGCAACATTTTTATAAATGTCTTCTAGTAACAGTTGGCATGTATCACTGCATCTGCTAGCGTTCATTATTAACATTTCCTAATATATTTGTTTTCTCTAGAGACATCATTCACTTTTGATTTTCATCCGACAAAGGTTGCAACCATCACTAAATTGCAAATGTCTCCATCACAACAGTTGCATTCCATGGCGAACTGGTCACTAACATAGCTCAGTAAGGAGTTCACAGGTCCGTATCACTGTCCTTAGCACCCATTTCTGTATTTGGCGACTTATTTCTTGCTGTTCATCATCAGGAAGTGCCATGGCAGAATCAGGACATTTCCTTCTGATTCAGCGTTTTAAGAATGTAAGCATGCATGTTGTTTCATTTTTTTTAAATGAATTACAGACACTTGTATCACGAGTTCCTGTTGGCTACCTGCCAGAAATTTAATGTCATCTGCAAAGCCTACGTTTGTGCTAGTTCTTCCCATGCGGACTACTGATATAATCTTCAAGTGAGTCAGTCAAAGCTATGTTACACTTCCTGAAATCCACATCATTTCTGGTTTAAAGTATAGTCTCATTTAGATAGTAATGCCTCACCTGTCGGCGTCAGAGGCTCCATCTGTCTCGAACCCACTGGCAGCGGCGGTGTCGTGTCGACGACCTCTGTCCCTCTGGACATATTTTTTCATCAGTAACATTTATGACACATACTTCATTTCAATAGTTAAACCCACTTAATTTCGTTTTTGACAGTTTCAAGGAAAAACCTGCCAAAAATTATACCTATCAATATTACTTCACAATTTAATTCCTTTTATTTTGCCAAGATAAATATCCATTGGTTGAAAAAAATCTTACATAAAAATTCTTAACATTTTCAACTATACTGTAATCTCCCACCATTCTATTCCATATATAGAATCTGCCAAAGTTGGGTCAAAATCCTCAAATTTTGTTTACAAAAGATTCAGGTCATGCTTTATCCCAGTTTCATTTTCTAAATTAGTTACACACACTTGTACGATGAGTTCTTGCTCACTGCCTGCCAGACATTTAAGGTCATCTGCAAAGTCTGTGTTTGTGGTGGTTCTTCTTCCAATGCTGACTGCTCGTGAGTCACTGGAGTCAGTCAGACAAAGCTGTGTTACACTTACTGAAATCCACATTATTTTTAGTCAAAGTACAGTCCGATTTTGATAGGAATATCTCACCTGTCGGTGTCGGTGGCCCCATCTGTCTGGAACCCACTGGCTGCGGTGTCCTGGGTGCTGGCATCGGCAGCGTCCTCCCTGATGCTGGTGTAGGCGTCCTCTGTCCCCCTAGACATACATTTTTTCGTCAGTAACATTTATGACTAATAAAAAATTTCAATTGTTAAACGCTCTTACTTTCAGTTTTTGACAATTTTAAGGAGAAAAGACCCAAAAATGACACCTATAATCACCTAACATTTCAACTTCTCTTTTATTTTACCAAAATAAATATGCGTAGTTTGATAAAATCTGAAAACTGACGAACTGCTTTGATTCTTTAGGATTTAAATTCCTAACATTTTCATCTACATTGTGATCTCCCACCATTCTCTTCCTTTTTTAGAATCCACAAAAGATAACACAAAATCCTACAAATTTGTTTACAAAAGATTCAGGTGATGTTTTAACAAAGTTTCATCTTTTAAGTAATTTACAGATATTTCAATGATGTGTTCTTGCTCACTGCGTGCCAGACATTTTAGGTCATCTGCAAAGCCTGTCTTTGTGGTGGTTCTTCCAGTGCTGACTGCTGACATGATCTTCAAATGAGTCAATCAAAGCCATTTTACACTTCCTGAAATCCACATGATTTCTAGTTAAGTACAGTCTGACTTTGATAGGAATATCTCACATGTCGCCGTCGGTGGCTCCATCTTTCTTGAACTGACTGGCAGTGGCGTCCTGGGTGCCGGCATCGGCAGCATCCTCCCTGGTGCTGGCATTGGCGTCCTCTGTCTGGACATATATTTTTTCATCAGTAACATTTATGACTGATAATTAATTTACTTACTTTCAGTTTTGGACAGTTTCAGGAATATTCTATGAATATCTATCAATTCAACTTTTATTTTACAAAAATTAATGAACAAGCGTAGTTGAAAAAATCTGAAAACCGACTGATCTGCTTTGGTACTTTTGGATTCAAATTCTTAACATTTTTATCTCCATTATTATCTCCCACCATTCTATTCCATTTTTTAGAATCCACCAAAGATAACACAAAATCCTCAAAATTTGTTGACAAAAGATTCACATAATGCTTGATCAAAGTTTCATTTTCTAAATTAGTTACAGACACTTGTACGATGAGTTCTTGCTCACTGCTTGCCAAACATTTAAGGTCATCTGCAAAGCCTGTCTTTGCGGCGGTGGTTCTTCTAATGCCCACTGCTGACATGATCTTCAAGTGAATCAGTCAAAGCTAGGTTACACTTACTGAAATCCACTCGATTTTTAGTCGAGTACACTCTGATTTTGATAGTTATACCTCACCTGTTGGTGTCGGTGGCCCCATCTGTCAGGAACCCACTGGAAGCGGCGTCCTGGGCGCTGGCATAAGCAGCGTCTTCCCTGATGCCGATGTAGGCATCCTCTGTCCCCCTAAACATATATTGTTTCGTCAGTAACATTTATGAGTGATAATTTTAATACTTAAACGCACTTACTTTCAGTTTTTGACAGTTTTAAGGAAAAAAGAGCCAAAAATGACACCCACAATTATCTAACAATTCAACTCCTTTTATTTTACCAAAATAAATATGTGTAGTTTGAAAAAATCTGAATACTGATTAATCTGCTTTGATTCTTTTGGATTTAAATCCTAACATTTTCATCAACATTGTAATCTCCCACCATTCTATTCCATTTTATAGAATCCACCAAAGTTGTCAAAAAATCCTGAAAAAAAATTGTTCACAAAATATTCAGGTCATGCTTTATCCAAATTTCATTTTCTAAATTAGTTAACACACACTTGTATGATGAGTTCTTGCTCACTGCCTGCCAGACATTTAAGGTCATCTGCAAAGCCAGTGTTTGTGGTGGTGGTTCTTCCAATGCTAACTGCTGACATGATCTTCAAGTGAGTCAGCCAAAGCTATGTTACACTTCCAGAAATCCACATGATTTCTAGTTTTAAGTACAGTCTGATTTTGACAGGAATATCTCACCTGCCAGCGTCGGTGGCTCCATCTGTCTGGAACCCACGAGCAGCGGTAACGTCCTCCCCAGTGCTGGCGTTGGCACCCTCTGTCCCCCTGGACATATATTTTTTTGTCATTGACACTTATGATAGATACTTATTTTAATAGTAACACAATTTCACTTTTGACAGTTTCAACAAAAAAAAAGTGATCCCTATAAATTTTTAACAATGCAACTCCTTTTACTTTGCCAAGATAAACAATTATTCACAATTTGAAAAAATCTAAAAATTGACTGATCTGCTTTGGTGTTTTTTGGATCTAAATTGTTAATTTCATCTGCATTGTTGTCTCTCACCATTCTATTCCACTTTTTACAATCCAAGGTGTCACAAATTCCTGAAAATTTGTTTACAAAAGATTTAGATCGTTTTATCCCAGTTTCATTTTCTTAAAGTTACAGGCATCTATGTAATGAGTTCCTGCTCACTGCCTGCCACACATTTACTGTCATCTGCAAAGCCAAAGCCTAATATGATTTCTATTCAGTGAATATATTTTGCCCTGGCCAAGTCCTTCCGTGCGTACAAATACCAGTAGGGTTGTTTCATGGGCTACCATGCCATGTTTGTGCACTGGCACTACCTGCAACATACATATTTTCATTCCGAGTTTGTAAATGTGCAAAGAAAGCCAGTATTTCCTGTACTTGTATGATTTTATGTTGTGTAATATGTGTTTATGATCTGAAAGTGAGTGGGGTTTTTTAAATATCATGTGTATCAGTGGGAGGTAGACTAAAAAAAATCTTGGTAAAAGTCGACTTACTTGGGATAAAAGAGGCGACGTATCGAGCCACAAGCTCTTCTTCAGGCAAATGAAATGAGTGAGTGACAGACAGAAAGGTACAGACAGAGAGGGAGAGAGAATAAAGTTCAGGAAAGGAAAGTGATAAGAAGTCACAGGAAAGGACACAAAGCAGGGTGAGTAGAACTGTCAGTGTGAATGTATGAGGGAAAGAAAGGGTTCTGAAAGGGAAGGGTGAGGGAAGATGGGCAGGGGGTGAGAGGGCAGGAGTGGGGAAAGGGGGTGGAAGAGACTGTTAGTGTTAGGGACATATTAACAAGGAAGTAAAATAATAAGTGAAAAAAATATATATAAAATAAAATAAAATAAAAATAAAAATAAATAAATAAATAAAATATATATATATATTTTTTTTAAATAAAATAAAATAAAGAATAATAAAAATAATAATAATTAAATAAATAAATAGATAAAAGAATTAATATATATATATATATATATATATATACACACACACATATGCATACATACATGGACATATACACACACACATATATATATATATATATAATTGAAAAAATAAAAATAGAAATAAATAAATCAATCAATAAAAAATTATAAATAGATAAATAAATATAAACAAAAGTAAATAATTAAATTAAAACAACAGCAAAACAACAACAACCACACACACACACACACACACACACACACACACACACACAAAACCAAACACACACACACACACACACACAAACACACACATACACAGAGGAAAACAAAACAAACCACACACACACACACACAGAGGAATATATAAATAGATAAATACAATAAAATACAATAAAATAATAAAGTATATATACAAAAAACGGGATGAGTGGTGGTGGATAAATAGAGGAAAAGAGAAAGAGGGCAAGGATCAGAAAGGGGTTAGAGAATGTCTGGAAGACCGCTGCCATCACTCTTTGGTGTTGTGTCCAGCTGGGGCGAGGGTACCAAGGCGGGCAATCACAGTGGACTCCATGAAGCGCAGGTACAGGCCAGTGGACTGGTTCTGCCAGACAGCAGCGATCCTCGCATGGGCAAAACTGTGAAGGGGGCTGTTGAAATGAGTGCCCACTGGGTCACCATAGCCAAGGCACATGGAGCGCAGGTGTTCAGTGAAGCGCTCGTTCAGGCTGCGGTAGGTTTCACCAGTGTACTTTTTGGCACAAAGGGTGCAAGTGAGGATATACACTAGGTTCTCGGACTGGCAGTCGAAGTGCGCCCTGACTGTGAATTTCCCAGTGGGACCCGTGAGGGTGGTGGAAGTATCCACGAAAGGGCATGTTTTGCACCCCTTCCGGCCACAGGGACTGGTACCAGGAGGGAGAGGGGGCCCAGATCTACAAACAGCAGCTCGCACCAAGTGGTCCCTTAGGTTGGTGTCTCTCTTGAAGGCAATGAGGGGTGGGCGGGGAAATATCTCACTCAAGCGGGTGTCAGACTTAAGAAGGTGGAAATTGTTGAGAAGGATGCTGCGTACAGGGAGGTTGTGGGGGTGAAAGGTCAGGACAGCTGCAATACGCTAATCCTTTTCTGTGTGTTCTCGGGGCATCAGTGCCTGGGAACGGGGGATGGCACGGGCCTTATCAAGGCCTCTCTGGATCAAGGCCTCAGGGTACTGTCTGGCTAGAAAAAAGCCAACCATCCTCTCAGCCTGATGTTCAAAATCCAGCTCATCACGACAGATGCGTCTGAGCCGAAGGAACTGGGAGAAGGGAATGCTGTTTTTGCAGGCCTGGAGGTGACTGGAGGAGTACAAGAGGTACGAATGTGAGTCGGTCTCCTTATAGAAGACACTTGTGGTCAGAAAATTGCAGGTGGGTTGGATGGTGACAAGGATGTCCAAGAACGGGACGGAGGAGCTGGAGATGGTGTGGGTAAATTTTAAGGCAGGGTGAAAGTTTGACATGAAGTCGATGAAGGCCTGAAGGGAATCTACGGGGCTGGTGGCCATGCCAAGGCAGTCATCGATGAAGCGCTTGTAGAAGGCTGGTCTGACACCTTTGTACTGTCTGAAGGCCTGCTCCTCAATGAAGCCCACAAACAAACAGGCAAAGCTGGGACCCATTTTAGTGCCCATGGCAACGCCGCTCTGCTGCTGGAAGTGGTCCTGGTCGAAAGAGAAGGAGTTGAGGGTCAGAACAAGTTCAGTCAAATGCAGGATGGTAGGAAAATGGAGGCGGAGAGAGCTCTTGGGTAGAAAGTGTTTGACACCCAGCGTGCCTTCCTGATGGGGGATGTTTGTGTAAAGAGACACAATGTCCATGGTAAACACATGCCTCTCAGTGCAGTCAGCAGGGAAGGAGAAGTCGTTCAGGAGGTTCAGGGTGTGATTGGTGTCCTTCACGTAGGTAGGTAAGGCAGCCACCAATGGCTGGAACACGGAGTCGAGGAAAGCGGAAATAAGGGCAGTGGGGCAAGCACAGGCCGAAACGATAGGTCGTCCAGGATTGTTGACCTTGTGTATTTTGGGGAGGAGGTAAAGGAGGGACTCACGAGGCTCCTTCATGATAGCATGGTAGGCTTCAAACGGAAGATGACTGTTAACTGCGGTCTTGATGGTCTTACGGATGAGCGCATTGTCAGCCTTGGTGGTGTCTCTGGCGATAGGGCCGTAGAAGGTGGTGTTGGACAGCTGAGACCTGGCTTCTTGGAGGTAGAGGTCTCTTCGCCACACGACCACTGCACCACCCTTGTCAGCAGGTTTGATGACGATGTCTCTTCTGTCCTTCAGCTCTTGCAGGGCTTTCTCCTCACCAGGGGTCAAGTTGGATCGTCGTAGAGGCTTAGGCTGCAGCTGGTTGATCTGCATCATGCAAGTGTCAATATAAAAATCCAAGGCAGGAAAGGCACCTGGTTTAGGGGTCCAAGAGCTAGGGGGTCTAGAAAAGAGACTGGCGATGTCTGTATCCTCTGTCGATGGAGGAGCTTGCAGAGAGGCCTGGGCAAAATGGGCAGCCAGGCGCAGCCACCTGAAGAAGCGCTGGCACAGGAATAGGGTGCAGGCCCGGTTGGTAGTGGGCTTGAGTGGCACGAACTTCAGGCCCCTGGCCAACACTTTACGCTGGTCTTCAGGTAACTCCAGATCAGCTGGGATGGTCACTACCAAGTGGGGATCAAAAGAGGGAGGGGCACTGTTGGAGGTGAACATAGGGTTAGGGAGCAAAGCCTCAAATTTCTTCTTTTTGGTGGCTGACATGGAGGTGTACAGCTGTTGGTTGGCGATACGAGTGGTGCGGATTATAAATTTAGAGGTGGAAGGTTCTAAAAGGTTGAAAAGTTGACGCCGTAAATGCTGGATCCTTCGGGTGATGAGGACAGAACGATGAGTATACGTTAAAATTGTCTGTTCCATGAGTCGAAGGCCAGTGGAGCGAAGGAGACGGTGGGTGGCAGAAACAAGGCCAGGGTGGCCAGAAGGGGGACTGAACTTCAACTGAAAACCTTTGGGCAGGAGGTGTCTTCTGTGACACTGCTGCATAAAATGGATGTGATTAGTTAGTCTAGTCTTATCAAGGGTGCTGCGCAGGTAGAGGACACCAAGGGACTGGGGGATGGAGGGCAGGGTCCGAAGCTGGGCCAAAGCAGCGCCAAAGCAGGCAGAATCCACAGGCATGTTGGGCACAAGGTAAAAGTTGAGATAAAAGCACAGTAAAATAAAATAAAATGAAATGGGGTAGAGTAAAACCGAGTCGCAGAGTAAACCAGGGTCGCAGTCCGATGATAAAATGCTTTGTAGGCAATAAAAGGGTTGTGACTGCACGGTGTCGACGTAAAACAGTGGGAGGTAGACTAAAAAAAATCTTGGTAAAAGTCGACTTACTTGGGATAAAAGAGGCGACGTATGGAGCCACAAGCTCTTCTTCAGGCAAATGAAATGAGTGAGTGACAGACAGAAAGGTACAGACAGAGAGGGAGAGAGAATAAAGTTCAGGAAAGGAAAGTGATGAGAAGTCACAGGAAAGGACACAAAGCAGGGTGAGTAGAACTGTCAGTGTGAATGTATGAGGGAAAGAAAGGATTCTGAAAGGGAAGGGTGAGGGAAGATGGGCAGGGGGTGAGAGGGCAGGAGTGGGGGAAGGCGGTGGAAGAGACTGTTAGTGTTAGGGACATATAAACAAGGAAGTAAAATAATAAGTGAAAAAAATATATATAAAATAAAATAAAATAAATAAAAATAAAAAAAATAAAAAAAAAAAAAAAAAAAAAAAAAAATATATATATATTTTTTAAAAATATATAAAATAAATAATAATAAAAAAAATAATAACAATTAAATAAATAAATAGATAAAAGAATTTTTTTAAATACATATATATATATATATATACATATATATATATATATACACATATCCATACATACATGGACATATACACACACACATATATATATATATAATTGAAAAAATAAAAATAGAAATCAATAAATAAATAAAAAATGATAAATAGATAAATAGATATAAACAATAGTAAATAAATAAATTAAAACAACAGCAAAACAACAACAACAACCACACACACATACATACACACACACAAAAAAAAAAACAAAAAAAACAACAACACACACACAAAAAACCCCAAAACAAAACAAAAAAAACAAAAACACACACACACGCACGCACAAACACACACATACACAGAGGAAAACAAAACAAACCACACACACACACACACACACAGAGGAATATATAAATAGATAAATACAATAAAATACAATAAAATAATAAAGTATATATACAAAAAACGGGATGAGTGGTGGTGGATAAATAGAGGAAAAGAGAAAGAGGGCAAGGATCAGAAAGGGGTTAGAGAATGCCTGGAAGACCGCTGCCATCACTCTTTGGTGTTGAGTCCAGCTGGGGCGAGGGTACCAAGGCGGGCAATCACAGTGGACTCCATGAAGCGCCGGTACAGGCCAGTGGACTGGTTCTGCCAGACAGCAGCGATCCTCGCATGGGCAAAACTGTGAAGGGGGCTGTTGAAATGGGTGCCCACTGGGTCACAATAGCAAAGGCGCATGGAGCGCAGGTGTTCAGTGAAGCGCTCGTTCAGGCTGCGGTAGGTTTCACCAGTGTACTTTTTGGCACAAAGGGTGCAAGTGAGGATATACACTAGGTTCTCGGACTGGCAGTCGAAGTGCGCCCTGACTGTGAATTTCCCAGTGGGACCCGTGAGGGTGGTGGAAGTATCCCCGAAAGGGCATGTTTTGCACCCCTTCCGGCCACAGGGACTGGTACCAGGAGGGAGAGGGGGCCCAGATCTACAAACAGCAGCTCACACCAAGTGGTCCCTTAGGTTGGTGTCTCTCTTGAAGGCAATGAGGGGTGGGCGGGGAAATATCTCACTCAAGCGGGTGTCAGACTTAAGAAGGTGGAAATTGTTGAGAAGGATGCTGCGTACAGGGAGGTTGTGGGGGTGAAAGGTCAGGACAGCTGCAATACGCTCATCCTTTTCTGTGTGTTCTCGGGGCATCAGTGCCTGGGAACGGGGGATGGCACGGGCCTTATCAAGGCCTCTCTGGATCAAGGCCTCAGGGTACTGTCTGGCTAGAAAAAAGCCAACCATCCTCTCAGCCTGGTGTTCAAAATCCAGCTCATCACAACAGATGCATCTGAGCCGAAGGAACTGGGAGAAGGGAATGCTGTTTTTGCAGGCCTGGGGGTGACTGGAGGAGTACAAGAGGTACGAATGTGAGTCGGTCTCCTTATAGAAGACACTTGTGGTCAGAAAATTGCAGGTGGGTTGGATGGTGACAAGGATGTCCAAGAACGGGACGGAGGAGCTGGAGATGGTGTGGGTAAATTTTAAGGCAGGGTGAAAGTTTGACATGAAGTCGATGAAGGCCTGGAGGGAATCTACGGGGCTGGTGGCTATGCCAAGGCAGTCATCGATGAAGCGCTTGTAGAAGGCTGGTCTGACACCTTTGTACTGTCTGAAGGCCTGCTCCTCAATGAAGCCCACAAACAAACAGGCAAAGCTGGGACCCATTTTAGTGCCCATGGCAACGCCGCTCTGCTGCTGGAAGTGGTCCTGGTCGAAAGAGAAGGAGTTGAGGGTCAGGACAAGTTCAGTCAAACGCAGGATGGTAGGAAAATGGAGGCGGAGAGAGCTCTTGGGTAGAAAGTGTTTGACAGTCAGCATGCCTTCCTGATGGGGGATGTTTGTGTAAAGAGACACAATGTCCATGGTAAACACATGCCTCTCAGTGCAGTCAGCAGGGAAGGAGAAGTCGTTCAGGAGGTTCAGGGTGTGATTGGTGTCCTTCACGCAGGTAGGTAAGGCAGCCACCAATGGCTGGAACACGGAGTCGAGGAAAGCGGAAATAAGGGCAGTGGGGCAAGCACAGGCCGAAACGATAGGTCGTCCAGGATTGTTGACCTTGTGTATTTTGGGGAGGAGGAGGGACTCACGAGGCTCCTTCATGATAGCATGGTAGGCTTCAAACGGAAGATGACTGTTATCAACTGCGGTCTTGATGGTCTTTCGGATGAGCGCATTGTCAGCCTTGGTGGTGTCTCTGGCGATAGGGCCGTAGAAGGTGGTGTTGGACAGCTGAGACCTGGCTTCTTGGAGGTAGAGGTCTCTTCGCCACACGACCACTGCACCACCCTTGTCAGCAGGTTTGATGACGATGTCTCTTCTGTCCTTCAGCTCTTGCAGGGCTTTCTCCTCACCAGGGGTCAAGTTGGATCGTCGTAGAGGCTTAGGCTGCAGCTGGTTGATCTGCATCATGCAAGTGTCAATATAAAAATCCAAGGCAGGAAAGGCACCTGGTTTAGGGGTCCAAGAGCGAGGGGGTCTAGAAAAGAGACTGGCGATGTCTGTATCCTCTGTCGATGGAGGAGCTGGCAGAGAGGCCTGGGCAAAATGGGCAGCCAGGCGCAGCCTCCTGAAGAAGCGCTGGCACAGGAATAGGGTGCAGGCCCGGTTGGTAGTGGGCTTGAGTGGCACGAACTTCAGGCCCCTGGCCAACACTTTACGCTGGTCTTCAGGTAACTCCAGATCAGCTGGGATGGTCACTACCAAGTGGGGATCAAAAGAGGGAGGGACACTGTTGGAGGTGAACATAGGGTTAGGGAGCAAAGCCTCAAATTTCTTCTTTTTGGTGGCTGACATGGAGGTGTACAGCTGTTGGTTGGCGATACGAGTGGTGCGGATTATAAATTTAGAGGTGGAAGGTTCTAAAAGGTTGAAAAGTTGACGCCGTAAATGCTGGATCCTTCGGGTGATGAGGACAGAACGATGAGTATACGTTAAAATTGTCTGTTCCATGAGTCGAAGGCCAGTGGAGCGAAGGAGACGGTGGGTGGCAGAAACAAGGCCAGGGTGGCCAGAAGGGGGACTGAACTTCAACTGAAAACCTTTGGGCAGGAGGTGTCTTCTGTGACACTGCTGCATAAAATGGATGTGATTAGTTAGTCTAGTCTTATCAAGGGTGCTGCGCAGGTAGAGGACACCAAGGGACTGGGGGATGGAGGGCAGGGTCCGAAGCTGGGCCAAAGCAGCGCCAAAGCAGGCAGAATCCACAGGCATGTTGGGCACAAGGTAAAAGTTAAGATAAAAGCACAGTAAAATAAAATAAAATGAAATGGGGTAGAGTAAAACAGAGTCGAAGAGTAAAACAGGGTCGCAGTCCGATGATAAAATGCTTTGTAGGCAATAGAAGGGTTGTGACTGCACGGTGTCGACGTAAAACATAAAATAAATAAATTAAATAAAAAAAATTAAAAAATTTTAAAAAATTTTTAAAAATATTTAAAAAATATATATATAAAATAAATAATAATAATAATAATTAAATAAATCAATAGATAAAAGAATTAATATATACACACACACACACACACACACACACACACACACACATACATACATGGACATATACACACACACATATATATAATTGAAAAAATAAAAATAGAAATAAATAAATAAATAAAAAATGATAAATAGATAAATAAATATAAACATAAGTAAATAAATAAACAGCAAAACAACAACAACAACCACCACACACACACACACACACACACACACACACACACACACACAAACACAAAAAAACCACACACACACACACACACACACACACACACACACACAAAACACACACACACACGCACAAACACACACATACACAGAGGAAAACAAAACAAACCACACACACACACACACACACACACACACACACACACACACACACACACACAGAGGAATATATAAATAGATAAATACAATAAAATATAATAAAGTATATATACAAAAAACACCATGTCGGTGGTTCCGCGCTCTTTCCGGAATCCACATTGGCTCTCAGGCAAATGACCTTGGTCAAGGTGTGCTGTGAGGCGGTTTAGTAGGATCCTGGCAAGTATCTTGCCTGCGATGGAGAGCAAGGAAATGCCCCGATGGTTATCACAGGCTTGCCGGTTCCCCTTTCGCTTGTACAAGTGAATGATAGATGCATCTTTGAAATCCTGGGGGATCGTCTCTTCTTTCCACATGAGTGAGTACAGCTGATGGAGCTTCTCAGTCAGCACAGTGCCTCCATCCTTGTAGACCTCTGCTGGTATGGAGTCTGAGCCAGGTGCTTTGCCACTGGATAGCAGACGGATTGCTTTCTGGGTCTCAAGAGGTGTTGGTGGATCGTCCAGTGCTTCGTTGATGGGGACTTGTGGGAGACGGTGTATGGCTTCATCATTTATGAAGGAAGGGCGATTTAAGACACTGTTGAAGTGCTCAGCCCAGCGTTCAAGAATTTTCTCCTTCTCGGTGATCAAGGTATTCCCATCTGCACTGAGGAGGGGGGATGATCCTGAGGATGTGGGGCCGTAGACTTCTTTTAAGGCATCATAGAACCTCTTCATATCGTGCCTGTCAGCATATCCCTGGATCTCAGCTTTGTCACTCAGCCACTTATCCTGCATCTGGCGTAACTTTTGCTGAACAGTCCTGCGGATGGCATCGTACGCATCCTTTTTTGATGTGGACTTTGGGTTGTTCAGGTAGGCTTGATGCAGACGGCGTTTCTCATCCAGAAGCTGCTTGATTTCATCAGTTTTCATCAAACCAGTCTTTGTGCTTTCTGGTCATGGGTCCCAGGGTCTCTGAAGCTGTACTATAGATCAGCTCATGCAGGGTCCTCCAGTCAGACTCCACATTCTGGTTGTCCAGAGAGGCGGATTCCAGACGATCTTCCAGCAGCTCAACAAAGGACTGTTTGATGGTGATGTTTTTCAGCTTAGCGATGTTGAGCCGTTTTGGAGCCTTCTGGCCTTGGGGGCGTCTCTTGGGCTGGATTCGAATATTCAGCTTCGAGACTACAAGGCGATGGTCTGTCCAACACTCGGCGCCGCACATGGTCTTTGTTACACGTACATCTTGCCTATCCCTTTTCCTGACGATGACATAATCGATGAGATGCCAATGCTTTGAGCGAGGGTGCATCCATGACGTCCTGTTACGGGTAGGGAGGCAGAAAACTGTGTTGGTTATCAGCAGTTCGTGCTCTGCACAGGTCTGAAGCAAAAGCAATCCATTTGGGTTGCAGTGGCCCACACCGTGCTTTCCGATCACTCCATCCCAGGAGATGTAGTCAGAGCCAACTCTAGCATTGAAGTCCCCAAAAATGATGAGCTTATCTGCTTTAGGGATAGCAGCAATGACAGAGTGAAGGTCCTCGTAGAACTTCGCCTTCACTTCATCCGGGTTGGTCATGGTTGGGGCGTAGGCACTGACAATGGTGAGGTGCTTCTGGCCAGATGTCAGTGGGAGTTTCATGGTCATAAGCCTATCATTGACTCCCTTTGGGATTCCAGCTAGCTTGCTGACAAGTGCTGTTTTTACTGCAAAACCAACACCAGCCTCACGTCGCTCTTCGCTTCCTCGTCCACTCCAGAAGAAGGTGTAACCAGATCCCTGTTCACAGAGCTCGCCTTCGCCTGCAAGCCGAGTCTCACTCAAGGCTGTGATGTCAATGTTGTATCTGGCGAGTTCGGATGCAACTAGTGCCGTTCTCCTTTGGGGTCTGTCCGCGTTATCTCTGTCCAGGAGAGTCCTTATGTTCCAAGCACCAATGGTGAGAGGAACGATCTTTGTTTTTTTCTTTTCATTCTTGTTTCGACCGCTGATGTAGGGTCCCCGCCAGCCGCGGTATGCTGGCCAGGGTGATATGGAGCAGGCAATTTTTAGGGCACCTTTTCTAGCCCCTTCCTCATGCCAGGGAGGTGAGCAGTGCATTCCTAAAGAGGGCTGCTCAGACGCTCAGACGGCTGCCGAGCTCCATCGCTGCTCCTGTCGACGAAGAACGACCCTATGGCCTGAGCCGCCTGCGTGCAGGTCTGCGGATGCGACTGCCAGTGTACCCACACCTGTCGTTTCGTCGCTCACCTGTCGCCACAGGACTTGGGGGTGATGAAATGATGAAGGATGAAAGGTCATTTTGGATGACTGATGACTTGCGCGATGAGTTTGTTTAAAGTGAAGAGGAGTTGCGCAACGTCGACCTCACTCTCTCGTCCGGGTCCACCAATTTCCAGTGGCAAGACTAAGTCGAGACGACTGGAGGATGAGCACGGATGCAGTGGATGACCAAGATATCCTTTCGGTGTCTCATCTTGCTCTCTGCACTCCACAGTGCGTTGCTGTAACCGCCTTCCTCTCCGTTGAACTGATAGGTTTCTTCCGCAGATTCTGCCGGATCCAGACTTCGCATGCATGGGTAGACACACCCCGGGGGCCAACTGCGTGTGGCATGCACACAGCACAGTGGAGCTAGATGGCCGTCGGAGGCTCTCATGAGCCAACGCCCTTTTATGGATCTCCATAAGGGTGTCTAGCCACCCGCCTCACCAGTCCCGGAAGGGAGCGGTGGGAGTGCCGGTTTAGTCGCCGGCAACCCGACCCTGAACAGGTTGTACTGGATTACAGGTTACCAGTAGCAGATCTAATGACCTGACCTGACCTAGGTTAGAGGGTTAGGGTTAAGCTCAACATCATGCTCAACTCAGTGTGCACACCCACTCAAGGCAACCATCCTCAGGGAGGGACAGAGATGGACGGACACACACACACACACACATACACGGACAGACAGACAAGACAGACAGAATGGAGAGAAAGGAAGGGGGGGCGGGGGGGTTGACTTAGCTTTTTCAGAGGCCTCATGAAGTCCCTTGTTCGCGTCCTTGATCCCTAATAACATGACCACATACAAATGGTCAGATACATTTAAGACAGTCAGTCAAAGTATTTAAAAATGAATAGTGTCAGGGCTTTCTGGGATCTTGGGAAAGGGAGAGGGGTGTTTTATTCAAGCAAAAATATATCAAGTAAAGTCGATGGTTGGGTTTACAAAACAATAGTTATGCTAAAACATTATTGGTACATAGTGCTGCATATTGGATTATTTTGACAACTAGTGCATCATTTTTTATAAATTTCTAGTAACAGTTGTCATGTATCATTGCATCTGTTAGCTTTCATTATTGACATTTTCTAATATATTTCTTTGTTTTGTCTAGACATCATTCACTTTTGATATTCATCCCACAGAGGTTGCAAGCATCACTAAATTGTAAATGTCTCCATCACATCGGTGGCATTCCATGGGGAAATAGTCACCTTCTGCTTCAGCGTTTTAAGTAAGTAAGTATGCATGTTGTGTAACTGCGTCTAAAAAGAAAAAATGTGGTAACAAAGAGTATCTAAATGTAAAATGCATAAAAAACACTTGACAATTGGAATGAGCGGGGGGGGGGGGGGGGGGGGGGGGCATAAAGAAATTTCAAAATAGTTTTATAATGCCTGAACATTTTCTTTTTCATATTTTAATCCCTTTTGGGGCATGGAGGATATTGAATAATGCCGTTGATATTTTTCAACAAAATTAAATATAAAAGCAAATGAAAACACTGATTTAAAAGGGGGGTGGGGGGGGGGAACAGAAATATAAATGATCATTAAAATTCTTATCATCTTGTAACCTTTTCATTTTGAAATAAAAAATGGAACACTTTCAGGCACTCTCTTCACACCTTTCAACAATCTGCAAAAATGAAAAGCTGACTTAAGATTAAAATTTTGCATAATGTCAACCACAATTATATCCACCAACACTTTTGGGCAAGACTTCCACCCTGCCCCTCCTGTTACTGCATCCCCCCTCCACACCATCCCTACTAAGGTGTGTGGGGAGGGAAGTGGTTGGGGAGGGGGGTGGAGGAGAGTGCAGGTGTGGATTTTCATGTGTGCTTGGGTCGTGCGTATGTGGGCATGCATGTTGTCTTACTTTTTTTCTTGTCTTTTTTTACGTTTCAACAAAGTATCAGTAGAGATCTTTGATCAATGATTTACGCTTCATGTATGTCTTTGAGTTCAGTTTGATTTTTCTGTCTTTCTCAATTCTACACCACTATCAATAATCTGTGATGATTTGAACACCCTTTAAAACTTTTTAAATATCACAATGAAGAATAAAAAAAGCTGATCTAAAATGTATACAAAAACTTGACAGTTGGAACGATGGAGGAGGGGTGAACAAAGAAATCTGCCATTCAATGCTTGAACTAAAGTTACTGATCACATTTTGCGGTAACCAGATTTTTCTGTTTTCTATGATAAAGGTGACCAGTCAAAAATGATAAACTGAAAACAAAATGAGATGACTTCAAATATCAATAATGAAATGTTTTGTTTTGTTTGTTTTTAGCCATTTTGGCTAGGAATGGGAACCACCATCCCTGCTATCAAAACCTGTCACTATAATGTAAACTATTCTCGTCTTTCTTTTTTGGACATGATTTCCACCCTGCCCCCTCTCCTCCCCTGCCTCCACCACCCCCACCATTCCTGCTGCTGGAAACATATTGGAAATATACCTCCTTTTTGTCCCCATCCCCTGCCCTCTTTACTCAACTGGGAAAAGGCTGGAGAGGTCTGGGGTGAATATCTTTCCAACATTGTTCCTTCTTTAATGAGCAATATTCCCATTCCGATGTTTTCAACACGCTTGCTATCGTTCTGGGATCAATCCCTACCTTCTGATTTAAAAAAAATACAAATAAATGGGTGTGCGAAGAAGCCGAAACGGGGTGGGGGAGGTGTGGTGGTAATGTTTTCCCATTTTAGTTTATAGAACTTTAAATGAGAACTTCAAATACTCCTTCCTGTGGACACCCAGTGAAGGTAAACTGGCGATTTATCGATGACTACCTTTGCGTCAGATAAAAACAGGTAAGAGGCTCTCTTGCAGCAGGACTGGGATGGTGAATGAGTTCATTTACAAAGTTATTAACAAAACTAAACATTTCATTTAAACACAGTTAAGTACTTACCAGGCCGGACAACCAAGGCTGAATGGTTTCTCTCCTCCAGACTGCTAGCCGACTGAGCCTGACAAAATGGTGCTTTTGACTGCGGAGACACGAACTCACATCGTTTCACCCCACGGGCCGGGCGAGATGAGCTTGCGGGTAAAAAAAAATCATGAACAGTTGAAAACCGCTCACACCAGCACTTGGCGACCCCCACCCTACCCCCTCCATTCCGCACTCTCTCTTTTTCACCCCTGTCTCTCCCGTCCACCTGTCATCTCTGTGTGAGCGTGTCTGTGTATGTTATATAAATACGTATCATGTGTAAGTGAGCGAGTGTGTGTGTGTGTGTGTGTGTGTGTGTGTGCGCGCGCGCGCTTGTGTGTGTGTGTGTGTGTGTGTGTATGTGTGTACCTTCTTCGACATGCATATTCATTTGCACGGGGTTGTTTTTCTCCTTTCACCATCCCCCTCTTCCGTGTAGGTATATTTGTATAATGTGCAATATGTAGGAAGAATAATGTGCAATATGCAGGATGAATGTACAATGGAATATGTCTTATGCTAACGTCCATATTCTAAATATATTTCTGTTTAATAATTACGATGTAATAATTAATTGCAATGTTTTTAAAAGCGAATATGTGAAATGCTTTTATTTGAGAACATATGTTTATTACTCTTGTTTAATCAAGTTATCCGCGTGTGTGGGGTGGGGGGGGGGGGGAGGGGCGGGTGTGTGCTGATTATCTGGTTGTGGTTTTCCGCAATTCATCTTTATTCTTATCTGTCTATTATAATCAATGTGCAGTATAGTAGGCTATGTTTATAATTATATTCAAATAATGTTTCTTAATTCTTACTGTTTTTACATTAAGAATACTAGTTATTACCTGCAGTGTGTGGATGTATGTATGAAACGATGTATGTGATATTTTTTACATTTGTATCTTCGTAATATTTGTAGGGGCTGTTGTTGGCTTTTACAGTTATGGTCCCCATGTTGTTTACTTGTCTATGTTGTGATAATGCACCTGACCAAATTTCTCCAGTTGGAGATAATAAAGTTATTCTTATCTTATCTTATCTTAAAATGTAGTGAATGTAGATTGGTTAGGACAGATGGGAAATAAAAGCAAGGCTGAAATCCTTATCATTGGGTCTGACTCTCTCTCTCTCTCTCTCTCTCTCTCTCTCTCGCTCTCTCTCTTCGGCGTGAACCACCAGTCTGTTTTGATTATCCCAAGCACCACAAAACCACATTGCTGCCTCTCTCTCTGATCTCTCTTTCTCTCTCTCTCTCTCTCTCTCTGTGTCCCAGATGGTGAGATTTGGGGTGGCAACCATACACAGAACAAGATCAGTGACAAACCCCGAAACAATGCTAACTGTGCTAACGTAACTGTGTTCGAAGTTGCCGAGGAATGGACAGTGGAAGTGTGCATCGAGAAAGAAAGGGAGAGAGAGAACCGCCATTCTCAACCACACCATCGTGGGAATTGTGTGTGTGTGTGTGTGTGTGAGTGTGTGTATGTGTGTGTGTGTGTGTGTGTGTGTGTGTGTGTGTGTGTGTGTACCATCGTATGTATGCGTGACTTTACATATGTCTTGATTTAGTTTATGTATTTCATGTATGTACACGTCCCTCAGCGAAAGAAAAGTCCACCCTTGTCCATCAAATCAGAATGAATGTATAATGATGTGGTACAGAATCATTTCCGAGATGACCTCTTCTGTCACTGTGTCAAAACTGTAAACACAAAGATGGAATACAACAATTTTGTTTTAAGATTTTAACAGGAAATCCTGGTTGCGGGGATTTTTGACGAAGCGAAAGAGGAAGCTCATTCCAAACGTATGGGTCCAGAGACGGGCGCAATAGCCGAGTGGTTAAAGCGTTGGACTGTCAATCTGAGGGACCCGGGTTCGAATCACGGTGACGGCGCCTGGTGGGTAAAGGGTAGAGATTTTTACGATGTCCCAGGTCAACATATGTGCAGACCTGCTAGTGCCTGAACCCCCTTCGTGTGTATATGCAAGCAGAAGATCAAATACGCACGTTAAAGATCCTGTAATCCATGTCAGCGTCGGTGGGTTATGGAAACAAGAACATACCCAGCATGCACACCCCCGAAAACGGAATATGGCTGCCTACATGGCGGGGTAAAAACGGTCATACACGTAAAAGCCCACTCGTGTGCATACGAGTGAACGCAGAAGAAGTAGAAGAGTATGGATCCAGAGACAGACAGACAGACTGACAGATCGCGCGGCCAACTTCTGTAGAGTGTTTGAAATGCGGGAAGGCATACACGAAATGGCACTATCTGCTTCCAGTGATAGCCAGTACTGACTGCACTTTGTTAGGACCACAATGCATAGAGGGCAGCGACCACGTTCTGTATAAACAATTTTATATGGAGGGCAACAGTGAGTAGGTACACTCTAAACCAACTGCTTGTGTGCACATATATAATCGGAAAAGAAAAAAAAAAACACACTAACCATTTAAGTCTGAGTATTTATCTTATTACTCCGAGTCCGACTGAAGACAAGTAAAAAAAAAAAAAAAAGTTAGGGTACAACATGTGAGTCAAAATATAAAGTTTTTGAAAAACATTTCAAAGTTAGAAAAAACAAATCAGCAACGTTTGTTGGTATTGCCGTTGTTGCTACTGTTGCTGTGTGTGTTGCTCTTGTTAATCTTGTTGTTGTTGTTGCTGCTGCTGCAGTGGTGGCATACCTTTCTTTGGTAGAAGTAAAACAAACAAAAAAGAAATCTTGTGGAAAAAAATCCAGGTCCATGTATTCGTAACCGTGAATCAGCATCTTCCACTATAAAACTGTCATCAGGATATGATAGCTCTCCACCGTATGAATAAGCAGGGTTAGTTTTTTTTCCTGTATGTCTTCATTTAGGTTTCAGAAAGATTCACAGGAAAGCTGATGTTGCCACTTCACACAGACACACACACACACACACACACACACACACACACACACACACACAGGGTCCAGACTCAGCTAAGGGAGTGTTGGAAAGTTTTGCCTTACTTCGGGGGAACACGGCCCGTAGCGCTGATATCTAACGGAAGTGTGAACCTCCCTCACACCCACCCCACCCTTCATTCCTCAATCAATTTTTCCACCTTTCACTCTCTTTTTATTTATCTTTTTTTTTTTTTAATTAATGTCTAAAGAGGTATGACTGAGATTAAGCCGCCTTGAGAGAGAAACAGACACAGAAACAGACACAAAGACATACAGTCACAGAAACACAGAGACAGAAAGAAAGGCAGACACAGACAGACAGAGAGACAGACAGACAGAGTGAGAAACCGAGAGAGGGGAAGGAGAGAGATTCAAGATTCAAGATTTTTTTTTAAAAACTTTATAACTCAAGAATAAAGATTTTAGGCATCGCCTAGTCTTCCAATCTGTCCTTTGTAACAACAATAACAATAACAACATTGTTGACGATAACGACACAACATTTTTTTTTTCAACACTGCTACATCTACTGCAACTACTACGAATGATAATCATCGTCATCATCATCATCAACAACATTATAAAAAGTAATAAGCAAGAGAGACAGAGAGTGAAGATGAAAGATTTGGAGTATCAGCAAGGAAGGAAGGACAGACATTGTTTCATCTGAAGACAATCATAAAAGAAAAGACAAGAGAGGCAAGGCCTTCAAGACTCACTTGTGATACACTTTAAAAAAAAATCCAAGCTTTTTATGTATTGAGTATAATTTCAAAATGTAATGTTTAAGATGAGAAAGATCAGTTTAAAGCAAATTAACTCCCCTAGCATTAATTACAGAGTAATTTCCTTTTTTTACATATCTGCACCAAAACGTTTGCAAAATTTGCAGTTTTTGCAGTTTGCAAAATAAATAAAACTTCCATGCTTAGCAAAAGAAGTTCCTGTTTGAACAAAAAATGATAATAATGACTGTTCTTGTTGTTGGGTCAGAATATCAGATCAAAGTGCCAAGTTTAGAGAATACAAAAAATATGAATATAACAGTAAATGCAGTTTGCATATAATTAGGCTTCATTCTTTATTTTTTTTTGTGCCCATCCCATAAGTGCAATATTGTTTTAAGCAAGATGACTGGAAAGAACTGATTTTTTCCTATTTCTATGCCTAATTTGGTGTCAACTGACAAAGTAGTTGCAGAGAAAATGTTAAAGTTTACCACGGACACACACACACACACACACACACACTCACACACACACACACACACACACACACACACACACACACACACACACACACACACACACACACACACACACACACACACGCACACACAGACAACCGAACACCGGGTTAAAACATAGACTCACTTTGTTTACACAAGTGAGTCAAAAAACGAAAAGAAAAAGAAAGAAAGAACGACGAAGAAAATATAAATATGAAGAATGATAAAGGGTGGGTTTATCAGTCATTATTGAACAGAGCACTGACTGTTGTTTGCGTCCAGAATAAAAAACAACGAGTATCAATATCAGTATCAGTAGCTCAAGGAGGCGTCACTGCGTTCGGACAAATCCATATACGCTACACCACATCTGCCAAGCAGATGACTGACCAGCAGCGTAACCCAACGCGCTTAGTCAGGCCTTGGGGAAAAAATTATATAAATAAATAAATTAAGTAAGTAAATAATATTGAATTAATAAATAAATACATAAAATAGAATAAAATAAAATTAAAATTAAAATAAAATAAAATAACCAAAAAAAAACCAACGAGAAAGACAGGAAGACGGGAGGAAAGGAAAGAAATAAGGAAGAAAGGAAGGAAAGAAAAGAGTGACATTTATCAGTTTCTGTTTCCGTTTCAGTTTCTCAAGAAGGCGTCACTGCGTTCGGACAAACCCACATACGCTTCACAACATCTGCTAGGCACATGCCTGACCAGCAGCATAACCCAACGAGGATATTTATCGCTTATATTCAGACTGGGAAGTTGGGGGGTGGGGGGTAGATGTAATGGGGAAAGATCTACTGACAGTGAGAGTACCAGTTTGACAGTGAGAGTACCAGTTTGACAGTGAGAGTACCAGTTTGACAGTGAGAGTTTGACAGTGAGAGAGTACCTGTTTGACAGTGAGAGCACCAGTTTGTCAGTGAGAGTACCAGTTTGACAGTGATAGAGAGTACCAGTTTGACAGTGAGAGTACCAGTTTGACAGTGAGAGTACCAGTTTGACAGTGAGAGTACCAGTTTGACAGTGAGAGTACCAGTTTGACAGTGAGAGTACCAGTTTGAAAGTGAGAGTACCAGTTTGACAGTGAGAGTACCAGTTTGACAGTGAGAGTACCAGTTTGACAGTGAAAGCACAAGTTTGTCAGTGACAGTACCTGTTTGACAGTGATAGAGAGTACTAGTTTGGCACTGACAGAGAGTACCAGTTTGACAGTGATAGAGAGTACCAGTTTGTCAGTGAGAGTACCAGTTTGACAGTGATAGAGAGTACCAGTTTGACAGTGAGAGTACCAGTTTGACAGTGAGAGTACCAGTTTGACAGTGAGAGTTTGACAGTGAGAGAGTACCTGTTTGACAGTGAGAGCACCAGTTTGTCAATGAGAGTACCTGTTTGACAGTGATAGAAAGTACCAGTTTGACAGTGATAGAGAGTACTAGTTTGGCACTGACAGAGAGTACCAGTTTGACAGTGATAGAGAGTACCAGTTTGACAGTGAGAGTACCTGTTTGACAGTGATAGAGAGTACCAGTTTGTCAGTGAGAGTACCTGTTTGACAGTGATAGAGTACCAGTTTGACAGTGATAGAGAGTACCAGTTTGGCAGTGATAGAGAGTACCAGTTTGGCAGTGAGAGTACCAATTTGACAGTACCAGTTTGACAGTACCAGTTTGACAGTGAGAGCATCAATTTGACAGTACCAGTTTGACAGTGAGAGTACCAGCATGACAGTGATAGAGAGTACCAGTTTGACAGTGAGAGTACCAGTTTGACAGTGAGAGTACCAGTTTGACAGTGATAGAGAGTACCAGTTTGACAGTGATAGAGAGTACCAGTTTGACAGTGAGAGTACCAGTTTGACAGTGATAGAGAGTACCAGTTTGACAGTGATAGAGAGTACCAGTTTGACAGTGAGAGTACCAGTTTGACAGTGATAGAGAGTACCAGTTTGACAGTGATAGAGAGTACCAGTTTGACAGTGATAGAGAGTACCAGTTTGACAGTGAGAGCACCAGTTTGACAGTGATAGAGAGTACCAGTTTGACAGTGAGAGTACCTGTTTGACAGTGAGAGTACCAGTTTGACAGTGATAGAGAGTACCAGTTTGACAGTGAGAGTGCCTGTTTGACAGTGATAGAGAGCACCAGTTTGTCAGTGAGAGTACCTGTTTGACAGTGATAGAGAGTACCAGTCTGGCAGTGAGAGTACCTGTTTGACAGTGATACAGAGTACCAGTTTGACAGTGATAGAGAGTACCAGTTTGACAGTGATAGAGAGTACCTGTTTGACAGTGATAGAGAGTACCAGTTTGACAGTGATAGAGAGTACCAGTTTGACAGTGAGAGTACCAGTTTGACAGTGATAGAGAGTACCAGTTTGACAGTGATAGAGAGTACCAGTTTGACAGTGAGAGCACCAGTTTGACAGTGATAGAGAGTACCAGTTTGACAGTGATAGAGAGTACCAGTTTGACAGTGAGAGTACCTGTTTGACAGTGATAGAGAGTACCAGTCTGACAGTGAGAGTACCTGTTTGACAGTGATAGAGAGTACCAGTCTGACAGTGATAGAGAGTACCAGTTTGACAGTGAGAGCACCAGTTTGTCAGTGAGAGTACCAGTTTGACAGTGATAGAGAGTACCAGTTTCAGTGATAGAGAGTACCAGTTTGACAGTGATAGAGAGTACCAGTTTGACAGTGAAAGCACAAGTTTGTCAGTGACAGTACCTGTTTGACAGTGATAGAGAGTACTAGTTTGGCACTGACAGAGAGTACCAGTTTGACAGTGATAGAGAGTACCAGTTTGACAGTGAGAGTACCTGTTCGACAGTGATAGAGAGCACCAGTTTGTCAGTGAGAGTACCTGTTTGACAGTGATAGAGTACCAGTTTGACAGTGAGAGCACCAGTTTGACAGTGATAGAGAGTACCAGTTTGACAGTGAGAGTACCAATTTGACAGTACCAGTTTGAGAGTGAGAGTACCAGTTTGACAGTGAGAGTACCAGTTTGACAGTGAGAGCATCAATTTGACAGTACCAGTTTGACAGTGAGAGTACCAGTTTGACAAAGATAGAGAGTACCAGTTTGACAGTGAGAGTACCAGTTTGACAGTGAGAGCACCAGTTTGACAGTGATAGAGAGTACCAGTTTGACAGTGAGAGTACCAGTTTGACAGTACCAGTTTGACAGTGAGAGTACCAGTTTGACACTACCAGTTTGACAGTGAGAGCACCAGTTTGACAGTGATAGAGAGTACCAGTTTGACAGTGATAGAGAGTACCAGTTTGACAGTGAGAGTACCTGTTTGACAGTGATAGAGAGTACCAGTTTGTCAGTGAGAGTACCTGTTTGACAGTGATAGAGTACCAGTTTGACAGTGATAGAGAGTACCAGTTTGGCAGTGATAGAGAGTACCAGTTTGGCAGTGAGAGTACCAATTTGACAGTACCAGTTTGACAGTACCAGTTTGACAGTGAGAGCATCAATTTGACAGTACCAGTTTGACAGTGAGAGTACCAGCATGACAGTGATAGAGAGTACCAGTTTGACAGTGAGAGTACCAGTTTGACAGTGAGAGTACCAGTTTGACAGTGATAGAGAGTACCAGTTTGACAGTGATAGAGAGTACCAGTTTGACAGTGAGAGTACCAGTTTGACAGTGATAGAGAGTACCAGTTTGACAGTGATAGAGAGTACCAGTTTGACAGTGAGAGTACCAGTTTGACAGTGATAGAGAGTACCAGTTTGACAGTGATAGAGAGTACCAGTTTGACAGTGATAGAGAGTACCAGTTTGACAGTGAGAGCACCAGTTTGACAGTGATAGAGAGTACCAGTTTGACAGTGAGAGTACCTGTTTGACAGTGAGAGTACCAGTTTGACAGTGATAGAGAGTACCAGTTTGACAGTGAGAGTGCCTGTTTGACAGTGATAGAGAGCACCAGTTTGTCAGTGAGAGTACCTGTTTGACAGTGATAGAGAGTACCAGTCTGGCAGTGAGAGTACCTGTTTGACAGTGATACAGAGTACCAGTTTGACAGTGATAGAGAGTACCAGTTTGACAGTGATAGAGAGTACCTGTTTGACAGTGATAGAGAGTACCAGTTTGACAGTGATAGAGAGTACCAGTTTGACAGTGAGAGTACCAGTTTGACAGTGATAGAGAGTACCAGTTTGACAGTGATAGAGAGTACCAGTTTGACAGTGAGAGCACCAGTTTGACAGTGATAGAGAGTACCAGTTTGACAGTGATAGAGAGTACCAGTTTGACAGTGAGAGTACCTGTTTGACAGTGATAGAGAGTACCAGTCTGACAGTGAGAGTACCTGTTTGACAGTGATAGAGAGTACCAGTCTGACAGTGATAGAGAGTACCAGTTTGACAGTGAGAGCACCAGTTTGTCAGTGAGAGTACCAGTTTGACAGTGATAGAGAGTACCAGTTTCAGTGATAGAGAGTACCAGTTTGACAGTGATAGAGAGTACCAGTTTGACAGTGAAAGCACAAGTTTGTCAGTGACAGTACCTGTTTGACAGTGATAGAGAGTACTAGTTTGGCACTGACAGAGAGTACCAGTTTGACAGTGATAGAGAGTACCAGTTTGACAGTGAGAGTACCTGTTCGACAGTGATAGAGAGCACCAGTTTGTCAGTGAGAGTACCTGTTTGACAGTGATAGAGTACCAGTTTGACAGTGAGAGCACCAGTTTGACAGTGATAGAGAGTACCAGTTTGACAGTGAGAGTACCAATTTGACAGTACCAGTTTGAGAGTGAGAGTACCAGTTTGACAGTGAGAGTACCAGTTTGACAGTGAGAGCATCAATTTGACAGTACCAGTTTGACAGTGAGAGTACCAGTTTGACAGTACCAGTTTGACAGTGAGAGTACCAGTTTGACAGTACCAGTTTGACAGTGATAGAGAGTACCAATTTGATAGTACCAGTTTGATAGTGAGAGTACCAGTTTGACAGTACCAGTTTGACAGTGAGAGTACCAGTTTGACAGTACCAGTTTGATAGTGAGAGTACCAGTTTGACAGTACCAGTTTGACAGTGAGAGCACCAGTTTGACAGTACCAGTTTGACAGTGAGAGTACCAGTATGACAGTGATAGAGAGTACCAGTTTGACAGTGAGAGTACCAGTTTGACAGTACCAGTTTGATAGTGAGAGTACCAGTTTGACAGTACCAGTTTGACAGTGAGAGCACCAGTTTGACAGTACCAGTTTGACAGTTGAGAGTACC
>NC_134904.1:19581074-19591074 GCF_041734735.1 Babylonia areolata | reverse complement strand
TCTGTTCTATTATGCTCTGTTCTGTGCTGTTCTATTTACATATTATGCGCACAAACACGACACACATAACGTAAACTCTTACACACACACACACACACACACACGCATACACACATACGCACACACACACAGAGACACGTATACACACACACGTACACACACACACACACACACACACACACACACACACACACACACACACACACACACACACACACACACACACACACACACACACTCCCACGGATGTGATCTGTCGATCAAACTATTTTTAGTCCAACGAGGATTACACGAATCGGAAACGTAACCCTCCCGCTAAAATACAAATAAAAAAAATACTGCATTGAAAGTCTGCAACCTTTCCGAACGTCAACCCGCTAATATAGTTCCGCATTGACAAGTTTCACTTGAATGAACGCGCTGGCTTGTGTGTGTGTGTGTGTGTGTGTGTGGGCGCGCGCGCGTGCGTGTTTGTGAAAATATGTGTGTGTGTGTGTGTGTGTGTGTGTGTGTGTGTGTGTGTGTGTGTGTGTGTGTGTGTGTGTGCGTTCATGCGTGTGTGTGTGTGTATGCGCGCGCGTATGTGTTTGCTTGCGATGTATGAAAATATTCGTGTGGACGTATCTCCATTCTAATAGGCTTGCTTAACTCTCTCCACACGAACGGCGAAAGAGACGACATTAACAGCGTTTCACCCCAATTACCACCATCAAAATATCGCAAGTGGAAGGCTCTTATACTGAAGAGGTGAATGTTGACAAAGACTACCACAGTTCTGACGACGGAAGCTAAAGGTTGGGTCATTCAGACACCCACTGGACATCCGAGGGGTCTGTGTAGAGGAGAAGAGTGGACTGGCCGTACTGAGTGAGTTAAAAAAAGAGCACATTTCACTTGGAGGTCTTTCTGTATTTCTGGGAAATCACACAACACCACACCGGGGAGTCATCAGTTGCAGGCACATGTTGTCGTCGACTCCTGCCGCAATTTCTGACTAGTCGACCGCAGTTACATCCTTTCAAACCCTTCCTGTTAAAAAGGGTGATTCAACCATCTGGATTGCCCGTGATAATGCATATCTAAACAACAACAAGAAGAAGAAAACACGTCAAAAATGAATGAATGTAGTCTCCATTTCTGGGGAAAGCGAAACAAATTTCCAAACCAGTTGTATCGAAAGTATGTCGATTCATATTGTATGTTTCACAGAGAGAAATGAGTGGGATCTATCGTTCGATGGAAGGACTGCTCTTCAAAAGTGGACACACCCACGTGAAAGGGGATCCCCAACAGACGTGGAACATGACCGTTGTTAACTGTTCTTCATTATGTGAAATGTTCCTTCATGAGTCAACGTACATCTGTGCGATGTCTTTGAACTTATAAACGCCTGTGTGCTCCTCGAGTGTTTATTTTGTATTCTAGTGTATCATTAGAAATCTTTTTAGTTCATTTATCTATTTGCTATTTTGTTTTCGTAACTGTTACTTAATCTTACATATGTAAAATGTTCTTAAACGTGTCTGTGTAATTTCATGGGATAGTGAGACATGTATGTCTATCTATCTCTCTATCTATCTGTCTGTTTATCTATCTATCTATCTATCCAAGGAGCAAGGCTGCGGAATGGTTAAGACGTGTATCTGCCAATACAATGTCCGTGAGGGTCCGGGTTCGAATCCCGCTCTCGCCCCTCCTCCAATGTTTGTGACTGGAAAACATCACACTGAACGCCCAGTCATTCGTGAGTCACGATATCCCGACGTCCCATGTGCAGCACGCACTTGGCGCATTGAAAAAGAACCCATGGCAACGTGAGTGGTGTCAGCTGTCAAAATTCTGTAAACGAAATCCACTCTGATAGATACACAAATATATAAGCATGCATTCAAGGCCTGACTAAGCGCGTTGGGTTATGCTGCTGTCAGGCATCTGCCTAGCAGATGTGGTGTAGCGTATGTGGATTTATCCGTACGCAGTGACGCCTCCTTGAGAAACTGAAACTGAAACTGAAACTGTCCATCTGTCTGTCTTACTGTTAATTGTTCTTAAGATGTAAAAATATTCTGATAGATTGTCAGCATGATTTTACACGATCTCTTTGAATACACTCAAGCACGTACATGTCTCACAAGTTGTATATTTATATTTTATTTCTGTATCTGTATTCAGTCGTGAGAAAGTCCCGAGGCAGGGAGGACACATGTATAATGTTAGAATATTCAATGACATTGTCCGTGAAAACCGCAGAAGTCAGACTGTGTAGTTAGGAGAATGCCACTTTGAATACATTTAGAAACAGTGTGTTAATAATATTTTTCTTAAATGAATTGTAAGAAAAACAGATAAAAAAGAAAACAGAAGGAAGAAAAAGCACAAAAAGACAGCACAAAAAAAAAGGAAAAAAAGGAAACGAACCCCCCGATAAAAAAAAAACAACAAAAACACTGCGGTACTCCATGACCTGCAGGCAACTGAGGCCACAAAGAACAAAAACACAACACACAGAGAAAGACAACAAAACAAACAAAACAAAAGCCAAACCAAACCAACAAAATAACAAACAATCAATCAAACACCAAGAGCGTATTTCATGTCTATGTTTTGTATCGTGAGAAGCTCTGGACTTCTGTCATCCAGTGTAAACCCACCAATGATGAGGGGTTTTTTTGAGTTACGCATGCGTGCGAATGACTGGTGCGAAAGCGCTTTGATCTGTCTCTGCACAAGATTCAGCGCTCTATGAATATCATCATCATCATCATCATCATCATCATTAGTGATGAGGGTTGTGGGCCTCGTTTCAGCAGACATGGTGATTGTCACCCTTGGGACAGGCGCTTCACTCCAATCCCCCCCCCCCCTCCCCCAGCTGAATTTTGAATACCTGACCTGGGATGGGGGAGGAGTTGGCCCCACTTTCCCACTGCAAGCCCTAGACACCACGGTGATGTCTATCCACTGCAAGCCCCAGACATCACGGTGATGTAATTCACTGCAAGCCCCAGACACCACGGTGATGTCTATTCACTGCAAGCCCCAGACACCACGGTGATGTCTATTCACTGCAAGCCCCAGACACCACGGTGATGTCTATTCACTGCAAGCCCCAGACACCACGGTGATGTCTATTCATAGCAAGCCCCAGACACCACGGTGATGTAATTCACTGCAAGCCCCAGACACCACGGTGATGTAATTCACTGGAAGCCCCAGACACCACGGTGATGTCTATTCATAGCAAGCCCAGAGACACCATGTACCATGGTGATGTCTATTTATAGCAAGCCCCAGAAACCACGGTGATGTAATTCACTGCAAGCCCCAGACACCATGGTGATGTCTATTCATAGCAAGCCCCGGACACCACGGTGATGTCTATTCATAGCAAGCCCCAGACACCATGGTGATGTCTATTCATAGCAAGCCCCAGACACCATGTACCACGGTGATGTAATTCACTGCAAGCCCCAGACACCATGGTGATGTCTATTCATAGCAAGCCCCAGACACCATGTACCACGGTGATGTAATTCACTGCAAGCCCCAGACACCACGGTGATGTAATTCACTGCAAGCCCCAGACACCACGGTGATGTAATTCACTGCAGGCCCCAGACACCACGGTGATGTCCATCCACTGCAAACCCCAGACACAAACAGGGACACCCCACCCCCCACCCCCCCACACACACACAAACAGGGACACCCCCACTCCCCCACATACACAAACAGGGACACCCCCCCACACACACACACACACACACGCACACAAACAGGGACACCCCCCAGCAATCCACACATAAACAGGGACACCCCACCCCCCACCCCCCCATACCCACACAAACAGGGACACCCCCACTCCCCCACATACACAAACAGGGACACCCCCCCCCTCACACACACACACACACACGCACACAAACAGGGACACCCCCACTCCCCCCTCCCCACACACACACACACAAACAGGGACCCCTCCGCCCCAATACCCACACAAACAGGGACACCCCCCCCACACACACACACACACTCACAAACAGACAACACACACACACACACACACACACACAAACAAACAGGGACACCCCCACACCCCCACACACACACACACACACACACCACACCCCATCAGGAGGAAAATCCTCCGCCCAGTCCAATCATCACATGACGACGATGAACACGAAGGTAACCTCTGGAATCTTCGGCATTTTCCGCCACACTTCCCAGAAAATTAAAAAAAGGTCCCAGTCCACAGTTGCAGACCAAAGGCAAAGTCACTTTTTTCCTGTCACACACACTCACGCGCGCCCCATCCCACGTGGGTCACCCACCAGCAATAACGGATGAACAACCATGATCGAAATGTCCGTGTACTGATTGACTGGTAATTGAGTCACAGGGGAGAGACAGGATTTCACAGGCCGTGTGCGTGTGTTTGTTTCTTCACTTGTTTGTTTGTTTGTTTCTCCCTCTCGTTCTCTCTCTCTCTCTCTCTCTGTGTGTGTGTGTGTGTGTGTGTGTGTGTGTGTGTGTGTGTGTGTGTGTGTGTGTGAAAAAGAGAGAGAGGGACAGAGAGAGAGAGAGAGACGGAGACAGAGAAATTTTGTTAATGTGTGTGTGTGTGTGTGTGTGTGTGTGTGTGTGTGTGTGTGTGTGTGTGTGTGTGTGTGTGTGTGTGTGTAAGTGATAGAGAGACAGAGAGTGATAGAGAGAGAGAAGGGTGAAGTAACAGAGAGAGAGAGAGAATGAGACAGAGACAGAGAGTGACAGAGAGAGGGAATGAGAGAGAGACAGAGAGTGAAAGATAGACAGAAGGGGGAAGTGACGAAGAGAGAGAGAGACAGAGAGTGAAAGATAGAGAGAATGGGGAAGTGCCGAAGAGAGAGAGAGAGAGAGAGAGAGAGAGAGAGAGACAGACAGACAGACAGACAGACAGAGTGAAAGATAGAGAGAAGGGAGAAGTGACAGAGAGTGTATGAGAGAGAGACAGAGAGTGACAGAGAGAGAGAAGGGAGGTGACGAAGAAAGAGAGACAGAGAGTGACAGAGAGAGAGAAGGGAGAAGTGACGAAGAGAGAGAGAGAGAGACAGAGAGAGAGACAGAGAGTGAAAGATAGAGAGAAGGGGGGGAGAACGACGAAGAGAGAGACAGAGAGTGAAAGATAGAGAGAAGGGGGGGGGAACGACGAAGAGAGAGAGAGAGACAGAGAGTGAAAGAGAGAGAGAGAGAAGGGGGAAGTGACAGAGAGAGAGAATGAGAGAGAGAGAGACAGAGTGAAAGAGAGAGAGAGAAGGGGGGAGTGACAGAGAGAGAGAATGAGAGAGACAGAGTGAAAGAGAGAGAGAGAAGGGGGGAGTGAAGCAGAGAGAGAGAGAGATAACGATCTTTTATTCAGATAAAGGCCAAACCCCCTTACTGAAGGGGGTCATACAAGAAAATGAATAAAGAAAATGAGTGAGAGAGAGAGAGAGAGAGAGAGTCAGAGACAGAGGCAGACATCCATCGATTCCATCCATCCATCCATCCATCCAAAGTGATTCACTAACCAAGCGACCACTGAATCATAATACTAAATCAGTGCATTTGTTCATCAATTAAAAGAAAGAAAGAAAGAAAGAAAGAAAGGCCCAAATTGTGTGGCCTTATATATCCTGCTCCATTGGTAACCTCAGTTTCGATACCCCCTACGCTTGTCACGATCTTCAGTGTAGGCCCATTCAAAGGGGACTGTCGTTGAAGGGACGTTGTGGCGGTCTCCACATTGGGTGGGGTGTATGGAGTGTATGGGGGGGGGGGGGGTTCTGGGTGGGGTGGGAGGAGGAGGGATGGAGGGGTGGGGGGTGGGGGGGGGGGGGAGGGGCGGCGCTCATTCAGTCTGTTTTTTTGCGCGACTGAGCCATGATTATCGTTGTCAGCAGAGGGCTCAGTAGGTGGCGTCCTAAGTACATTAAATTAAATCAGAACAGCTACAACTGAACACCACCGAAGTGACTCTGGTGTGTGGCCTCCTGTGATCTATAATTTCCTGTGTCGCTGTGTCAATAACGGGGTGTCGGAATGAGCGGCGTGTGAGTCGTGCAGCTCAAACGGTGCAGATGATGGGACAGGGAAAAAAAGGAAAAAAAAGAAGGTTGGGGGGGGGGGGGGGGGGGGGGGCGAGTGGAAAGGTGTTGAACACGTCATCAGATCAGTTTCCCACGTGTGACAGGGGATGAGTTCATTGAGAGGAAACTGACCTTGTTCACAGCACGCTGCAGGGACGTGTTTCTTCGGTTGGTCTACCGTCATGTCAGTTTCTTTCTGACAATCGGGGATTCCCGAACGCAGTGATGGCCAGGTTGTGGTGTGATGTGATGTGATACAATGAGCGTGTGCGTGTGTGGGTGTGTCTGAGTGAGTGAGTGAGTGTTGTGTGTGTTGTGTGTGTGTGTGTGTGTGTGTGTGTGTGTGTGTGTGTGTGTGTGTGTGTGTGTGTGTGACATTGAGAATGGACTGTTTTTTGTTGCTCGGTTTATTTTTTCTGGAACAGTTTCCCATTCATAGCCTTGCCCAAGAAGGAGCTCACACATACACACAGATACAGATACACACACACAGATATATATATATATATATATATATATATATATATATATCATGTACAGAAGCCTAAGTAAGAACAGACTGTGCCCTGTGAGATTTCCGGGTGTTCATTCATCCATGTCTACCTGATTTCGTCAGCCATCGAGATCCAAACTAAAAATAGTCATCACAACCCAAATGGAATCCATTCCCTCCTCCCCCCCCCCCATCCCCCACACACACCCCCTCCGGCTAATTCACACTATTTCAACCCCCGCCCCCCGCCCCGGCCCCCCTCACCCTCCACCACACACACACACACACACACACACACGCATCTACCCCAACCCCAACCTCCGACACACACAACACCCCTCGCTCCCACCACAAAGTTAAAAACCAATTCCCATTCCATTCTCATTTCCTCTTTGCACGCCACCTTACCCCCCCCCCCCTCGCCCCCCCTCTCCCCCCCATCATCCCCACCCCCTCTCCTGAAGCCATTATCGATCAACGCGTTATTCTAGATCAGTGATAATCATAAAGTGTCGATAAGATGATGATGACAGACACGAAGAATTTGCTGGCAGGCTCCATGAGTGACGGCGCTGACGTGGATTCACACCACCACTACCCTCACCCCCACCCCCACCACCCCCCTCCCACCCCCACCCCCACCCCACCACCACTGCGCCTGCTTGGTCTGGTCACACTCATTCGCCACACGCCGACACACGCTGACATGATGACCCGACACTCAAGCACACGACAAAGGCAAGGACACAGACACACGCAAACACACATGGCACAGGCACATGCATCCATTCCTACACCGCGCACGCGCGCACACACACACACATACACACGCATGCACACGCGTGCGCACACATAAACACTGACAAACAGGAACACAAACACGCACGAAATTCATAGAGAAACAAATACCGCTACCCACCCACCCACTGACAGACAGGTACACACACACACACACACACACACACACACACACACGCACACACATAAAGACACAGACGCACACAGACGTACACACACTCACTCACACACATACACACACACAACCACCACCACCACCACCACCAAAATCGACATACCTTTCCCCTATGTTTATTGCCTTTTGACTGGAAGGGAGGGGGGGGGGGGGGCGGGAGGGGGAGGGGGGGCAACTCTTGTAGAAACTAATTATATGAAATAGTAAAAAGCACGAAGTACGTGGGCACTACACAGGGAGCATCCGATGTCTGGTCAGTCACTGTCGAACAGTCCACTCACGCTCTGTGGAGGATAATGACCATTCACTTTCTTTTACTTGTTCTTTGTGCAGGACGATCACATGTGTCCATTGTGTCACGTGTTTTTTTTTTGTGGTGTGGACGTTCACACGTGTTGATTGTATGACGTTCCACACGTGTGTTCACTGTTTGACGTTCATGAATACGTGTTCTGGCCAAAAGTTCTCTTCTGCTGATTTTTTATACTCTCTCTGTGTGTGTGTGTGTGTGTGTGTGTGTGTGTGTCTATGTGTGTGTGTGTGTGTGTGTGTGTGTGTGTCTATGTGTATGTGTGTGTGTGTGTGTGTGTGTGTGTGTGTCTCTTTATGTGTGTGTGTGTGTGTCTCTCTCTATGTGTGTGTGTGTGTGTGTGTGTGTGTGTGTGTGTGTGTGTGTATGTGTGTGTGTGAGAGAGAGAGAGAGAGAGAGACAGTGAGAGAGGACACAAACACATATGCACATAAGTGTAAAACCAGCATCCTCCTTTTAATGTTCCCGACTGTCGATTCATCTTTACCATGATCTGTCAGCGATCCAAAATACATCACTGGTCACATCACGCCTGGACTTTCCAACCCCGCCCTCACCTCATCCTCGTGCCACACACACACACACACACACACACACACACACACACACACACACAACCTACACACACAACCACCACCACCACCACCACCAAAATCGACATACCTTTCCCCTATGTTTATTGCCTTTTGACTGGAAGGGAGGGGGGGGGGCGGGAGGGGGAGGGGGGTTAACTGTCGGAATTTAGTTCCCCTCCAACTCTTGTTGAAACTAATTATATGAAATAGTAAAAAGCACGAAGTACGTGGGCACTACACAGGGAGCATCCGATGTCTGGTCAGTCACTGTCGAACAGTCCACTCACGCTCTGTGGAGGATAATGACCATTCACTTTCTTTTACTTGTTCTTCTTTGTGCAGGACGATCACATGTGTCCATTGTGTGACGTTTTTTTGTGGTGTGGACGTTCACACGTGTTGATTGTGTGTTCGACGTTCACTGTTTGACGTTCATGAATACGTGTTCTGGCCAAAAGTTCTCTTCTGCTGATTGTTTATACTCTGTGTGTGTGTGTGTGTGTGTGTGTGTGTGTGTGTGTGTGTGTGTGTGTGTGTGTGTGTGTGTGTGTGTCTATGTGTGTGTGTGTGTCTCTTTATGTGTGTGTGTGTGTCTCTCTCTCTATGTGTGTGTGTGTGTGTGTGTGTGTATGTGTGTGTGAGAGAGAGAGACAGTGAGAGAGGACACAAACACATATGCACATAAGTGTAAAAACAGCATCCTCCTTTTAATGTTCCCGACTGTCGATTCATCTTTACCATGATCTGTCAGCGATCCAAAATACATCACTGGTCACATCACGCCTGGACTTTCCAACCCCGCCCTTACCTCATCCTCGTGCCACACACACACACACACACACAACCTACACACACAACCACCACCACCACCACCACCAAAATCGACATACCTTTCCCCTATGTTTATTGCCTTTTGACTGGAAGGGAGGGGGGGGGGGGAGGCGGGAGGGGGAGGGGGGTTAACTGTCGGAATTTAGTTCCCCTCCAACTCTTGTTGAAACTAATTATATGAAATAGTAAAAGCACGAAGTACGTGAGCACAACACAGGGAGCATCCGATGTCTGGTCAGTCACTGTCGAACAGTCCATTCACGCTCTGTGGAGGATAATGACCATTCACTTTCTTTTACTTGCTCTTCTTTGTGCAGGACGATCACATGTGTCCATTGTGTGACGTTTTTTTGTGGTGTGGACGTTCACACGTGTTGATTGTATGACGTTCCACACGTGTGTTCACTGTTTGACGTTCATGAATACGTGTTCTGGCCAAAAGTTCTCTTCTGCTGATTGTTTATACTCTGTGTGTGTGTGTGTGTGTGTGTGTGTGTGTGTGTGTGTGTGTGTGTGTGTGTGTATGTCTATGTGTGTGTGTGTGTGTGTGTCTATGTGTGTGTGTGTGTGTCTCTTTATGTGTGTGTGTGTGTCTCTCTCTCTATGTGTGTGTGTGTGTGTGTGTGTGTGTGTGTGTGTGTGTGTATGTGTGTGAGAGAGAGAGAGAGACAGTGAGAGAGGACACAAACACATATGCACATAAGTGTAAAA
>NC_134904.1:19573574-19576074 GCF_041734735.1 Babylonia areolata | reverse complement strand
TTTTGTTCACGCAGATTGTGTTTATGCACAATGCACGCTCACACACACACACAGATACACACACACACACACACACACACACACACACACACAGATAAACACAAAGAGATACCTACACACAGATACATGCACACAGATACACAGAGACAGACAGACAGACACAGAGAGAGAGAGAGAGAGAGAGAGAGAGAGAGAGAGAGTATCTACCTATCTATCCATCTCTCTGTTCATTCATTCATTTTCTGGCTTATTTATCTATTTGTTCATTTACCTATTCATTTATTCATTGCTCTGTGCGCGTGGGCTGAGCATTTTGTTGTCTATAGAACTAATTGTGTTCCACTGAAAATGGAGTGTGTGTTAATGGTCTTCTCTTAAACGACGTGTGTAACTTGCTGAGGTGTGGAAAATGAATGAATTAACACTATCGCCTTCAGTTCCCGTGTTTTGGAATTTAATTGGCGAAATAAAATCTCTCTCTCTCTCTCTCTCTCTCTCTCTCTCTCTCTCTGTGTGTGTGTGTGTGTGTGTGTGTGTGTGTGTGTGTGTGTGTGTGTGTGTGTCTGTGTATTCTATTGCAGAAAGCTATTGTATCATATCATGATGGAGGCCATGATTATATGCAGTTGTGTGCGATTGCGTTGTATTGCATTACTTAATATACCTACTGTGCCATATTGTATGCATTGTGTTGTGTTATGTTGTATTGTGTTGTGTTGAATTGCATTGTGTTGTATTGTATTGTATTGTATTGCATTGCGTTGTGTTGTAATGTGATGTATTGTCTTGTGTTTTATGTATTGCAATGTTTTTACATTGTATTACACTGTAACAGGTTTTCTTACTTTGGTGTAGCAGGGCCTAGTGTGTAGACACTACCATCACACACTCCAAAAGGGATGAATGGGTTTTATCATTACGGACCTTTTTTTTTCCCCTTACCTCACTGAATATGGAAGATGAGTGGTGTGGTGTAACATCAAGAGGATGTGGGGGGGGGGGGGAAGGTATGTATGAATGTGGGGGTGGTAAAGGTATGTGTAAGAGGGGTGTGGGGGTGGGGAAAGCTGAGTATGAGTGGTGGGTGGGGTGGAGGGGGGGGGGAAGCTGTGTATAAAGTGGCGGAATAATTGTGTGTGTAATCGAAAAGACGAAAGACACTTGACGAGGGTAATCTATCACGTCAGAGAGACTGGGCTGTGACCTCAGCCATAAACTATTCACCCCTTTTTTTCCCCACCCTCTTCCACCGCTGCCCCCCCCCCCCCCCCCCCACGGCCTCCCCCCTCCCCCGCCCCCCTCACCCTCCACCCGCCCAACCATCACCCACTGAATACATTCTCTGCAGTATAGACGTAAATCAGTGTTACATTCCATACCATCATCATCAGAAGAAGAATAAAAAGGAGGAAGAGAAGAAGTGGAAGAAGAAGAATGAGGAGGAGGAGGAGGAGATGGTGGAGAAGAAGAAGGAGAAGGAGGATTAGGAGGAGGAGGTGGGGGAAGAGAAGAAGAAGAAGAAAGAGGAGGAGGAGGAGGTGGTGGTGGTGGTGGTGGGTGAGAAGAAAAAGGAGGAGGAGGAGGAGGAGATGGGGAAGAAGAAGAAGGAGAAGAAGAAGAAGGAGGAGGAGGAGGAGATGGAGAAGAAGAAGAAGGAGAAGAAGAAGGAGGAGGAGGAGTAGGAGAAGAAGAAGGAGGAGGTGGTGGTGGGGAAGGAGAAGAAGAAAAAGGAGGAGGAGGAGATGGAGAAGAAGAAGGAGAAGAAAAAGGAGGAGGAGGAGGAGGTGGGGAAGAAGAAGAAGAAGGAGAAGAAGAAGAAGGAGAAGAAGAAGAAGGAGGAGGAGGAGTAGGAGAAGAAGAAGGAGGAGG
Organism: Babylonia areolata; assembly: GCF_041734735.1. Classification (NCBI taxonomy): domain Eukaryota; kingdom Metazoa; phylum Mollusca; class Gastropoda; order Neogastropoda; family Buccinidae; genus Babylonia; species Babylonia areolata. Next base: position 19,574,205 of record NC_134904.1, on the reverse strand, counting down.
TGGTGGTGGGGAAGGAGAAGAAGAAGAAGAAGGAGGAGGAGGGGGAGGAGAAGGAGGAGGAGGGGGAAGAGAAGAAGAAGGAGGAGGAGGAGCAGGAGGAAGAGAAGAAGAAGAAGGAGGAGGAGGAGGAGGAGAAGAAGAAGAAGGAGGAGGAGGAGGAGGAGGAGAAGAAGAAGAAGGAGGAGGAGGAGGAGGCGGAGGAGGAAGAGAAGAAGAAGAAGAAGTAGGAGGAGGAGAAGGAGGAGGAGGGGGAGGGGGAGGAGGAACAAAACAACAATAGTTGCAACAACAAACCACCACCACCACCACCACCACCAATATCAACAAAAACAACAATAATAACAATAGCATCACCACCACCACCACTGTCACCACCTTCAGCAACAAAACAGCAACAATACAGCACCACCATCACCAACATCAGTAACAAACAACACCACCACCATCACCACCAGCAACAACAACAACAACACACCATCATCACCAACATCAGCAACAAAAACACTACCATCACCATCATTAATAGCAACAACATCACCTTCAGCATCAATAAATACTGACCACCATCAACAACATCAATAACAACAACACACCACCATCACCATCATTGATAGCAACAACAACACCATCA
>NC_134904.1:19566074-19568574 GCF_041734735.1 Babylonia areolata | reverse complement strand
CATGTCCGTCTTTCCGTAAAAGAGGCATACACTTTATTGGAAATATCAGCATGGGGTCGATATCATAACTGATGGAAGGAAAAGTTTTCAAAACATAAAGGGACATTATTCCCCGATAATATTATTAAAGAAACGATACCGAATCCATCAGCTTGCTATACAAGATTAATAACTTCTACTTTCTTCTGTATAAAACTTGATGCGCTGAAGACAAAGTATAGTAAAAATGTTACATGCATCTGTGGTAAGCAGTTCAGCTTGCATCATTGTTTCACTGTCAGCAATAACGTACTTTCTTGCCCAAGTATTTCAAAGAGAATAACTATTATGCAGATGATTTTTGGAAAGTTATTTCTGACGAGATTCTTATGGTCGAACTTTCACAGGCATTTAGTTCATAGCCCTATTTCTACATTCCTTTAATGTACTTCAGAATTGTGTTAATGGTTTCTGATTATCATTATTTAATTGCTACTGTTAAATGTAATCGCATGTTCGTTATGCTTTTTTTTTCTTTTTTCTTTTTTGTAGTTTTCTACCTTTTCTGTTTTCCTTTTCCCTCTCCCCTCCCCCCCACCACCCCCCCTGCCCCCCTCCTTTTTTTTTTTTTTTTTTGGTAATCGTCTAATATCATTGATAGGAAAAGACGCTAAACAAAAGAACGAACACACACACACACACACACACACACACACACACACACACAGAGAAAACACATAGACATACAGACGCACACATGCATAGACATACACGGAAACACACACACACACGTACCCAGGGACACACAGACACAGAGACTAACATAGATATACAAACGTGTGAAATAAGAGATACAACTACACACACACACACACAAACACACACACACACACACACACACACACACACACACACACACACACACACACACACACACACACACACACACACATGGCTATACATTGTTCTGATTAGGCGAAAATAGAATAATTCGCTCTCTAGTTCATAATCTGATTCTCCACTGGAGGTTATCAATTCTAATATCACACAGACACAAGTCATTTTGAAACTGCTCATGGGGGAAACAGCCTGTTAAAAAAAATCAAAAAAAAAAAAAAAAGAAAGAAAGAAAAAGTGAAGAATACAGACTGGTTTCAGGTCACATTTATGCACAGGCGTGGTAGAGGACCCATGTCACTGAAAGGTGACCATTCATTGGTCAGTTATCCATAAACCTACTACTCTTAATGTCCAGTGGTAGGATAGGCCATATTTTCTATACATCGCAGGGGGAATCCCCAGCTATATTTAGCCACTGTCTTTTCTGTGTTTATACCACAAGGAGATTTTGTACTCTAAATTGACTGGCGGTGAAAGGGTTAAGGAACGGAAAACAGACTGAACAAAGACAAGGACATGTCACAACAGAGATGTGTCAGTTTCAGTTTCAGTTTCACTTTCTCAAGGAGGCGTCACTGCGTTCGGACAAATCCATACACGCTACACCACATCTGTTGAGCAGATGCCTGACCAGCAGCATAACCCAACGCGCTTAGTCAGGCCTTAAGTGCATGCTTACATATTTGTGTACCTATGAAAGTGGATTTCATTTTACGTAATTTCGCCAGAGGACAACACTCTCGTTGCCATGGGTTCTTTTTCAGTGCGCCAAGTGCGTGCTGCACACGGGACCTCGGTTTATCGTCTCATCCGAAAGACTAGACGCTCAGTTTGATTTTCCAGTCAAACTTAGGAGAAAGGGCGAGAGCGGGATTCGAACCCACACCCTCACGGACTCTCTGTATTGGCAGCTGAGCGTCTTAACCATTCTGCCACCTTCCACAGGAACTGTGTCAACAACAACAGTGTCAACAATAGAATAGAACAAAATAACATAGAATAAAATAAGATTTAAAAAAAAAGAAAAGAAAAGAAAAAGAAACAGTGAAAAAACTGGACTGATTTGAAGTCACGTCGTTTTTTGTAGGGTATCAAGGATTGGCAAACAGATTGAACAAAAAGAGAACATAATAAAGCAGAGGAGTTTGTAGCCCTCATAGGAACTGCGTCAATGACACTTATGGGAAAGAGAGAGAGAGAGAAATCGAAATTCGAAATCGAAACTTTTTTTTATTGAGGGAAAAGGAATAGGCACTTATCGACCTGTTTCCATCCTACCCTCGTAAAGAAAACGTATAAACTAATCTAGGAAATACAAGAAGACTGAAAAAAGGAGGAAAAAAACCCACATTGCATGGCAACAACAACAAGAACAATAAATGGCATAGAAAATACACAATTCCCCACAAAATAACATAGTATGCTTTTGCGTGAAGGAGAGAGGGAAGAAGAAGGTAAGAGAGGAAGAGATACGAAGAAGGAAAGAGAGGAAAACTGTTGAGAGAGAGAGAGAGAGAGAGAGAGGAAGAGAGGGAGGAAGGAGGGAAGAAGGAAGGGAGGAAAGGAGATAGACAAATAGACAAAGAGAGAGAGAGGGGGTGGGGGGCATTCTTCAGTCCCT
>NC_134904.1:19551074-19561074 GCF_041734735.1 Babylonia areolata | reverse complement strand
AGAAAGAAAGAAAGCAAGAAAGAGAGAAAGAGATAGAGAAGGAAAGAGAGAGAGAGAGAGAGAGAAAGAGATAGAGAAAGAAAGAAAGAAAGAAAGAGATAGAGAAAGGAAGAAAGAAAGAGAGAAAGAAAAGAAGAAAGAAAGCAAGAAAGAGAGAAAGAGATAGAGAAAGAAAGAGAGAAAGAAAGCAAGAGAAAAAGAGATAGAGAAAGAAAGAAAGAGAAAAGAGAGAGGGAGAGAAAGAAAGAAAGAAAGGAGAGATTGTGGAAGAAAGAAATAATCCTTTTTTTTATTTGAATAAAAAAAAGGAAAAAGAAAACACAAGAAATTAAGAAAGAAAGAAAGAAAGAAAGGAAAGGAAAGATATGGAGTGAAGAAAAGAAGGAAGGAAGAAAAGAAGGAAGGAAGGAAGGAAGGAAGGAAACACAGCAACACTAACCATCTTGTGCAAAGCAGGAAATCTGTCGCCAATCCAATTCCAATACACCATGGCACAGGGACTTGATTTCAAAATGCCGGGGTCTCGCTCAGCCTGCGATGTGGCGGCTTCGGTCAACCACAAAACTCACAGCTGCCCACCGTCCTTCTTCCCCCACCTCAACATTGTCCTCCTCCTTCCCTTCCCCTATCCTCTTTCTCCTCCACCACTATCCGTCCCCCCTGTCTTCTCTCCCCACCCCCCCTCCCCCACCCCCCATTCCCTGATGGCCATCAACCCTCTTTTTCATGTGGATTTTCTCACGTTTAAGCATCGTTGTTGCTGATGTTGTTGTTGTTGATGAAGTTGTTGTTATTGTTGTTGTTGTTGTTCTCCTCCTCCTCCTCCTCCTCGTACTCATCCTCTTCCTCCTTACTGTTCTTCTTTTCATCATCATCATCATCACCATCATCATCATCATCATCGTCGTCATCACCATCACCATCATCATCATCACCATCATCATCATCATCATCATCATCATCATCACCACCACCACCACCACCACCATCATCATCATCATCATCATCGTCATCATCACCATCATCACATCATCATCATCACCACCACAATCATCATCATTATCATCATCATCATCATCAACACCACCACCACCACCACCACCACCATCATCATCATCATCATCATCATCGTCGTCGTCGTCATCATGATCATCATCACCATTATCACCACCACCACCATCACCACCACCATCATCATCATCATCATCATCACCACCATCACCATCACCATCACCATCATCATCATCATCAACATCTCCTTCTTCGTTCTCTCCATTTCACGTCGTCACATGATATATTCTGTGACATTCAGTCCCCACAGTCGTAATTAGCATGTGGCGCGTGCTTCCCATTTATTGCTATCATCTGATCCCATCCCCGCCTCTTCCTCCCCCCCCCCCCCCCCGCCCCACAGCCCCCTTCCCCCTCTCTCTCCTCTATTCAAAATCATTGTGGTGTCTTGGCGAGGCTACAACATCGCTTGTTTTCAAATCATTTTGACACATGAACGAAACCCAGGCTTTTATACAGCTGAAGAGGTTTGAGGTTTGCAAACCGACTTTCGCATCGAAAAGGCACATTTATTTGCATTAAAAGAAAGAAGAAAAAAAACCCACATCTTGATATGTCTTCTGAAAAACCGAGCGACACTGTACATGGTGAAACGGGTAGGAAACCATTATGGACAGACTGCGAAAGTAGCTAAATGCCATTCGATATTGGCTACGTTTTACCAGAATGGAAAATAATAGACTCTCAAGAAAATCCCATAACATGCTTCTTTAGTATTGATGAAAATGGTCAAGACTGTTGGGTCAAAGATGTCCAGAGACACTCAACAAGTTCTGGATCTGGGTTTGTTTGGCTTAATCAAGAGGTTTGAAGGGACTGAATGGTTTCTACGAGAATACAAAGAACGTGTGTGTGACTGTTGGTAACAAGGGTGGAAAGAAAGAATCAAGAAACGTGGCATATATTCCGTGTACACATTGTTCAATACTCAGTTATCTTTTGAACCTTACTTCGAATGTATTAAAAACAAAATTAAACAAACAAACAACTTGTATAGGAGAGGGAGGGAGGGAGGGAGGGGGGTCGGGGTAACGTGTTTTTCACCTGGTAACATGAGCATGTTGCTTACGTCATTAAACCGTTTGAGTCTGGAGACGATGCAGAGAATCAGAGGAACATTTTGTGTTCGGAGCTGAGAGATACAAGACAACAATTTTTTTTTTTTGCAGAAAAATTAGTATTTTAACGCTGTTTTATTCCAAGCCTGTCCTGTTATAATAATAATAATAATGATAGTATTCATATTGTGCTGAATCTTGTGCAGAGACAAATCAATGCGCTTTTGCACCAATCATTCACTCACATGCATAACTCTAAAACTGGAGAAACTGAAGACAAGGAAGAGGCAGGGAAGGGAGGCTATCTTGGGAAGAGGTGGGTTTTAAGGCCAGACTTGCAAGGTCCAGAGACAGAGAAAGAACGGCGGCCAACAGTCGGGTGTTTGTATCTGGGTATGCGTACACAGGGTGGATCCGAAGCCGATCGTAGTGAGCGAGATGGAGTGTAGAGGTGAAGGCAGCCACAGAAATAGGAAGGGGCAGATTTGTGAATACATTTATAACATAGAGTGCTGATCTTGTACTTTATTCTGTGTGAGACAGGGAGCCAGTGGGGATGTTGCAAAAGAGGAGTGATGTGCTCAGATCTTTTCTTTCTGAGGACGAGTCGGGCAGCAGTGTTTTGTATGCGCTGAAGAGACTGAATGGATGAAGCAGGCAAACCAGACAATGGAGAGTTACAGTAGTCAATGCGAGAGAGAATGAGAGAAACGACAAGTCTAGACGGTGCGTCAATGGGCAGTTATTTCCGGATGGAACTGATGCGCCGCAATTGACAATAGCAGGATAAATTTTTGCATGGACGGTGTGTTGTCAAGGACAACGCCGAGGTTCCTGACTGAACTGGAAAGAGGGATGGATGTACTGCCAAGTTTGATTGTGTCAGTTGTAATTGAAGAGAGCTTTTGTTTAGTTCTTATGATCATTGCTTCAGTTTTGTCCGCGTTCAATTGTAACTTATTTAGAGTCATCCAGTTTTGAATGTCCAAGAAGCAGTTGGATGTTTGTTTATTGCAAGAGCGAAGACGGTTTTTTGGGGGTATCACTCTTCTGGAGTTGAGTGTCATCAGCATAAGAATGATGACTGACATTATGGCGGTTGATAATTTCAGCGAGAGGAGCAGTGTACAGTGTGAAGAGCACTTGGCCTAAACAGACCCCTGTAGGACTCTGTGTTCGATTTTATCGGGTTCAGACTGGAAATTATCAACAATGACAGACTGGAATCGATCATTGAGATAAGATTTGAACCAGTTTAGAACAGTGCCGTTGATACCAAATGTAAAATGAAGACGGGAAAGAAGGATTGAATGGCCTATCTTGTCAAAGGTGGCTGACAAGTCGAGAAGAGTGAGAAAGGAGATCTGTCCTGAGTCGGACGCTAGCAGTAGGTTATTCAGGATGTGGTGGAGAGAGGTTTCGGTCAGCATGATAGGCAGACTGAAAGGGGTGGATGAGATTGTTGAAACAAAGGTGGTTGTTGAGCTGCTTGGGGACAGCTTTTTCAAGGAGTTTGGGGAGGAATGGAAGATTAGAAACTGGTCGATAGTTTTTCAAAATGTTTGCGTCAAGGTTGGATTTCTTCAGAAGAGGCCGGACGATTGCAGTTTTGAAAGTGGATGGAAACGTTCCAGTGAGAAGGGATGAGTTGGCAATACTGGTGATTGTTGGGAGAAGCTGTTAGACACACTGGGAAAAGACAAAGGCTGGTATAGGATCAAGCTCTCAGAATTTTATTGTCAATTCTTTCAGGATTTCATGGACTTCTGTTTCAGTCAGTGGATTAAAGGAATGGAGAGGAGTGCCGTTGAATTGAGGATCAGGATGAGCAGGTTGGAAAGGCATTTGGTCTAAGATGGTACGAATATTTTGGACTTAGTCGAAAAGAAAGAGGAGAAGACATTGAGGAGTTCATAAGAGTAGGCAGAAGGAAGAGGATTTTTTTTTTTTTTTTTTTTTTTTTTTCAGTACCGAGAAGATTTGACATGATAGAATAAGAAGATCTGGTGGATGTGGCATCAAGAACTTGAGAGACTATCATCTGCAAATGAAAATCTTGGTCAAATAATGCACTCTTTACATTAGAAAGCGTAGTAGTAGTAGTAGTAGTAGTAGTCTTCAGTTTAACGTCTTCCACTTTAAGTGATATTAGACGGGGAAAAAAAAGGGGGGGGGGGAGGTGCGGGGGTGCGGGAGGGTGGAGGGCGGGGCGTGGTGGAGGGAACGGTATTGGGCAGAGGGTGTAAAAAGGGTGTGTGTGTATGTGTGTGTGCGCGCGTGTGCGCATATGTGTGTGTGTGTGTGTGTGTGTGTGTGTGGTGGGGAAAGATACAGAGCATTGGAAAAAATAAAGCATTAAAAACGGGAGACATAGGCACAATATAGAAGGAAACGCTAACATCAAACAACTGTAACAACTATAACAAATGTCCAATTGGACTATGCAGCAAACCTTCTGCAATAGCAGATAGCATCTTGAAATTGTCAAAAATACATTCAAAAGAATTTTCCGAGAAGTTTGGTAAAAACGATTTCAGACTCTGACATTCAAAGAGTATGTGTTTTCTAGAAATAGATTCTCCACATATGTATTTAACATCTCTGCTGAACTTTGTTATAAAAGCGTTCAGCTTTATCCTGTTTGATAATGCCCGAATTTGCCTTAATCTGAATAAATTACTAAATGTATTTGATTGATTGATAGATTCCGGTTGTTGAATATTATTTATACTTTTATTTAAAATTTTGCCATTTTGCTGGTATACTTCCCTGACTTTGCTCCATGATGCTTTTTCTAGTAAGCAGTACCCCTCTTGTACAGACAAAGGTACATAAAGGTATGTGGTTCCCTGTTGGTGTTTTGCACCTTTTCTTGCAGCCCTGTCAGCCCATTCATTATATAGGAGACCAAGGTGAGAAGGAACCCAACAAAAAGTTATACGTGTTCCTCTCAAATTCATAAGATGTACAATGTGACTTATTTCTATTATTATTTTGGACTTGTTCTTACAATTTGATGAGTTTAAAGCGTATAATACAGATTTTGAATCAACACAAAATAAGACTTGTGGAAGGCAAACTGGAAGATCAAGAATATAATTAAAAGCCATAAGAACAGCGATAAGTTCAGCTGTGAATATTGATCGATCTTTACCAATATGGTATGATCGTTCAGTTTTCAGGCACGCACGCGCACACACACACATGATACAAAGCCTACTTCTAACAGATCATTTCTTTGAATCGCCAGAGGGGTACATAATTGTGATGGATGACCACGTCCCTGGGGTGAGTCATGTGAGACTGGGGGGCACAGAATAATGACTACAAACCGCTGTATCAACAACGAGATCAACACAGGCTGGTTCGGATGTGGCATGGAAAGATAAAAAGAGAGATACAAGGTCACATGTGAATTGTCATACTGTCTCCCACACCCCCCACAAACCATCCCTCCCCACCCCCTCTTATCCCTCCTCCTGTCTCTCTGTCTGTTTACCCGGTCACATGTGAATTATCATACTGTCCCCCCCCCCCCCCCCCCCCCACTTTCTGTCTCTCTCTGTCTCTCTGTCTGTTTACCTGGTCACATGTGAATTATCATACTGTCCCCCCCCCCCCCCACACACACACACACTTTCTGTCTCTCTCTGTCTCTCTGTCTGTTTACCCGGTCACATGTGAATTATCATACTGCCACCCCCCCCCCCCCCCCCCCCCCCCCCCCCGCCCCCTTTGTTTCGTGCTAATATTTCTGTTATTCATGAAAAGGAGAGCAACTGAGAAAGCCGCCTCTCGCATCGCCATGCTGTCACCGCGCAGCAGAGCAGACGGTGTTACACTTGGTCTGCTCCTCTCCCTGGTGTTTTGGGGCAGTCTTCTTTTGCGATGTGGAGACGTGGAGCAGAACCCAGGGCCCAGGTCGGACAGTCTTCGGCAGAGCAGATTGACCAGCACCAGTGGACGCAGAGCCAGCTCGGACTCGGCCAGCGGACAGAGCAGCGAGAAGAGGACACCTCCTCCTCCCCCTCCTCCTTCTGAGCAGCCCACCCTTGCAGACATCATGACATTGCTGAACTGTAAGTTTGAGGAGATGGAAAAGAATTTCAGTGAACTCAGTCAGCAGTTTGCCTCCTTGCAGGATGGGGTTAGGGATCTCAGGGAGGAAGTTAGAAATCTACATAAAGAGAACCAGGACTTGAGGACACAAAATTCTGAACTGTTGACAAGAATAGGAGAGTTAGAAAGGAAAACAGACGATCTAGAAGGGAGGTGGAAGAGAAATAACCTGATCTTTCATGGTGTCTGGAGAGGGCAGAATGAGACAAATGAGCAGTGTGAAGGGAAACTACGTGACTTGTTGACTGACAAACTGGATTTTACAACTGACGTAGAGTTTGATAGAGTTCATCGTTTAAACCAAAACCCGATTTTCCTATCATTGCCCGCTGCTGTTTTTATAAAGATAAAATCAATATCTTGAAAGCTAAAGCAAAGCTTAAAGGCAGCAACGTCTTCATTGGGGAAGACTTCTCCTCTCGTTTAAGAGAAATTAGAAGAAAGTGGACACCTCACTTAAAGAGAGCTCGAAATAACGGACAAAGAGCTGCCATGGTTTTTGACCATCTTGTAATTGATGGTAAGAAATTCTTTCTAGATAGCCAGGACAATTTGAGTGAGGCAAGATAGGGATTCGGCCGGTCCAGTGTGGATACCTCATTTTGTCCTACCTCTGAAGACGGGTATAGACATTTTGAGGAAGCACCGGGAACGAACCCGCATGTCAACACTGCTTCTGAACATTTACTTCTTAACTCTCTCCATACGAACGGCGAAAGAGACGACGTTAACAGCGTTTCACCCCAATTACCACCATCAAAATATTACAAGCGGAAGGCTCTTATACTGAAGAGGTGAATGTTGACAAAGATACCACAATTCTGACGACGGAAGCTAAAGGTTGGGTCATTCAGACACCCACTGAACATCCGAGGGGTCTGTGTAAAGGAGAAGAGAGGACTGGCCGTACTGAGTGAGTTAACCAGGACATGCATGAGCGGTCAGACGGGAACAAAAATCACGTGAAAAATGCACGAACTGTCACAGCTAAACCTTTCTCTTTTCTCTCATGGAATGTGAATGGTTTAATGTTTAACCTTTCTGACACTGATTTTATGTCATTTGTTCGTGGTTTTGATTTTGTTTGTTTTCTTGAAACCTTTATGGAAACATACCAACCAGATTTGTTTGCTGGTTATGAATTATTTTGCAAATCGGCAGTAAAGTTTACTAAGCAAGGGAGAAGATCTGGAGGTGTGATTTGTCTGATAAAACATGAATTCCTTCCTTTTGTCAAGAATATAGAGATAACGAAATATATGAATTGTTGTGTGTTTTTCATTGACAAACAGCTCTTTGGTACAGACAAAGATGTGACGTATGTGTGTGCGTATGTTCAACCTGAAGGCTCTCCTTTTTATTCTCACTTTGACCTTGATAATGGAATTGCTATGCTAGAAGAATGCCTGATTGATTGCGTACTTGGAAAAGATGTTTATATCATCTTATGTGGAGATCTGAACAGTAGGACATCGAATGTTTCTAAAGATTACCTTGATAATGATATTTTTGATACGCAGTGTAAAAGTGAAACATATTCATCCAAACGTTGTTCTGAAGACAGTCATCTGAATAATTATGGTAAGTTACTTTTGAATGTATGCACTGCTTTAGGCTTGTGTATTCTAAATGGTTCATGTAAGGGCGATCTACAAGGTCGTTATACATATATATCTGATTCCGGATGTAGTGTCACTGATTATTTTATTTTTTCAAATGATCTATTGTCTCTTGTCTATGAAACATGTGAACTAAAAGTAGATGGCAGGATAGATTCTGATCATATGCCTGTTGTAGCCAATGTTTATTTTCCGAATGAGAACAAACTGTTTTGTGATAAAAAGACAAAAGTTGTTGAAGTTTTAGAAAAGATTGTGTGGAACGAAACAAATGCATGTGATTATTATGATAATTTATCTAGGGAAGATACATGTACAAAGCTTGAGGTCGCTGTTAATTTAATAGATTTTGATGTAAATGCTGCTCTAGACATGTTTAATGAATGTATCAAAGAATATGCTGAGTGTATGAAGAAACGTATTGTTGTTAATCCCAATGGAAAAGAACGTGATTGGTTTGATCATGAGTGTAAAGCTGGTAGACGAAATTTTAGGGGTTTGTTAAGAACATGTAGAAGGGCATTAAAGGTTGAAGATCGACAAGAATTTCTTATTGCCAGACGTGAATACAAAAATTTAGTGAAGAGAAAAAGAAAACAATTTAATGATGAACTGCTGAATAATCTAGTTAATTCGGTAAGAAACCAAAAAGAGTTTTGGGATACAGTACGTAAAGTTTCATTTAAAAACAAACAGTCTAAAAGTAATATAGATATGGATGTATGGTTTTGTCACTTTAAATCTTTACTAGATACAAAAGTAGATAATTGTAGATTCATTGAAGATGTACAAGACGAAGAAAATGATGAATACATGAACCGTCCTATAACGAAAGAAGAAATATTATTAGCCTTAATGAAACTTAAAAATAAAAAAGCAGCTGGTCCTGATGGCACAATAAGTGAGTTATTAAAGAATGATAATAGTTTAGTAATGGAATTTTTCTTAAGATTGTTCAATAGGCTTTTTGAAAATGGAGAGTTTCCTTTAAATTGGACTGAATCAGTTATTTTGCCACTTTTCAAAAAAGGAAATATCCACGATCCCAATAATTATAGAGGAATTTGTCTCAGTGATGTAAGCAGTAAAGTATTTGGTTTGATTATTAATAACAGATTACAAGAGTGGATAGAGGAGAATGATATTACTGATGAGCATCAAGCTGGCTTCAAAAGAGGATATTCTACCACAGATCACATGTTCACATTACTTGCACTCATACAGAAACAGTTTTCATTTAATCGTAAACTCTGTGTAGCGTTTATCGACTATGAAAAAGCGTTTGATTCCATCAATAGAAATCTTCTTTGGCCTATTTTGTTTAAAAATGGTATCAAAGGTAAATTGCATAAATGTATTAAAAGTATGTATGATAATGTTAAAGCAAGAGTTAGATGTGGAGCAAGACTAACGGACTATATTAACTGTACAGCAGGAGTAAGGCAAGGAGACCCATGTAGCCCAGTATTATTTTCTGTCTTTATAAATGAGCTAGCATTAGAAGTTATTAACAATGGAAGGCATGGAGCAACATTCTTAAATGATCCATTTGAACTGTTCATTCTTTTTTTGGCTGATGATGTGGTTTTGTTTTCAGAAACTGTTGTTGGTTTACAAACTCAGCTGAACAATTTACATAGGGCAGCTGTATCACTTAAATTAAAGGTCAACATGTCCAAAAGTAATATAATTGTTTTTCGAAAGGGTGGATATTTAGGTGCAAGGGAAAGATGGGTTTATAACGGTACCATTATGCCTGTGGTGAATGTTTACAAATATCTGGGAATTCTTTTTTCTACTCGCCTTAGCTTCGTTGTTGCTTGCAAAGATCTAGCCAGTAGGGCCAAAAATGCTTTATTGCGTATTATGCAAAAGTTATATGTTCGTTGTATTCGCTATTGGTTAAGAATATTACAAATGGAAGATTCAAGACTGCCATACAAAGCTTACCAAATGTTATATGAACTGGATAGTAGGGGTAAAATCAACTGGGCATCAAATGTGCGCCTCTGTCTGTTTAAACATGGTTTTGGACACGTGTGGCTGAATCAAGGTGTAGGCTGTGAAGTAGGTTTTATAAATGCTTTTCGACAACGTCTAATAGATAGCAGATGGCAGGAATGGAATCAGCAC